>NC_142777.1:5853157-6167651 GCF_988280905.1 Pimephales promelas
TAACAAACAAAAACCAAACTTTTGATTGGTAGTGTGTGTATGCACACATGTATGTGTAGATTTTAAATGCAGTGTGTGCTGTGTCAGATGCATGCTGGCTCCGCTCAGTTTTCTGACATGTACGAGCTGAAGGAGGACATCGGCGTGGGCTCATACTCCATATGCAAACGCTGCATACACAGGGTCACTGCCATGGAGTTTGCTGTGAAGGTGAGACACTACACCTCAAAAATCAGGATTTCTAGGGGTGGAACGGGTCATAGTTCAACTTTATTTGTACCCGGAGGTAGATTCTGTTTGCAGTGGAGTCCTCATACACACATATGGAAAACAACAGGGCACATATCACACTTCATTCAACTTAAGACGTGACAAAAATTGAATTAAAAAAAATAAATACATTTCTTATCAGTCAGAGTAAATTAATACATACATAAAAGCAACACCAGTGCAAAGTATAGCTTTGACTCATTCCTCAGTGCAATGGCTCCAGGGACAAAAGTTGATCGCGATCTTACGGACCAGCTGCCCACGGTTCGGCTCGCGTGTGATTCGCGGATTAAAGGCCATTGCACACTGAGTACGAAATTTTCGTATGCGTATTTTCGTGTTCGTCAGCCTAAAAATTCGTCACGCATAGAAACCTTGCACACTGAGTCCGTTGCGTATTTATTAAACGTTTGCGGGAAAAAACGCAA
The DNA here is from genome assembly GCF_988280905.1 of Pimephales promelas. NCBI lineage: Eukaryota > Metazoa > Chordata > Actinopteri > Cypriniformes > Leuciscidae > Pimephales > Pimephales promelas. Next base: position 5,853,856 of record NC_142777.1, read on the forward strand.
AAATACCAAATGGATTCGTCAAGCAGTGAGGATGATTTGCCCTCTCTCTTATTGAAAAGGGAAAAAAGAGAAAATATTACGTCCATCCAATCCTGAAATTGCGCCGAGAAAAAGTCGAGTTCCTTATCAAGGAGTTGCGAATTTATCCTGAGCGATTCAAAATTTACCTCAGAATGTCAGTGGGACAGTTTGATGCTTTGCTAGCGATTCTGGAGCCACATATTAAAAACAAGACCACCAATTTCCGTGAACCAATCGATCCTGAACGGAGACTGGCAGTGTGTCTGGTATGGACCAGGTATGGACACACACACACACACACCCGCGCGGCCTGGTGGAAGCGCTGGGCAGACAGAACAGCTAGGCTGTTATTGTGTATATATTGTTCCCAAATAATACATTAGTTATCGAATAGGCTGCTCAATCACACCTTATTCGATCCTAAATTTTAATCTGATTGAAAGGGGAGGTTTATTAATTTCATAATCCAATATAGAGAAGAGAACATGAACACTTGATCGAATTGAAAACCGAAACTGAAAGCACGGCGCATACGTGCAATGATGTGAGGACGAGCTCCCCCCGGCCCTGAATTGTCAAAAGGCCTCTCAAAATGCTGGCTCTGGATGCGAAAAACGCAGAAAATCGAACCCGATCCGATTAATTTTATGACGGACGAAAGTTTCGGAGGCGGTGTGCAAGCGTGACTGACATAACGTGAGGTCGAATTTTTTTTTATAACGTGCGAAAATTTCGGATACGAATTTCGGACTCAGTGTGCAATGGCCTTAACTGCTAAATTTAACAATCATACAGTAAAAGTTAATAATTTGGATTTTTTTTGTCTTGCCAATTTACACATTCAAACAATTTTAGACACAGAAGAAGAGGATAAAACAAAGAGAGAGAGACACGTTTCAGACAGCGCTCGACCACCGAATTGATTCCTCTTTCGCATTTCCTTGAACAGACACAAACACAAAATTATGTCTAAAAACCCGTCTCGATAAGCATTCTCTCGGTTGTGTCGTAAGTGAACCGTTGAGTTTTCTCGGTCCGTGCAGTCGGGCTTGGACAACAGTAGGAATATTAGGTGTGTGCTGTCACTTTGTGTCATTAATGTTAGTAAAACAACAAAATACAGCTTTAACAAAGATGAAACTATATTTAATGTCTACAGTGAACAAATGGTGTTATTTTACATTTAAGCGTAATTAATTTATGTACCTGAATACCACTGTCACTATAATTCATCTCTGCTTGTAATTTGTTCTTACTTTATTACTTTAATGTTTGGACTTTGAGTTAGGATAGTATGATCCGAAAAATGATCTGATCCGTGGCTCAAAAACCGTAAATTTTGCGACCTGATGCCTCAATGAGTCACCTTGCGCATGAACGTGTGTGTCCATGCTGTGTTCTGGTGTGATGTTTTCACTGTGTGTTAAATAGATCATTGACAAAAGCAAGCGAGACCCATCGGAGGAGATTGAGATCCTGATGCGGTATGGCCAGCATCCCAACATCATCACACTGAAGGATGTGAGTGTCATGACTCTGATCTCAAACGTCTCAGCTCTGTGTAAGAGTAACTAAGTTGTGTGTGTGTGTGTGTGTGTGTCACTCAGGTGTATGACGAGGGTCGTTTCGTGTATCTAGTGACGGAGCTCATGAAGGGCGGTGAGCTGCTGGATAAGATCCTGAGGCAGAAGTTCTTCTCTGAGCGAGAGGCCAGCGCTGTGCTGTACACTATCACCAAAACTGTGGACTACCTGCACTGCCAGGGGGTGAGACACACATTTTTACCTTGATTGTGTAAGGATTCTGGTGTCGGCTACTTCCGGTTTTTCTAGCTGTACAAAAAAAGTGGTATTGCAAACTGTTATTAGTATTAAATTATTATTGTAATCAATCACTGGTTGTACTGCAAATTGTTTTATGGTCACTATGATTCTTCTAGTTATTTACATATTGCGACTAGTGAATAGAAACGGTCAAGTAGCCTGATTAAAACATCAATAACAAAACATATCTAGGGAATCCCCAAAACATGAATATTCTGCATTAGTTTAGTGTGACGATTGATGGTGAATAATAATATAATATATAATGTACTGATGGAAACAAGGTGCTATTGAGGCTCGCAAAGCTTCATGAGGACAAATGGAAACACACACTAAAAACTCTGTTAACATACTGCGGTAAAAAATTTAAAATGTACAGTCAACTAAGGATGCTCATATTGACCATTTAACCATTAACCGAAAGTAAAAATTTACCAATTGATACTATCAGTTAAACAGTTGAAACTTTTTTTTTAAGCTTCTTTTTTTTTTAGTTTACTGCATGGTAAAAAACAACAACTCTGTAGCTTATATTTATTTAAGTTAAGGGCGCGTCGACACGCAACCACACACATGCCTGCAGACATTTTTTTCAGAGCAAGCAAAATGATGCGAGCGAAAAAGTACTGTGTGGGAATATTTCAACAGAAAGGGCGACGAAGTTACCTGTAAAATATGCTGTGTGGTATTAAAATAGGGAGTAGTGCAAGTCCGATGCAGAATCATTTGCGAAGCAAACATCCACGAGCATCGAGTGATGGACAACAAACTTTATCCACCATGTTATCAGGGAGAAGATGCGACGCACGGTGATCTGAGGAGATAACGCAGAGAATGGTAGTAAAAGACACTTTGCCCACAAGACTAACCCCACATCACGTTGACATGTTGCTTTTTTAAAATAAAAATTAGACAAGGTGTGGATTAAGGTAGGGCTGCTGATTTTATTCGTCTAACGGATAAAAATTGCCGTTTTTAAAAAAACAATTCATTCAAACGGATTCAGTATTTTCTTTTTTTGATCTTAAAGGTGGAATACCTAAGATTTTTGCATTAAAATATACCAAAATCACAAGGCCAGTGTTATATATTTAGTTAAGATGATAACTTACAATATTCCAAATGTTTCAAACAATGTTTAAATCGCGATAAAATTGAGATTTTAACCAAGGAAACGGGGTGTATGAGCAGGGGTGAGCTGGGAGTCGTGAGTCAATCGCGTCATATCCGCTTACCTCGGTTTCCGCTCGTACTACGTGTAGTCCTGAACAAATGCGGTATTTGTAGTTGTGCGTTAGCGTCTATTAAGCAACAAACGTAAGCTTGTTTCGCGCATTTGTTATGGAATGGAGCACAATTATTCTTTTCATTTATTCTCGGAATGTGAACTGTTGGCTGTAAAGGGAGTCGCACACCGGACGAGAAGCATCGCGCCACGTTTAGGACAACTCCACAGTAACATTATCGAACACCGGACGCGCACTTTCTCATCAGTGCATGGCCAGAAATATTGTTATGTTTAATGACAGGAAATGAAGATAATGTCTGTTCTATGTTATTGTACTGTACAATTAAATACAATCGTTGCTGAGTCTGCATTCTGAAAACTTTACCTCAGATCATCCGTTAACTGAATGAATTGAAAATCTCACCTGAAAAATCTAATAATAACATCAGCAATTGTCATTCAAGCAGCTGATTTCTGTAAATGACTGCAAAACTAAATGCATATTGCAGCATAGGGTGAAGTCAGGATCCATTAGCAACGATTTGAGACAAAAATAATTAATTTTATACAGAACTATGTAAATGGCGCTCTGTGGCGCAGCAGGATTTTGAACACGGTCCTGAGGTGTTGCTGGGTGCCGCGGACAGACGCTGAATGGCGCGCCGGTATGTGTACACTTATAGATAATAATGTGTTCGAATTTTAAATGTGGCGCGACGCGGCCCCCTTAACGTTAATTTTGTGAAACTGTAGCTGTGGTTGAATACTTACACGACATGAAAAGATGTGTCAAATGTACATGATTTTTTATTTTTATAAAGTTACCAAAAAGGAGGACCAGCCACGTCAACTCCTTGCAAGAGACCTGCCCCTTCAAACCCTCTCCACCATAGCTTCGTCCAGTGACTCGTACAGTAACATCTGTGATAACTAATTTACTTTTAAACCTGACTTTTCTTGCGCGGTTATTTCAGTTTACGGAAAAACAAGCATGTAAACGCAACAGTTATAGAAATCGAACTTTACCTCATCCATGACAACTAATTTTCGATTCCCGTCTGACTGATTTATCCACGGTGGAGTTGAAAACAACAGTTCCCATCATTCCGCGTTTCTCCACGTCGTCATCAAGCAAAGCCATTGTTGTTGTTTTGAATGTAGCGCCCTCTAGCGGCATCTAAATCTTAGGTATTGTAGCTTTAAGTTAAAAAAATATATTTAGTGTTGGCCAATTTTATGTTTTTTATTTGTATTATTTTTATTCTGTTTTTCTCTGTTGTCACTGTCCGAAATGCTACGTGAATATTTGATATTTGCGTGAATATTTGATCTGAACGTTCTGTTGCTGATCTGTTCTGTATGCTGCTGTTTGCACTTTACGCGTTAAAATAAACCCTATGATAAAAAAAAAACTGTTTGTACTCTTAACGGGATCCTGGATACGCGTCAATTTTATTTTTATTTAATGCCAGTTCAATATTATAATCTTTTTAGTTAACGGTTAATAATCGATTTTGTCGGCCGGAAAACTTAACCGAAATGAGCTTCCCTATAAGCAACATCACGAGACCAAGAGTGAATACCATCACGACTGAAAATTTGGCACTGATTTCATATGACAGTTCAATAAACAAGTAATTCATATTAAGCCACTTTCATTTTAGATGCAATATTGACCGTTTTTGTTCCATTTTTAGCAGGATAAATAGTTCCAAACAAAGATCACAGCAGAACCGTAACGCATCTCACAGGAACGCCTAAATGTGTTTTAATCACTGATTGATTTTGCGTTTGAACGAATCAAAGATTCAATGACCCATTCATAAACATCTGTCTCTTTCCTGTAGTGCTGTAGCGGCGCGTCGATGACGTCGATGGTTCGACGTCAAAATTGCGTCGACGTCATATTTTTGCGTCGACGCTTCTTTATTTATTTATTTTTTGCATGTTCCCGGCGGTCCAGCTTGCCACACACACGTGGGAGACCGAAACATTGCAGAATAGAGGACGAAGACAACTAGAAGTGAATGTGCTATCCGTTAAATGAATCACACACAGTAAACAAACCCTTAAGAAAAGAAAATTGCAATTTAGACGCGCAAACTGGGTGCCGGTGTGGTGAGACGTACAAGCTCGGGCAGATTCGGCTTGAAGTTGTTTCCGGACGCGGCGCCGGGCGCGCTGTTACAAAAAAAGGCGTACACACAGCCAGCCACAGTCTTCCTGGTCTTGCGCACCCAACGGGTCATTTTTGCCGTGCGCACATTCGCGCTCGTGCGGACGTGTCGAGTATAAACCAGGCTTTAACTCCGTGTCAGCACGCGCTCTGATCAGTAGGTGAACTCCGCCTCCGACTCCGTTTCCCTCCTCAGCTGATATTAATATTTAAACATTCTCTATGATAAAAAATGTTTATAAAAAATATTTTAATAACACGGTTTTGGCGGTTGTAGAGTTATGATGGTGTTCAAATACATCTAACGTTAGCCAGCTTATAGTATCTTGATTTAACATCAAGTTCTCTGTTTTATGTGCTGACCTAAATCTGACTTTTTGCAGCAGCCTATCAAAATCTTTCAGATATCGCAAGCCAAAACTAATCATTTTAAATATGATTCATCTTTCATTTTAAATTTGATCAATAAATTAAATTAGAATAATAAGCCACTATGGGGCTGTTACCAATGAAGTAAAAAAAATTACACTGAAAAATTACAACTGCATTAAATAATGTTATGAGATCATTTTAAATATTTTAAAAATAAGAAATATTGGAAAGGATGATACTTTAAAACACGAACCTAAACCACCAGTAGGTGGCAGCAAGCGACCGTCTTAATGAGAGAGTCATTTATTCAAACGATTCGTTCAAACTGCTGATACGTTCAGGAAAGTAGGGCTGGGGTAAACGATTATTAACTAAACGATTAGTTGGGCGATTATTTTATCGATTAGTCGACTAATCTAATGACTAATTGGACGACTAATATAAAGAATATTTTTTCTGCTGCTCAATTAATAAAAAAAACAATATCTCAAATAAATACTGGCATACTGAATCAAGATACTATAAGCTGGCAATCGTTAGTCTAATGTTATGTATTTGAACACCATCATTATAACTCTACAACCGCCAAAACCGTGTTATTAAAGGGTAACTAAACCCCTGGTCAGAGCCTGACTCCACCCACTGGCAATATTTGAAAAATGCTGGAAAAGTGGGCAGAGCCCCGCGGAGGGGGGCGTGCACCTGAGACGCATCTCTTTGTATGGAACTTGCCTATGTCACCAACAACCGCTGTGTCACGTACCACCGCAAACATCCAATAGGAAAATTCAACTGCAGTAGCCACCGTTCAACCTGAAGAGGGCAGCACTAAGACGTTTTTACACCATATATTGTAGAAATAGAACACTTTATAAACAAATGCCAAAAAAGTTACTCGAGTCAATGACTGGTATTAATAAAGATCCATTCTTACAGATCATTAACTAAAAAAAGTTGGTTAAGTGTTTAGTTACTCTTTAAAATATTTTTTTTTTACAAACATTTTTTATCATAGAGAATGTTTAAATATTAATATCAGCTGAGGAGGGAAACGGAGGCGGAGTTAGTGGTGCGATCGGAGGCTGCTACTGATGGAGATGAATCGGGAGAGGTTTGTGCACCTACTGATCCGAGCGCGTGCTGACACGGAGTAAAGCCTTGTTTATACTCGACACGACCGCACGAGCGCGAATGTGCGCGCGGCAAAAATGACGCGTTGGGTGCACAAGACCAGGAAGACTGTGGCTGGCTGTGTGTACACCTTTTTTTGTAACAACGTTATTTTGGGACGGTTGACATTCACTCTAGGACGGTTCAAATGGTTATTCAGGACGGTTTCAGGACGAAGGTGAAAAAAGTTAGTCTGGAGCCCTGTAAGACTTATTAGGCCCCCTAGTGGTCACTGGCCCTCCTGTTCGAGAACCATTGTTTTAGATCTCTGCATTGATTTTTAACCTTAAAAATGTAATTGATTCATATCCCCCAGCCCTGTTAACAAGTGTGAATGGTTATAAGCCACTGGAATGAACTGGTGTTGTGACGGGCTGTGTTCCTGACGCAGGTGGTGCATCGGGACCTGAAGCCCAGCAACATCCTCTACATGGACGATTCAGGAAACCCGGACTCCATACGCATCTGTGACTTTGGCTTTGCCAAGCAACTGAGAGGAGACAACGGACTGCTGCTCACACCCTGTTACACCGCCAACTTCGTGGCTCCTGAAGTGAGGAATCGACTGCTCTGCGTGTTCTTCATGTCCTGAGCGCGTCCTGAATTGAAGTGACGGGCTTTGTCTGTTGTGTTGCAGGTACTGATGCGTCAGGGTTATGACGCTGCCTGTGATATCTGGAGTCTGGGAGTCCTGCTCTACACCATGCTGGCAGGGTCAGTGGGACAGACACTTTTGCGCTCTGAAAAATCGTCGAAAAAGTTTGTGTAATTTGCTGCCTTCCATCCAATTGGCTTTTACAGATAAAATTGTTTGCGTTAGGGCTTTAGGACTTTTTACTTTAATAAGACTGACATCTAATGTTTAATTAGTAATCAATTCACTTAAATGAAATGCTTGGTCCTGCTAAATTTGTAAGGAGGACAATCACTGCCTATTCAGAATGTAATGAACAGGGTTTGAAATTACGCTCGCCAAATACACTGTGTGCAAAATTATTAGGCAAGTTGTATTTTTGAGGATTAATTTTATTATTGAACAAATAATGTGCTCTCAGTCAATCCAAAACGTTAATAAACCCTCAATCCTGAATATTTAAGAAAGCAAAAGTGAGGTTTTGGATTTCTTAGGAGAATATCTGTGTGCACAATTATTAGGCAACTCTTAGTGTGCAGAATTATTACGCAGCAAAATGAAAATGTTCCCTTCTCACTTTTTTTTAAATAAACAACATTTATTTTAATCTGTTAAAGTGAGAATTACAGAAACAAACAACTCAGTTTACAAATAAACATTTCTAACATTTAAAAAAAAGATCAGTGACCAATATAGCCACCCTTCTTTTCAATAACAGTTACAAGCCTTCCATTCATGGAGTCTGTCAGTTTCTTGATCTGTTGATGATCAACTTTTTGTGCAGCAGCCACCACAGCCTCCCATACACTGTTCAGAGAGGTGTACTGTTTCCCTTCACTGTAAATCTCCCGTTTAAGAAGGGCCCACAAGTTCTCAATAGGGTTTAAATCAGGTGACGAAGGGGGCCATGTCATAATTCTTTCATCTTTAAGGCCTTTACTGGCTAGCCACGCAGTGGAGTACTTTGATGCATGCGATGGAGCATTGTCCTGCATAAAAATCATGGACTTCTTGAAAGATGCAGACTTTTTCTTGTACCACTGCTTGAAGAAAGTATCTTCTAAAAACTGGCAGTAGGTTTGGGAGTTTATTTTGAGTCCATTTTCAACCCGAAAAGGTCCAACTAGCTCATCTTTAATAATACCAGCCCATACCATTACCCCACCTCCACATTGCTGTCGCCTGAGTCGAAGTGGAGCTCTGTGCCCATTACTGATCCAGCCACGGGCCCATCCATCTGGTCCGTCTAGAGTCACTCTCATCTCATCAGTCCATAAAACCTTTGAAAAATCTGTCTTCAGATATTTCCTGGCCCAGTCTTGACGTTTCAACTTATGTTTCTTGTTCAGTGGAGGTCGGATTTCAGCCTTCCTTACCTTGGCCATGTCTCTGAGCACTGAACACCTTGTACTTCTGGGCACTCCAGGTAGGTTGCAGTTCTGAAATATGACTGCACTGGAGGATAATGGGTTCCTGGTCACTTCACGTTTGATTCTTCTCAAATCTTTGGAAGTTAATTTGCGTTTTTTTTTCTCAACACGTTTCTTGCGACTCTGTTGAGGTTTTGCTACAAAACGTTTGATGGTTCTGTGATCACGCCCCAATATCTTAGCAATTTCTAGAGTACTGCATCCCTCTGAAAGACTTTTTACAATTTTTGACTTTTCTAAGTCAGTTAAATCCCTTTTTTGGCCCATTTTGCCTGAGGAAAAGAAGCTGCCTAATAATTATGCACACCTGATATAGGGTGTTTTTTCTCATTAGGCCACACCCTCCCTCATTACACAAAAACACATCACCTGAAATGCTTAAATCCAATAAGCATTCAAGTTTATACAGCTAGGAGTTGGAAAAAATGCATAAACATGATGATATGGTCAAAATACTCACTTGCCTAATAATTCTGCACACAGTGTATGGGTACAAATCAACTGTGGTGGGTAACGCCGTCAAATCATGGGTCAATTTGGCGTGTTATGGTGCGTTCAAGTCCTCCTGGGAAGTTCGTTCTTGCGAGGTGGGAAGTCATGTTTACGACGGCAGTGCGTTCAAGTCACTTTTGTAGGAGTGAGGTGGCGGTGTACTTTCTCTTAATCACACAAAAATACAGCAAGGTTTCTTAACTAGTTCTAGAAAATGAAAAAACATACACATTTGCATAAGGTGTACTTTGCTTTTTTAAATTTTTTTAACAATTAAGTTTGCAAGCCACTGCAAACTTAATTGTTACTACATGGTTATTGTATAATGGTTTATCATATTCTTTGCAGGCAATTAGCTTGATGAAGGCAATTAGAAACGAATGTATGAAATTTAAATTGTATTAAAAAAATAAACTCACCTAATGGATTATTAGGAACACCTATTCAATTTCTCATTAATGCAATTATCTAATCAACCAATCACATGGCAGTTGCTTCAATGCAACATTGGTGAAGCCACAACACGCACAAGCTTGAGGCGGATGGGCTACAACAGCAGAAGACCAGTGTTGTAGTCGAGACCACCTCACTCGAGTTCGAGTCGAAACAGAGACCAGAGAGAGTCGAGTCCGAGTCAAGACCGAGTCCATAGAGAGTCGAGTCCGAGTCGAGTCCAAGACCAGAGACGGTCGAGTCCGAGTCGAGACCGAGACCAGTGAGGGTTGATTACCTAATTTACTTTTATTTACTTAGAGAAATCCTTTTTTTTTACTGAATTTACTTAGAGTTTAAAAAATATGATCAGTTTAGGGTAAAAAGGCCACATAGTAGGTGGTGTTAAAAGTAATTTTATTACAATTTGTCATGCGCAGTTGCGCACTAGAAAATCACCAATCACTGGGCGTGTCAATCAATTTAAAGAAATATTTTGTTAACATACATTAATAATCATGAAAAATATTTTTAATTGAACTCGAGTGGACTCGGGAATAAGTCCGAGTCCTAAAAAAAAAAATGTTCGAGTACGAGTCAATTCCGAGTCCAAATGCACACGAGTCCATGACAAGACCAAGACCATTAAAATATGGTCTCGAGACCGAGTCCGAGTCTCGAGTACTACAACACTGCAGAAGACCCCACCGGGTACCACTCATCTCCACTACAAATAGGAAAAAGAGGCGACAATTTGCAAGAGCTCACCAAAATTGAACAGTTGAAGACTGTAAAAATGTTGCCTGGTCTGATGAGTCTCGATTTCTGTTGAGACATTCAGATGGTAGAGTCAGAATTTGGTGTAAACAGAATGAGAACATGGATCCATCATGCCTTGTTCCCACTGTGCAGGCTGGTGGTGGTGGTGTGATGGTGTAGGGGATGTTTTCTTGGCACACTTTAGGCCCCTTAGTGCCAATTGGGCATCATTTAAATGCCACGGTCTACCTAAGCATTGTTTTTGACCATGTCCATCCCTTTATGGCCACTATGTACCCCTCATCTGATGGCTACTTCCAGCAGGATAATGCATGTCACAAAGCTGGAATCATTTCAAATTGGTTTCTTGAACATGACAATGAGTTGACTGTACTAAAATGGCCCCACAGTCACCAGATCTCAACCCAATAGAGCATCTTTGGGATGTGGTGGAACGGGAGCTTCGTGCCCTGGATGTGCATCCCACAAATCTCCATCAACTGCAAGATGCTATCCTATCAATATGGGCCAACGTTTCTAAAGAATGCTTTCAGCACCTTGTTGAATCAATGCCACGTAGAATTAAGGCAGTTCTGAAGGCGAAACGGGGTCAAACACAGTATTATGGTGTTCCTAATAATCCTTTAGGTGAGTGTATAAGCTGTGATGTAGTTCATCTGGTTTGTTTTTTTGGTTAGTAGAAGTTCTGAATGCCTGGTCACTTAGAAATTTAGTAGCCAAATTGGCCGGTGAGTGAAAAGGTTAATTTCAAACCCTGGTAATGAAGAATTTTAAAATCACAAAAATTACTCAAAAATGAGGATGACGTTTGAGACGTGCATCTTATTCTTACTACCGTAATGTAATTACCACAGCATCCATATACAATCGGGCATGTGAAGACTTCATGAAAAAAGTCCGAATAGATTAACTCTTTCTGTTTTCACTGTTATACGCTAGGGGTGCTATTACACACCTTCTGAAAGAGTAGGGAATCTCCTGATCTAAACATATGTGGTGCAGCAGCAGAAACAAGCAATAGCATAGGTAAGCAGATGCAAAATAAATCGACCATCAACATTTAAATAGCATTTAAATAGCAAAACTGCCTAATGTTACTGAATGAAATGTTGACCTAGGACGAGCTACAGGACTGAAGCTTTGAGGGTGTTGATGAAATCGATCTTCTACGTTTTGATCATCGTTCTGAATCCAATATGGATGTCGTCTTTGTTTATAATGTTGTTGCATTGATCTTTTGTTAATCTGTGTAGGTACACGCCCTTTGCCAATGGACCCAATGACACACCAGAGGAGATCCTGTTACGTATCGGCAGTGGAAAATTCTCCCTAAATGGAGGAAACTGGGATTCTGTGTCGGACTCCTCAAAGGTAGGAGAGGAAGAGCCACACTTCATTAATTATGATGCATTCATGTCAGAATTAAGATGATTCATCATTCATCATCAAGTCCTTAAAGGGGTCATCGGATGCAAAATTCACTTTTATATGGTGTTTGCATATAAATGTGTCTTTGTAGTGTGTGGACACAACCGCCATTCAATGAAAAAAATCCATTCATTCTATTTTTTTAATCCTCAAACAGTCTAAACACACGTTTTCTGAGCACTATGTCATGATTCATTGGGAAAAGTAGTGGGGACCCGATACATTTTGGTTGGTTTCATATGACATCACATTGGTCAAGTAAGAAAATGCTTACTCATGAAGATCTAAAAGAAGTGCATCACATGTTCTCGTCTACAGAGTATCTTTGCGTGCTACTGTTGTCAAAGTTGGTTCAAAACAATCCAGTTGTTTGTTATTTTATGTACAATTATGTAATTCAAGCAATCCATAGTGGTTATTGTATTTGATTGGATGTCAGTAGCACTAGTTCAGATGAGCACATTTGTTTAAACTAAAGCTAATTTGAACAACATTCCTCTCGGCCCCTAACCCTATCCATAAGCGCTGTGAATCTTTGGGTAGACAGCGAATCGATTCGATTCACGATTCATAGGTTTTCGATTCGATTCAAGAACGATTTGTGCAAATTCAGAACGATCCAATTCAATGCGATTCACATCCAAATTCGATTCGATTCTTAATTGTTTATATGCATTATATAATGATTATAGTATTATTTCAATGCTTCATCTAATGGGTCTTTGTCTGGATTTGAATCACACAGCGGCCTTCGGGGGTCATATAGTGGAGACAATAAACAATGACATTTTGTCCATTATTAATGTTAGTTCATGTTTGTTCTTAATTTTGATAAATATAATATTATTAAAAAAATTCAATGGCCTATAAATGGGCTATGTGCACAACTGTAGTTTTGAACTTCCGCTTTTGTCAGAAGTCGGCGTATCAGTTTCCGGTCTACGACTGGTCATCCGCATCCACTAATAAACAAACAAGATGAGTGCTGCTGTTGTACGAAAAAAAGAGTTCTTAAACACATCTAAGTTTCTAAGAACTGTAGTGGATCTAACGTCCGTTTCACACCCGTTTGCAGTGTGTGTTGCGGTGCAGGAGCGTGCTGTTAGTGCGGTCACATATTATGATGCGTTTGCACAGTGAATAACTGATCCGCCGCTGTACAACAAACACATACTTAATATTTTTATTATTTTTTGCGCGTCGATCAAAATGTCTATTTTGTGCAGCCACTGCGCACGAAGGTTGGTGTTTATCAGGAGATGCTCAAATGGCTGTTATAGCGAGCAAAGTGCCGCACAGCAGTCTCCTACGCACCATGTAAACAGGTTAGGTCTTTCACTTTTCACTGATGTGGTACATATAACAGCAGCACAGCGATCGTTTCCACGCCGAATCTATTTCTGCTGTGCTGCAAACGCTGGTGGTCAAAATGATAAAGATTGACCTGAAAATGTAGTAATTTCAGCATAAATGCGTTTAATTAAATAACATGTAGTAATCTCACCATAAATGCACATTTAATCAAGGAAAACTACAATTTACTTCAACCAGGCGACAGAATGAACCCGTCTCGATCGTGGAGGTGGAAAAATAAGTTATTTGTGACATGCAAGATCTATTGTTTTAAAATTAAAATGCAAAAGAAAAGGCAAGTCGGCTGCTTTTGTCAATTTCAAGTTTTTATTTAAATTATTTGCGATTTTAATATAGGAAATATTTGACCACTTGCTTGAGCAACTTGTAATGCATGGAGTAATAGCCCTAACTTAAATTGTTTAAATTGTGTTTAAACGTGCATACTAAGAATCGCAATGCTGACGCATCTTTTTGTTTTTAAAAATAAGTTGCAGCATAACTTCTGGACTTTAAATAAAAATATTTAGTGTGTGTACTTTGTGGTACAGCCGCGGATCAGTTATTACCTGACTGTGCAAACGCATCATAATATGTGAACGCACTAACAGCACGCTCCTGCACCGCAACACACACTGCAAACGGGTGTGAAACGGACGTTAGATCCACTACAGTTCTTAGAAACTTAGATGTGTTTAAGAACTCTTTTTTTCGTACAACAGCAGCACTCATCTTGTTTGTTTATTAGTGGATGCGGATGACCAGTCGTAGACCGGAAACTGATACGCCGACTTCTGACAAAAGCGGAAGTTCGAAACTACAGTTGTGCACATATTATTACAATTATTGCATTAAATGACTACATGCACAAATAAATGGAGACATTGTGTGGCGTTATTTTGCGTCCTCTCAGTGTACTTCTTTTCACTGGATTTTGCTCGCGCTCTGTCCCATATAGCTCTCATCTACAGATTTTTGAGCAGTCCATGTTTGAGCTTTGCAGCTCTCTATCGAGAAAGCAATAGTTTTGAGGCAAACTGCTCCAGCCATTGATAAAGCTGCCATGCCATGGCGTGGGCATTATGAAATAAAACGCTTTCTTAGTGTGGAAACGTTGCAGTTATTTCCTTTAAGATAAGCTACTGAAGTTTTACTGAAATGGGCTAAACCATTGACATTACCCGTCCTGAGCTGTGAAGTAAAAGCCCACTTTATGTAGCAGGGGTAGCAGGGGGCGGGGCGTGTTCGGTACGCAATGACCGTATCGCGATTCGAATCGTGAGTTCAGTATCGCGCTTTTTCTGTTCGGTTCGAAAATCGTTACACCCCTACTAATTTGCGGTATAACTAGCCGATCACGACATGAGTGGCTCAACAGGTAGATAGTTAAACTCATCTTTCAGGCATTTGACCGACCGCCTTCAGCGTGAGAAATCGAGGGTGTGTGGTGTGTGAACAATCAAATGCGGGTGTCTTACGGCCAATGCGTGAGGCAGCTTGTACCAAGAACACTTTAAGATTGTGTTTATATATTTTAAACCACTGAATCACTATACAATCGCGATTTAAATCAATTCTTAGCCTTTTAAATGGATTATTCACGTAAATAAACGATTCACGATTCAAAAAACATTTTGTTTCAGAATTGATGCATATGCATCGTCAGGATTTGTAATCGATGCATCGAGAAAACGAGTGAATGGTTACACCCCTACTATCTATGAATTATCCCTAAGATCAGGGTAGGGCTGCAACGATTAGTCCACATTGTCGACAATAAAAAATTGTCGGCAAATATCTTTGTTGTCGAGTAGTCCTTTGATCTCACGTGACCTAATGTAAGGGCGTGCAATATCGCAATTTGACCGCTACGGCGCTTTGGCGCTAGAGTGTAATGCAGCCCTTTACAAATGCAAGCGCGTTAAAAGAAAAAAGAGCGCGAATTATGACGGAGTGCAAACGAATCCGAACTAACAAGGTTTGGCAAAGTTTTACAAAACTTAAAACCAACAATGCTGTCATGTGCAATACATGCAAGGCACAACTTGCTTTTCACGGGAGCACCACATGCATGTTGGAGCACTTAAAGAGGAAACATCCAAAAGAGGAGCTGGTGAGAACTGAGTGTTCTCCAGCTGGAGCTAACTAACTGTAGTGGTAACGTATCTCTTTATTAGATCATGCAATACTATTAACCTCCTAAGACCTGGTTGTCCACATACGTGGACATCACATTATTGGTTGTGCGTCCAGGGGTCAGAAAGTAAAAGTCCTGCCATAAGTTTATTCCACCCACAACAAAAACTCCAGTGTTAAATGAACTCTACTGGGAGTTTCTTTGGATCCAGACTCAAGAGTGTTAAAGTTAATGAGAATTAATTAAGTGAATAATTGAGTGATGATTGGGATATTATTGAAAACACCTGATGATAACAAGCAGAATCACTGAAGGAGAAAATCTATATTTTTAGTCACCGTTATGGTGATCAGTGTTTGCTTTAGTTGGGCAGGTGACCTTTAAACGTTTTACTAAAGATTTTGTTTAGCTGTTTTAACAGCTAGAAGAACAAAGAGATCAGATCAGATGTTCAAGATCATGTTAGGACATAATCATCATTAGATCTGAATCACTGAACTCATTTAAAGCCTACTCTCTGATTTAAAAGTACAATGATCATAACAGCATAACTGTGATTTTATAACATTAGATCCAGATTTTTCAAAATAAACCAAATTTAATCTTAAACGTTCTGAAAAATAAAAATCTTTCTTTTAGGCACGCACAGACATCAAGATTCAGTGTATGAATCTCAACAATGGTTACAAGCAGAATATTCAAATAGGGAAAGGAAATTACTAAGACAATTCAGATCATTATTTATTCATACTGCAATGCATGATGGGAGCCATGAATGAGTTTTGATTGGTGGCACCCAGAATGAACTGCAACATGCTTTATAATTGTCACCATTGTTGAGAATCACAGGCTGATTCTTGATGTCTGTGTGAGCCCATAAAGTATTTAGAATAGAACAGCTTTTAAGAAATTTTTGGATAATATTTACATTTTTGAAAATGTTATACTGTGTAATCAAAAAGGTTAAACTCTACAAATGAGTTTCGTGACAAATGATGATTATGTCAAAACATAACCAACCTCAGCACATCAGCTTTCCTTGTTGTTCATCTGGCTGTTATATCTCATGTACAGCAGCCATACAACATCTACAGTTAATGATTTAAGAGTCAAGAGCCCAACTAAAGCAGACACTGATCTCCATAATGGTGACTTTAAAAATGTGACGTTCTCCTTCAGTGATTCTGCTTGTTATCATCAGGTGTCTTCAATAATATCTCAATCATCACTCAATTAGTCACTTAATGATCTAATTAACTTTAACACTCTTGAGTCTGTATCCAAAGAAACTCCCAGTAAAGTTCATTTAACACTGGAGTTTTTGCTGTGGGTGGAATAAAAATGTGGCAGTCCTTTTACTTTCTGACCCCTGGACTTTTCCGCCCAAAACTCGGGTCTTAGGAGGTTAATAGTAATAATATCATCAATAATAATATAATTACAGTATTGTGATGATTTATTAAACAATGCTTAGAGAGCATTTGTGTGTGATTTGAGTTAAACTTAAAGAGAATGACCTGTTTAGTTGGCTCTAATTTCATTAAAACCACTTTCAAAAGCTGAACTGATTTTTATTTTTTTACATTATAACTCAATTAACTCAATTATTATATTATTAACTCAATATTTTAACTAATTGAAAAAAGCTGAATAATTGTTCCAAACTTAATGATTTGCTGGCAAAATAATCAATGGTTAGTCGATTAATCGTTCTAATAATCGTTAGATTAATCGATTATCAAAATAATCGTTTGTTGCAGCCCTACATATGTTGTAAAACCCCAAATCCTTGTTATAAGCCTAAACTTGTCATTAATTGTAAACCTTTCCATAATATGATTGGTTGATTTGAATGTTGTGTCAGGATCAAGGATGATGATCCAGGCACTGGTTCTTCTTGGGGAAATCACATTCACTGTTTGTATGGTGGTTCGAATGCTTTTCAAGAGCAGTGTGCAGAACTCCCATCAGTATCTGGTCACACTCTGGGTTTCTTTAAGTGTTTTACCTGTGTGTTGGCAGGACCTGCTGTCTCACATGCTGCACGTGGACCCTCATCAGAGATACTCAGCAGAACAGGTACTGAAACACTCGTGGATCGCCTGCCGGGACCAGAACCCTCACTTTCAGCTCACGCGCCACGAAGCGCCTCATTTGGTCAAGGTATGTCTTGAGTTTCTTGATTCCATGTCCGGCTTCAGATGGAAGTTCTGCTTGAGATTGACGGTGTCTCTCGTAGGGAGCGATGGCTGCCACGTACTCGGCGTTGAACCACAAGACGTGCAAGCCGGTTCTGGAACCCGTAGCTGCCTCCAGTCTAGCTCAGCGCAGGAACATGAAGAAGCTGACGTCCACAGACATGTCGTGAAGCTCGTGACGTCCCTGTGCTCGTCTCCGAGGGTTGGCATCTCCTGTCGAGTTCCCGTACGTGATGCTTCAGGGAGTGCGCGCCATTTGGGAGGAAACGCACGAAAGCCCCTTTTGTTTCTCTCTGGTAGAGTGAAAAACACCAGCTCCATCTCTCCATCGTGTCTGAAGTGTTTCACGCATAAGCAAGCTGTTTCGAATGTTCTTGCCCAATGGAAACCCAGATCTCGTGAAGAAACGTCCAGGTCATCAACCTGTTTTTAGGACCATTCCCTAGATTTTCTAACCCTGGTGTACAGAAACGAATGTCATCAGGAGGGTTTTCCGTTAAATTCACCCGTATGTGGTACGTAACAGTTGAAATGAAACTAGTTTTTCAACATTAAATGGATGGGAATCGGGCAAAGGAACCTTAAAACATTACTGTGCAAAACATCTTAATGGTCCTAAAAACTGGCGTGGTTTTCTTCACGCAAGATTTACTGAGATGACTTATCCATTTCTAAGCCACTTTTTGTCCTGTTAGTGTTGCGAACCACATGGCATTACCTCAGAAGCACTCAGTGTTACGCGTTCTTTAGCTCGATGTATTATAAGTCGTTCATTACGTTTGTGTGGAACCTTGAGCACATTTGCACTGAGGCTTGGGCAGGTCGTTGCTTCTGCGAGGCGCTCCTCTCCCTCCATCTGTTCCCGTCTCAGACCGCTCTTTGCCTTTTGTTGAATGGGAAGTACATGAGCAAAAGGTGAAGAAATAAATCTATATTTATAAAATCGAATGAGGTGAATGAATGTAGATGAGATTGAATCCATGAAATCACATCTCTCTGCTCCAGGTGGAGGGGAAAAAAATATTCCATGAAACTTTTTAAAGACATTGTGGAAATTGTATCATATTGTATTTATTTCACTTATTTTTAAAATTTTATTTTTTCTTTCAGGTGATGTACATATTGACATTAAAGAACATTATTGACATGATATTGTTTTCCGTTTGTGTGTTAATTCAGTCAAACAGGATCCAACCGGCGATTTGTAGAAATATCTTTTGATTTGTCAAACGTCTGATGCAAGTTCAGATCTTCACCAAGGAGGACCTGGTGGAGAAACCTGGCCGTTAGAGTCTCATTGGCACTTTGTTTGCTAACGCAGAAAGAGATGCAGTGATTTGAAATCTGCCATTGCATTTTAGACCACGTCCACACGAAGCTGGTGCGTTCCCTATCCGATATTTTTTTTTTCCTCGTAAAAAAAAAAAAAAAAAAGTAAACACGGCGTCGTCTCAAGAAATATCTGCGTACACACGAAACCGACTGAAAACGTTGTAGTATATGCCAGACCAGTATGGGGCGCTGTAATTCTGCCACAGAGATACACTATACACAGAGAAGAAGACTTTGAACATGTGCATAACCTTGCACGCTGTATACGAACCAAGAAGACGTCAAAGATGGCGTGTGACGCAGCCGACACGTGATGTGATGACATCATCGTTTCACAAAACATACGGATTGGCTGTACACACGAAACCGCAAGGATGTCGTTTGTGGACGAAACGCCAATACGATAAAAAATGTATACGTATACAGCGAAACGCGTCTTCGTGTGGACGGGCCCTTAGTGTTGACATACAAAAATATCTCAAATTATGATACAAAGACATAACATTACAATAGAACTATTCCAATAACAATGGCACTCACTACATGTCCAGGAATTTGTATACCCTTTATTCCAGGGATGGGCTTTCCTGAAGAGTTTATTGCCAACCCAATTCAAAAACACTAGGACCAGAGTGGCCCAATCCTGGGTTACACCAATCATTCCCGTGTGGACAAGTTTTACTGTGTTCACACTTGGCATGTTTGGTTGGATTAAAACGAACCCTGGTGCGATTGCTCTGTTAGTGCGGATCGTTTGAATAAGTGTGAGCGCTGCCATCTGAACCCTGGGGTCACCAAACAAGCATTATTCAGATCATTACCTTCAGAAACACACACAAAAGAGATTAAAACTAGTATAAATAAAAAAAAAAAAATGGGTTTGTTAATAATGTGAAGAACCATGACCTTCGTACACCCCTGTAGAAGTTGCAGTTAAAGGATTAGTTCACTTTTCAAAAAACTTTTGCTGATAATTACTCACCCCCACGTCATCCAAGATGTCCATGTCTTTCTTTCTTCAGTCGAAAAGAAATTAAGGTTTTTGATGAAAACATTCCAGCATTTTTCATTTTTTTCATTATTCCAGGACTTCAGTGGGAACCCAATGGTTCAAGGTCCAAAAGACAGTTTCAGTGCAGCTTTAAACGATTCCAGACGATGAAAAAGGGTCTTATCTAGTGAAACGATCGCTCATTTAAAAAAATATATAACAAAGTTTAAGTTTTATAAGCTCAAATGGTCGCCTTGCTTTGTTCTGTGATGCACGTTCGTGACTCCTGTTCGAACTCATTTATCAAAATGAACGAATCTTTTTTTCGTGTCATTTGGTTCATTCAACAAACGAAATGAACGAGTTGACTCAGGAAAAGATTTGTTCATTTTGATGAACGAGTTCGAACAGGAGAGTCACAAACGCGCATCACAGAACAGAGCATTCCCAGATAGCAAACTGACATTGAATCAACGTGGAAACGACGTCTCTCATGACATTGAAACAACGTTGATTTGCTCATCGAATTAACGTTGAACCAACGTCAGACGCGGCATTCTTCAAAGCTAAACGAAATCGAAAATTGGTTTGCTTTCATAACGTTGAAACAACGCGTTGATTTCAAGTTGATTTTCCGTTAGTTTTGAAAGAATGACGCGTCTGACGTTGGTTCAACGTTAATTCGATGAGCAAAACAATGTCAGATCAACGTTGTTTCGATGTCATATTTCCACGTTGATTCAATGTCAGTTTGCTATCTCGGTTGGGAGCATTTGAGATTATAAAACTTACCTTTTTTTTCAAATAAGCGATCGTTTCGCTTGATGGGACCCTTATTCATCGTCTGAAATCGTTTAAAGCCCTTTGAACAGTTTGCACTGAACCTTGAACCGTTTGGTTCCCATTGAAGTCCATTATATGGAGAAAAATCCTGAATTATGTTTTAATCAAAAACCTTAATTTCTTTTTGAGTGAAGAAAGAAAGACATGGACATCTTGGATGACATGGGGGTGAGTAAATTATCAAAATGCAAAAGTTTTTGTAAAAGTGAACTACTCCTTTAAACTATGTTTCCTCCTGGGTCCAGCACATGCTTTTCCAGCAACTTCCCCACGTAAAAAGATGAATCTCAGAGAGAGATCTTCATATTATGCCTCTTTCCTATGACTTCATGATTGAAACTGAAAAAAAAATGTCTTGAGGTGATACTGGCACCAGTGACTCCGAACTCTGTTGAATTACTGGACTTGTTTAGTGTGTGTGTGTGTGTGTGTGTGTGTAGTGTAAGCATTGTGAAGTGCATCCGTCAATGATTCCTTATTCCTTTGCCGTCTTATATGTAAAGCCCAAGGGCTCAGAAGGACAGAGATCAAAGTCCACGTTTATTAACCTATAAATACAGGAAGATGATAACGCGCGTTAACAAGTCAAGGTTTAATATAGGCTCCCGTACTAACTCGTTAAAAATAGAGTTGAGGGACAGAAATAGGGATATTTATTAAGTCTAATCTTCCTCAGACGACTGTTCCTGCTCACAGGTGCAGACATGATGCGCTATCAGCATGTGTTCTTTGGCTTCTGTTTGTGTTTGGCTCACGTCAGTGGATCACAGGTAAATATAATGGCTATATTGCGTTGTGTGACCAATGCACATAAAACGTATTTATAGAGTTATATTTGCTTGCTTTTAAACCTGTTGAAACGAACTCTGCTGTTCAGAACGGAAACGGACCTGCCGCGACACCGGAAGAAGCTTATTTCGCCGAGGCGTTTGACGCGAACACGCTGGACAGGTTCGGTTTCGGAAACTCACTAACAACTTCATAATACATACAGTTTATGGGTGTTTCTGCAACTAATGGCACAAAGTTGCGGCAGATTTGAGATTTATGTTCAAATTAGTCAGATGTTTAGTACAAACACATTCATACATTGGCATAAAAATAGTTACTGGTTTATACGATTTAATGAAAAATTATGAAACATTCATAGGTTAAAACACAATTTTTGTTCATGTCTCAACAATCCTGAGGTATGTAAAATGAGCTAATTCTTTTAAAATTTGACATTATTTCAAAATAATTAGTTTCATAAACATCACTTTACTTTGTCATACACTATGAAAAATACTTTAAATAAAGCATTTGTCTAGTTTCTATGGAAACAGAAATTAGCACATGGCTGCCAGGTTGGCAGCCCACATTTAAGTCCCCCACAAGACCCAGAAAAAAAAAAGATAAATATCATCTTTTCTTCTGAAGTATTTATTGTGTGTCCTCACCACACAACTTTGTATGCTACATAATTGTGTATTTTAAAAAATATGTATATATATTACTGTTCAATGCGTATATTATAACAAAATGCCATTGTACCACTTTAGTACATCTGATTTACACATTAAAATGACAATTCATTCACCTTTCAAGATATAGCAAGATATTTTATCTTTTGTGTTTATGAACTAATTGATTTCTAAGGTCTAACTTTTCCATGGCATAAAGAAAATCATAAAATTCCCTAATTTTAAATGTTTCTATCTGTTTATATATATATATATATATATATATCAGTGATTCTTGGGAATTTGGATAAAACAGGTTTTAATTTTGAAAATAAAAAGTTAGTTAAATTACAAAATCTGAAGGCATATTATTATAAACCAAGGTCTTGGCTGTTCAGCCATGCACCGGTGCAACCTCCTCATTTTGTATTTTTTTCATAAAATAGGCGTTTCTCCAGTTATCACTTTGTTTTTGTCAACACCGTCAGACAAAATAAATAGCAAATTATTATTTATTTGTTTGGTCTATTATGTATTTAGAGTTTTTAAATCATTATCTGGCATTCTTGGTACACATATATGCTGTTAAATGTTGAATATTCACTTTTGTTCATTTTTTATACTGTTTTGCGTGTACTCCTTTAAAAGATATAACATCATACAACATTTACTTTAAGCCTAAATAGAAAAATTAATGTTGTTTTATTTAACAAACATATTTTTGTATTAAAAGAGACTATTACTTTAATAACTCAACAGCACTGAAGAATCATATTTCAAGCATATTCATTTAAAACAAATAAAACTCCTTCTGACGGTGGTGACTTTAGAACTGACGGTGGTGACATTAATCTGACGGTGGTGACTCTGGCCTCTTTACAACATACAATTCCACAATGTATACCACTCAAGTCAATCAATTCTTGCTTAACAACTTCATTTAACTCTTTGGTCCAAAAAATAACAATCTTGAGCACTGTGATAAACATGTTTTTCCTTTTATGAGGTATTCCTCATTTGACTCTGCCTCACTGTGTATTTTCTCTCTCAGCTTTTTTTGGTATTCCCTGTTCTTCTCAAGATTCAAGATTCAAATAGCTTTATTGGCATGGTTAAAGAAATCTTTACATTGCCAAAGCATTCAGAACACTATAGAATATAAATAAGTAAATAGTTAAATTCTTCTCCTTCTCTCCTCTACAGATAGCTGCTGCCTAGCCATAGCTTTCGAAAATACATAAAGTCAAAGTTGAGTGTAATGACTATGAAATTGGGGGTAATTACAGTGAATGTTAGATTTGTTTAAATGATGTCATGCCATTTTCATTTGGCTTTAGTCATTGGAGATGCATAGCCTGGAATGTGTGCACTATGTGCATCCCAAATGACATTAAGCCAAATGAACATGGCATAATAGTAAATTGAGAGAGAGGGAAGGCACACCTTATCCCCTATTGGACGATAGGCTGATGGTATAATTCATAAATATGTACACTGAACAAAATTATAAATGCAACACTTGTTTTTGCCCCCATTTTTCATGAGTTGAACTCAAAGATCTAGGACTTTTTCCATGTACACAAAAAGCCCATTTCTCTCAAAAATTGTTCAAAAAATCTGTCTAAATATCAAGCGTAGCGTTAGTTCTGGCAGGTCACGTTAGTCAAGCTCGCATCAGTCGACTATTAGCTGATCAACCTCCCCCTATAGGAATATGACGCCTATCACTGTACACATACATATAAGCTCCTTCAGTATTATCAGCAGCTATCACGTTTCTCAGGAGCTCATTATCCTCCTCCCTCCCCAGCTCCACTCGTCAGTCAGGACTTGACATTCTGATTCCCCAAGAATCTGAATAAATTCTCGAATTATATTGTACTTTAAATTTTGAAATAATCTGCAAAACATTCATGTTGGTTCTGTTCTGTTTACCCCAAGGGGGTTATTGCTGCTCCTATCCATGCTAGGCTTTAACAAATTTTTAGTATGGGCAAAAATCTAAATGAACGTCATGAAACACAATTTAATCGCATCAAACGTGTTCAGATTAGAACTGCTGTATTCCTGCAGCTGAACCACAGCCGTGAGGATATAAGGAAACATCCTCACTCTCATTCGCGCTAATAGTAGCATGCAGTGTAAGCCTGTATGGAAGAAATATAGGGGGAATTAAATAAATAAAAATATTAAAGAGGTGAATGGAACATTACAGATAATATATTGGTATTTATTGTGATCAACAATTATATTCTAGCCTCTGTTATAGACCATTTGGGGGGTTTTGTCACCACCGTCACACGGTATGTCACCACCGTCAGATAGAAAACCTGACGGTGGTGACGTCTGACGGTGGTGACAAAACCTACACTTTCACATGATATGCATGAGTTGTTCACATTATAGCCATCTTGTTTCCCCTCTGTTGCTAGCTACTTCAGACCTCTTCTTAAAAAGTATACAATTATGTCATAATCTAATCTAATATTTTCTATACAAAAGAGACGGTGTTGACATGTTATGGTTGTGACAGTAGCAGTGCCCAAATATATGAACAAGTTTAAGAGAAAATAGCAAAATTACGGGAGCTTGAGTGATCTTGAAGCATGCTGTAAAGCTGAAGGTTTGAAAATGGGGTATGGAGGAATGTAGTTGACCTTGTAGTTGCCTGATTTTATTGCTTTTTATAAATATCTGACGGTGGTGACGAATATGTGGGACACATTTTGAACAACCACAAAATAATAGTAAATATTGTTCAAAACTCACTGTTTGTAGTTTTTAATACATATTACAATGTACTCTTTTGTGTGGTAAATATATTATTCAATTCAATTATTCCTTTTTGTTTTTTTAATCAAGTTGAAATGATTATCTCCTATCCGAGGACAGCTGATTTTGTAG
Organism: Pimephales promelas; assembly: GCF_988280905.1. Taxonomy (NCBI): domain Eukaryota; kingdom Metazoa; phylum Chordata; class Actinopteri; order Cypriniformes; family Leuciscidae; genus Pimephales; species Pimephales promelas. The sequence goes on from NC_142777.1 coordinate 5,879,042, forward strand.
GCAATGGGCCAGCATATAATCATTAAAATAATAAAAATGAAAAATAAACCTATTAAAGAACCTTACATATGTGCAAAGGACCCCCTGATTATAAACTTTATTCTTTTCATTCATGAAAATGTTATTAATTTCCAACAGAATTAGCACTTTTTTTAGTGGGACATGTTTTTGCCAAAGTTTCAAGAATCAGTGATATATATATATATATATATATATATATAAAATTACATATTCCAGATTAAAATTTGAATGGTATGTGATTGTGTGTACATTTTTAAATGATTAATTAATTAATTAAAATTTAAAGGGGTTGATTTTTTGGAGGGGGGAGTCGAAAAGGACCATAGTTGCAGAAACACCCACATAAAGAATAAATAATATAAAATATTAGTTTGCATTAGATCAAAGTTATGTCCAGTCCAGTTATTAAGTGATGGTTGCTCAAATGTAATTCTCTGTCTTCTTGTTTTGTCTTGTTTTGAAGAAACTGGGTTTTGTCCAAAGTGGTGCAAGATCAGCAACTGAAACTTCTCAAATATAACGGTATATGCATTTTGTGAATATAAATTTGATATTGAAAACACTGTAGGATAACACTTTACTTGAAGGGGTGTGCATAAGACTGACATGACGCCTTCATAATCATGACATGACGCATACCATGAATATGAAGGTTTTATGCATGTTTATGACAACTGTCATTAATTGTCATTCGTTCAGTTATGACATTTTTAATGCAAATATGACATTGTTTAAGATGTCTTTATGACAACTTGACATAAACCAATACATCATAACCTGTCAGAGTCTTTGTCATGACAACTTGACATTACTAAGACAACACAACCTGTCATAAACATGAATTATCAAACTTAAGAAAGCACTTCGCTTTATGGGTTAACATTACATTAAACTGTTAGGTGGTTGGTTTTGACATTGGCTGACATGAGGCCATTATAACTCATCTCAAACAATGTCATATTTGCATTAAAAATGTCATAATTCAGCAAATGACACTAATTGAGTTGTCATAAACATGCATAAAACTAAACATGCTTAAATCGCCTTTCTTTCCCATTCTGACATTCGGTTTGGAGTTCAGGAGATTGTCTTGACCAGGACCACACCCCTAAATGCATTGAAGCAACTGCCATGTGATTGGTTGATTAGATAATTGCATTAATGAAAAATTTAACAGGTATTCCTAATAATCCTTTAGGTCAGCCATTCATTATACCAAAATAACTCTAAAGGGTGATCAGGACGTGATGCGGGTCTGAAGGAAGGGGTTTATTTTGCAATAATGACCTGCTGACCGTACTGAATATTATTCTGCTCTTTACAATGCTACTTAAAGAGTTAATACACCCAAAAAGGAAAATGATGTCATTGATGACCCTCATGTCGTCCCAAGCCCGTCAGACCTCCGTTCATCTTCTCAACACAGTTTAAGATATTTTAGATTTAGTCCGAGAGCTTTCTGTCCCTCCATTGTAAATGTATGTTCCAGTGTAAATGTACTGTCCTTGTCCAGAAAGGATATAAAGACATCATCAAAGTAGTCCGTGTGACATCAGTGAGTTATTACAATGTTTTGAAGCATCGAAAATACATTTTGGTCCAGAAATAACAAAAACGACGACTTTATTGTCTTCCGGTTCTGTGCTCGTCCGTGTTCAGTGACACTGCTGACGTGTGTCTGAGCTTCGGTTACAGTCTGAGGGAGACGCACGCTGTACAAAACAATCTTCACAAACATGATTTCCACACAGAGGAAGACTTGCATTTTTTGCCCAGCCATATTTATTTGAACCCGAATGCACGGACGCACCAGAAACACGTCAGCAGCGTCCCTGCGGACTCGTGAACGTGAATTGACAACAGAACCGGAAGACAATACAATGTTGAATAAAGTCGTAGTTTTTGTTATTTTTGGACCAAAATGTATTTTCGATGCTTCAAAAAATTGTAACTAACCCACTGATGTCACATGGACTACTTTGATGATGTCTTTATTTCCTTTCTGGACAAGGACAGGATACCGTACATACATTTACAATGGAGGGACAGAAAACTTCAATGGACTTCAATGGGAACCAAACGGTTCAAGGTCCAAATGAGCGTTTCAGTGCAGCTTCAAAGGGCTTTAAACAACACCAGACGATGAATAAGGGTCTTATCGAGCAAAACGATCGCTCATTTAAAAAAATACATAAAAAAGTTTTGGCCTTGCTCTGTTCTGTGATGAGCGTTCGTGACTCTCCTGTTCAAACTCATTCATCAAAATGAATAAATCTTTTTTCGAGTCATGACTCGAAGGGTCCTGGATAAGACCCTTATTCATCGTCTGGTGTCGTTTAAAGCCCTTTGAAGCTGCACTGAAACTGTCATTTGGACCTTGAACCGTTTGGTTCCCATTGAAGTCCATTATATGGAGAAAATCCTGAAATGTTTTCATCAAAAACTTTCATTTCTTTTCGACTGAAGAAAAAAAAACATGCACATCTTGGTTGACATGGGGGTGAGTAAATTATCAGCGAAAGTTTTTTTAAAAGTGAACTACTCCTTTAAACTGTGTTCTGAAGATGAACGGAGGACGACATGAGGGAGAGTCATTAATGATATCATTTTCATTTTTGGGTGAACTAACCCTTTATGTACACAGGTGAGTGGGTAGTAGAGGAACCACGTGAACCAAGATTTGTGGGAAACAGAGGCCTGGTCCTCAAATCCCCTGGGAGACACCACGCCATATCCGCTTACCTGAGGAAAGTGTACCACTTTAAAGACAAACCGCTTTGCTTACAGTAAGATATTTTGATCAATTTGCTTCTATCCTTAAAACACACATACAATCGCTTGACTAAATCTTCTTCTGGAAAACATCTGCAGGTATGAAGTTTTCTTCCAGAAGCTGGTTGATTGTGGCGGAGCCTACATTAAGTTGCTTTCTCATTCAGATGATCTTCGTTTGGTAATACTTACATTTCACATAATCCTGTTATGCACCAGAACAGGTTTAGCTTGTGTATTAAAACACGAAGAACAGTTTATTAAATGAGACAAACAGTCAAATCATGATAAATAAAAAAGTGCTTTCTCTACAGACAGAATACTCTGTGTTGTCGTTGTAGAGCCAGTTCAGTGATGCCACCCCGTACACCATCATGTTTGGTCCAGATAAGTGTGGCAGCGAACACAAGATACATTTCATCTTTAGCCATCGTAATCCCATCACAGGGACGTATGAGGAGAAACATGCGCGGCAACCAGAAGTGGATCTGAGTGATTATTTTGTTGACCAGCGTCCACATCTCTACACTTTAAGTGAGTAGTCGGTAAAGAAATACATGTTCAGTAGGGTTGGGTATCGTTTGAATTTGAACGATTCTGATTCCGATTCCGATTCCTTGTTTCGATTCCGGTTCCTAACGATTCTCGATTCCGATTCTTTTAAGAGGCAGGGTCAAAAAAGTTTAGCTAACCTTGCTAACCAACGGCCTTTCTGAAGGAAATACTCCTTCTGTAAAAATACTCCTTTTGTCACAAATTTAGCATTTTGCCGAGATTTCTTTATTTTTAGAAAAGTGAAGCCACACTTTGGACCGCTGACGTAAGCTACTAATGTTCGACTCGCGCGGTTATGCCAACACTTCCGGTAGACGCTTCTTCGTTGGTGTTGTTCAGCGGTTTCTTCTTCCGCTCGGCGGACTGTGAATATCGAAACTAGGAATCGAAACTCTAACTTTTGAACGATTCCGGAAAAAAACGAAAAGTTAGTCTCGGTTCCAATCGATACTCGATTCTCGATACCCAACCCTAATGTTCAGTGAAGTTTACATTGTAATAAACTAGATGGTTCAAATTAATCGCAAATCTTTGGTATGGAAAGTGGCTAATCTTGCATAATGACATGCTGGTTGCAATTTTATTTGAGTGAAAATGTTCTTTTTTTAGATTTGTATCCTGACAACACTTTTGAAATCTTCATTGACCTGGCACTGATCAGCAAGGGCAGTCTTTTGGATGACATGGACACTCGCGAAACACAGGGACCCGGATATTCATCTCATGCGGCCTTAGTGGACGGGGTTCAAACTTCTGACCTAAAGTTGGAACATCATGAAAGGTATACTGAAGTTATTTATACACTGAGAGATATCTAATAGATGAATTGTAACAGTGTTTTGAAACCTGTTTAATATTAGGTCCTCCTGGATCAGTTTAAACGAAGTAGGTTTTAATCTTCATTGGTTTATGAATGTATGAATTGGTTGAATGACTGGCCCTTGTAATCTTCAACCTTCACTCACAGATGAAGTCCCTAATTTACACGTGTGGACACAACCAACATTGACTCTCTTTAGCCCCTTTTCCACCAAAGCATTTTGAGAGCCGGTTCGGAGCCGGTGCCTGCGCGCGAACCAGTTCTTTGTGTTTCGACAGCTAAAGAACCGGTTCTCGGCCAGGAGATTTGGTTTCAAAGCGGCACTAACTCTTTGCTGGACTAGAACCTTTCTTTTACCACGTCATGCTTACGTCGGGGGCAGGGGCGGGTTTAGATGTGTTCTAAACATCTTTTCTGACCATAATAAAGGATCGCAAAGCCAAGAGAAACATTTGCAGAAACACAATGGAGTCCGCCTTTGTAATTGTTATGCTTGAAGTTAACGCAAGCGTTTCTATTTTTGTCATTTTTTTATTGAAGACATTATAGACGAATCCGACAAGCGTTCTGTGTAGGCTGCCATCTTGTGGCGACGCCATTACTGAGCTGTTACACAGGCATAGACATATGCACCGGTATGTAAACAAACCTCGGTGATAACGCGAACGCACCCTCGATGACAGCTACAGCCAGGCAGAATGACTTGTTGGTTTGATCTGTGACTGCAGTGGCCTCCAGTCACAGATGAAGGTACAAACGATCTTACAGATTAACGTTATTTATGAAAATAGCTTGGCAAGCTAGCTAGGCTAACGTTTGCTAACGAGAAAACTATAAAAAGATCTGTCCATTTGGCAACAATAAATAAATAAATGAATGAAATCAAATAAACAAATTCATGTTTTTCATTTGTGTCCATTATTTATCTCATTTTCACATTGCAACAGGCAAGGGTAAGGTAACGTTACAGCTAGAAAGTATACATAATATCGACCAATTAGTGTTTTTAAACCATGGAAAGAGGTCAATATAACAGCAGGAAAACAATTATGTCACATAACGTTACATTTAGCTCAGGAAAGCCATTTAATGACCATAGCATGTTAATTGAATAGAAAAAATGGCAAGAGAGGAGATTTTGCTGATCACTATATCACATATTTATTAAATGTTTTTTTACTTATGTCATTAAATAATTGTTATTATACGCGAATGTCCACGTCTTGTACTCGCACAGGAAATCTGTAAACCGTACGGCAACAGACAGGGGCAGTCGACCCGGGGTATTCACAGTGTTTTCTCTTCAAAATTGAAATTTTACTGCCACCATTGAAACAATTTATAACGGAAACTGTTTACCCACTCGACATTATACAAGGGATAACGTTGTAACGTTAGTGACAGTCGTAAATCGCGGGCTGTTTATTCCAGTGGACGCAAGTTGCAACTAAAACAATAGGAGGCAATGGCGCAACGCTACCCAGCAACAGCTCAGTAATGGCGCCCCGCTTACTTCCGGTAGTTTCGCCGGATTCGTCTATAAGCAAAGAAGAAAACAGTCACAATATAGAAAAAATAAATGGAAAGAAAAAAAGACACAAGACAGGGGTACATAACTAATCAGAAAAGATTACATATCAAACGAAAAGATTAAAAGACTTACATATTTCAATTGTTTTTAAAGCTTTCTTGGTAATTAAACGAGTTAGAGATAATCCCAAAGTAATGTTGTATTTGCAAGTGTTTCTAGCCAAGACGTATGGCGACGTACACAGTGACGTAACGACGTCGTTCCCTGGGCGGTCTAGTCAGTGGAAAAACAAACAGGTTCTGAAGCGGTTCGCAAGTTGAACCAACTCCGAACCAACTTTGAACCAGCACCAGTTCCGAACCAGCTCTTTTTTTTTGGTGGAAAAGGGGCATTTGAACTGTCAACAAGGGAACCGTCTCTCTGACAGTTCTGAAATCTGACAAAGCTCTTCTTCAGAGCATTTAGAAGAAAACGACATATTTTGGATGTTCTTTTTGGAATATTACATTTATTTATTTTAATTTATGACTGTTAAAGTAAAAGAGCTGCAATACCATCCCAATTTTGAGTGGACAATGACTTCCAAGTTGCATTAGTATGCATTAGTACATTATCAAGTATGTCGATGTGCCAATGTGGAATTAACCCTAAATGGTTAGTTCACCCAAAAATGTTTCTGTCAATTCTGTCATTAATTACTCGTCCTCATGTCGATCCAAACCCGTAAGACTTTCGTTCATCTTTGCAACACAAATTAAGATATTTTTAATGAAATCGGAGAGCTTTCTGTCCCTCCATCACATATAAACTTGACGTGCAAGAGACAATGAGGTTCATTCTCGTGTTACGCAGCACGTTTGAGCTTCAGCAAGAGCCAATGAGGTTCATTCTCGTGTTACGCAGCACGTTTGAGCTTCAGCGAGAGCCAATGAGGTTCATTCTCATGTTACGCAGCACGTTTGAGCTTCAGCGAGAGCCAATGAGGTTCATTCTCGTGTTACGCAGCACGTTTGAGCTTCAGCGAGAGCCAATGAGGTTCATTCTCGTGTTACGCAGCACGTTTGAGCTTCAGCGAGAACCAATGAGGTTCATTCTTATGTAACGCAGCACGTTTGAGCTTCAGCAAGAGCCAATGAGGTTCATTCTCGTGTTACGCAGCACGTTTGAGCTTCAGCGAGAGCCAATGAGGTTCATTCTCGTGTTACGCAGCACGTTTGAGCTTCAGCAAGAGCCAATGAGGTTCATTCTCGTGTTACGCAGCACGTTTGAGCTTCAGCAAGAGCCAATGAGGTTCATTCTCATGTTACGCAGCACGTTTGAGCTTCAGCAAGAGCCAATGAGGTTCATTCTCGTGTTACGCAGCACGTTTGAGCTTCAGCGAGAGCCAATGAGGTTCATTCTCGTGTTACGCAGCACGTTTGAGCTTCAGCAAGAGCCAATGAGGTTCATTCTCGTGTTACGCAGCACGTTTGAGCTTCAGCAAGAGCCAATGAGGTTCATTCTCGTGTTACGCAGCACGTTTGAGCTTCAGCGAGAGCCAATGAGGTTCATTCTCGTGTTACGCAGCACGTTTGAGCTTCAGCAAGAGCCAATGAGGTTCATTCTCATGTTACGCAGCACGTTTGAGCTTCAGCAAGAGCCAATGAGGTTCATTCTCATGTTACGCAGCACGTTTGAGCTTCAGCGAGAGCCAATGAGGTTCATTCTCGTGTTACGCAGCACGTTTGAGCTTCAGCGAGAACCAATGAGGTTCATTCTTATGTAACGCAGCACGTTTGAGCTTCAGCGAGAGCCAATGAGGTTCATTCTTATGTAACGCAGCACGTTTGAGCTTCAGCGAGAGCCAATGAGGTTCATTCTCGTGTTACGCAGCACGTTTGAGCTTCAGCGAGAACCAATGAGGTTCATTCTCATGTTACGCAGCACGTTTGAGCTTCAGCAAGAACCAATGAGGTTCATTCTTATGTAACGCAGCACGTTTGAGCTTCAGCAAGAGCCAATGAGGTTCATTCTCATGTTACGCAGCACGTTTGAGCTTCAGCAAGAGCCAATGAGGTTCATTCTCATGTTACGCAGCACGTTTGAGGTTCAGCAAGAACCAATGAGGTTCATTCTTATGTAACGCAGCACGTTTGAGCTTCAGCGAGAGCCAATGAGGTTCATTCTCTTGTAACGTAGCACGTTTGAGCTTCAGCAAGAGCCAATGAGGTTCATTCTCATGTTACGCAGCACGTTTGAGCTTCAGCGAGAGCCAATGAGGTTCATTCTCGTGTTACGCAGCACGTTTGAGCTTCAGCGAGAACCAATGAGGTTCATTCTTATGTAACGCAGCACGTTTGAGCTTCAGCAAGAGCCAATGAGGTTCATTCTCATGTTACGCAGCACGTTTGAGCTTCAGCAAGAGCCAATGAGGTTCATTCTCATGTTACGCAGCACGTTTGAGCTTCAGCGAGAGCCAATGAGGTTCATTCTCGTGTTACGCAGCACGTTTGAGCTTCAGCGAGAACCAATGAGGTTCATTCTTATGTAACGCAGCACGTTTGAGCTTCAGCGAGAGCCAATGAGGTTCATTCTTATGTAACGCAGCACGTTTGAGCTTCAGCGAGAGCCAATGAGGTTCATTCTCGTGTTACGCAGCACGTTTGAGCTTCAGCGAGAACCAATGAGGTTCATTCTCATGTTACGCAGCACGTTTGAGCTTCAGCAAGAACCAATGAGGTTCATTCTTATGTAACGCAGCACGTTTGAGCTTCAGCGAGAGCCAATGAGGTTCATTCTCGTGTTACGCAGCACGTTTGAGCTTCAGCGAGAACCAATGAGGTTCATTCTCATGTTACGCAGCACGTTTGAGCTTCAGCAAGAACCAATGAGGTTCATTCTTATGTAACGCAGCACGTTTGAGCTTCAGCAAGAGCCAATGAGGTTCATTCTCATGTTACGCAGCACGTTTGAGCTTCAGCAAGAGCCAATGAGGTTCATTCTCATGTTACGCAGCACGTTTGAGGTTCAGCAAGAACCAATGAGGTTCATTCTTATGTAACGCAGCACATTTGAGCTTCAGCGAGAACCAATGAGCTTTGTGGTTTAGCTTCTGTTTATGTTCGCTGATTGATGTTAATGTGAATAAAAGCCTAAATTCAATCTGTTCATCATATAAAAACTTCAGGACTAAACAGTTCAAGTCATATTGATTAGTTTTACAATATCTATATTTAGATTAACTTTTTGAGGCGTCAAAGTGGTAGTTGCATTGCTGTCAATGCAGATTTCATCTTAAAGATCTTCATTTATGTAGAGAAGATCAACAAAAGTCTTATGGGTTTTGAGCGACGTGAGGACTAGTATATGATGACAGAACTTAAATGTTTTGGGGTGATCTATCTCTTTAATACTCATCATGCAGATTTTAAGTAGACTTGCCCACTAGAAGCCAAGCAGGGCTGAACCTGGTCAGTGTCTGGACGGGAGACTCCTGAGAAAGCTGTTACTGTTGGAAGAGGTGTTAGTGAGGCCAGTAGGGGGCGTTGCTCACCCTGTGCTCTGTGTGGGTCCTAATGCCCCAGTGTCGTGAAGGGGACACTATACTGTTAAACAGCACCTCCCTCAGATAAGATGTTAAACCGAGGTCCTGACTCTCTGTGGGTCGTTAATAATCCCAGGAGGGGCTGTAACCCCGGCATCCTGGCCAAATTTGCCCATTTGCAAGTTTTGCCACAAGAGTTTTTTTTTTATTTCTGAATTTATAGAATATGAAATTATGAGAAGAATTTTATAAAAAATGTTTAGTGAATTTTTCTCAAAAACAATCTCTTGGTGAATTTTGAATGGTAATGTAAATTTAATACAGTTTGAACACTAATTATTACTATTTTTTATATATATACATGGGAGAGAAAGTTCTGTACAGACTGTACAGACTACTGTAAAGATGTAAACTTGAGTCTCTATTGTAAAAAGACTTACATAAATAAACTTGGCTTATGTTTGTCCATTACAAGCCACTGGACAACCAAAGTGTCCTTTATCAATCGTGTAGTCTTGTGTATGTGTGTTTGTTTGGACAGGTCAGATGGTGTGGCGTCGCCTCGTGAGCATTCATCTCGTCCTGCATTATCAAATCCAGAGAGCCGACTCGGCACAAACCCGAATGATAAAGTAGGCTGCCCCTCCAAAATATCTCATTAGCATTTGCCATGTGCAGTTCATCACTGTCCTCGTGTGGTTTGTGGTGTTAGGACCGCGGAGAGCAGCGGTTCAGCATGAGCCCTGTCGCTGCTGTGGGATTTGAGCTGTGGACCCTCACTGGAGACGTGATGTTCGACAACATCTTACTCTGTGACAGTCTGGAAGTAGCCAGGCGTTGGACTGAAGAGACGTGGAGCAAGAAAAAGGCAGTAAGCAAAAGTTAAACTGTCCCATGATCCTTTAACTGAAACAGCCGGTCTGCATCTCCAAACTGACTAGCATCTGTGATAATCTTTCATAATCTGTAATTTAGCATTCAGCTCTTATAAGCTCACATTAATGAGACCACATGCATCCAAAACACTTCATCCACTGACACACTCGATTAAAGTGATCTAGTGAGGCAAAATGTGAAGAAATGGCGACCAGGTCGGTAACACTTTACAATAAGGTTCATTGATTAACATTATCGTAGTTAACTACCTTAGTTAATATGATACAATACTTGAAAAACTAAGAAAAACAATAGTTATTAATCTTTAGTTATTATTAATTTCAACATTTACTTATACATTATTAAAATCAAAGGTTGTATTTGTTAACGCACTGTGAACTAACATGAACAAACAGCGGTATATTTATGAACTAATTTTTAACAAAGATGAATAAATACTGTAACAAATGTATTGCTCATTGTTAGTTCATGTTAGTAAACACATGCACTAATGTTAATTAATGAACCTTATTGTAAAGTGTTACCACCAGTCTAGGATATAAAATACTCGTTCACTTACAATCAAGGAAATTTAAACCAAAAATGTGTTTTTCATGTTTTAAAATAATTAACAGTAAATTGATCACTTGTTTTTCACTGTCCTCTTGTAGCCAGGAATGATTGAGAAGCTGTTTGTGGCGACGGTCAAGCGGCCGTGGCTCTGGGGTGTCTATGTGTTCACTGTTGGCCTTCCCATCATCCTCTTCATTAGTTTCATGTGGCCTAATAAGGTACATAAATGAATAAAGATATTCACATAACAACTTTCATTTGTGATTGTTTCAATATTGTGTATGTGTGTGTGTATTTAAGCGGTTTGGTCCACCAGACCAAAATTATTACTATAAAAAAACAGACGAGCCTCAGATAGATGGAGCCGAGGACATGGAGGAACACGTCACTCATCATGATGGTGAGAGATGCTTACAGAACCTGCAAACTGCACTGTGCTCGTCATAAAATTCATTTATTTGTTGTATGTGTGTTTTAAGGTGTAAATCAAACAAGAGTTGAGGCTAAAAGCAGAGCGGTCAAGAGGGCTCCGCGAAGCTCAGAAGTAACGAGTTAACAGTAAGTATGATATAGACAAGGTGAATCTCATGTCCAGGTCACATGTCGCCCCCAAAAATACAGTCTGCATTCTCATTACTGTAATGTGATGGCTCATTTTTGTTGTAGTTCATTTATAAATGATTATCGACAGGTGAAACTCAAAAAATTAGAATATCGTACAAAAGTTCATTTCTTTCAGTAATTCAACTTAAAATGTTCAATGTTCAATTTATTTATAGAGCAACTATTAACCCCTTAACTGTCACCGTCCCGGTACCGGGACGCCTAACTTTACTTCACTATATTTCTATTAAATAATCTAATTTACTAATCTACTAATCTAATCTACTATACTAATCTATATATACTAATCTAATTATGACAAATTATATATTGTTGGAAAGGTCTAAGACTTCTAAATAGATATTCTACCCATGTTTTGTGTTAAAAATTATGTAGGAAGAGTAATTGATGAATTTATGACAAGAGTGCACCTCAAAAAATCTGCATCATAACAGGAGTTTTGACCTTTGTCACAAAAAGTTTATGAACCCACTTTTAATCATTGAAACTTCTGTTTTTATGCTAAAAGTTCATAATAAACATATAATCTAGTATTTTTCAATAAAAAATAAAAAATTATAGTACAATATTATCCTCTAAATATGATAATATTTATATTTATTATCCTCTAAAATATAATATTATTTTTTATCGCTTTTTTTATTATATCACATATTTTAGTAGTTATCATAAATTAGGTATCATTTGAAAGCTTATAAACTCAGAATTCTTCGTGTGAAAACTGTTTTATAATTGAAAGTTGCGTTACCATAGAAACGGTACTTATTTGATCAGGCTCCTCCCCTTTTGGGCATCATTATATTTCATAATTTATGATCAAAACCTTTTCTAATTATGACAAAACTGATATTGTCAGAAAGGTCAGAGTCTCAAGGTTCCAAATTTTGTGACAGAATTGATATTTGGACAGAAATGTATTCATTTGTTAATACAACAAAAGTTGCCCATAGTGCTGTACAGAAAATAACAAGCATAAAATCACAGTTAAATTCTAAGCATTGTCATGGACACCTCAAAACCTAAGTGGCGTCAATAATAACTATATAATACAATAATAATAAAAAGTGAAACTAATATATTATATAGACTCACTACTTGCAAAGTGAGATTAATGACAAATTAATAATTTTGATGACTATGGCTTACAGCTTATGAAAACCTTTTCACAATATTCTAATTTTGAATTTGGGGTTTTTATAAGCTGTAAGCCAGAGACGTGTCTCTCTGTAGGCAAGGGCGTGGTTAGCTGGTACTCTCTGACATCACAGAGTACCACAACTTCCAATTGGAAAATTAAACTGCAGTAGCCACCGTTTAACCTGAAGAGGGCAGCACTCAGATGTTTTTCCATATATTGTAGAATTAATACACTTGACAAAAAATTACTTGAATCAATGAACAGCATTAATAAAGCCTCAGTCTTACAGAACATTAACTAAAAAAAGTTGTTTTAGGGTTTAGTTACCCTTTAAATCATGGGGGAGCTCTGCAGTGGACCCTTTTATAAGGTCATTTTGGATGGCCTCTGTAGCGCACCGCTTTTCACATACAGTAACCAAACTTCATACACTTATAGATCTTATCAAGCTGAACAACTTATGTCAGCCTAACAGGAAGTCAGCTATAGTGGGTTGTTTGAAAAACGTATGCCCTGGAATTTAATATACTCCTAGCCAATTCACCCAATTGGCACGAATCTCGGTGAACCTGAATTCAAGGCATTGAGGATGATAAATTGTAAGCACAGTTTTGATATCTCAAACGGTTTGACTGTGGTGTTGAAACCAAGGGGGTAATCCATCAGCCGGAAGCTGAAGCTGCCTCCGGGGGCCGCCATTGTAGCGTACTATCACCTGCTGTTAGCATCCCATTGACTCCCATTCATTTTGGCGTCACTTTGACAGCGAATAACTTTACATCTGAGGCATCCAAAGACTCCATTTATCCATTATTTATTTCTAAAGAAACACGACAATGTATAAAAGGCTCCATTACTTTTGTATGTTACGTTATGGCCACGTAGAAGCCGTTCTTGTAAAAATAGGCTAAAAATTGCGTCATAACCACTCGACTGTCCGTCGCACAGTAGAGAATTACCGTATAGACAGGAAGAGAAGCTCGCACAGCCTCACAGGCAATCTTTTACTGTCTAAAGTCAGCCCATGGCATAAATAGAAGGAAAATGACAAAATAATTGATCAGAATACTTACCAAAAGTTGCTCCAGGTCGCGCTTTGCCGTTTCTGTGCACGATTAAAATTTCTTTTGGCACAGCTACTATAAGTCAGTCAGTTTGCTCACGTGACATCTACGTCGTCAAGCTCAGTTTGAGCCTGCGCAGAACGCTTGGCTATCAGGTAGTGAGTGCCCATGTTGAGCTTCAGCTCTCTCCGTTGAAATCACCGGGGTCGCTGTGTCCATTTCTTTTACTGTCTATGGTTGAAACAAATTTGTGGCGAGAAAAGGAAAACAGGAAGTGTGTTGTAACTTCTGCATACATTCATTGATTTGGATGAAACTTCAGCGGTGTGTTCGCTGATCACATGGATGTGACTTTTGTGTGTCTAAGTTATAGCGCCAACAACTGGCAGCAGGAAGTGTGTCGCTTTCAAAATGCTTTGAAATCTCCCTCTCCAGGTTTGCTTCAGTCCTCATCAGAATAATCCTGACATGTTTTCATGGGATTTAACCCATGATGTTTCTGTTATTCCAGAAATGTTGTTTACAGCACAAATGGCTAAATGTATATTTCATTATTCTTTCTTTTTTCACAGTTCACAGAGTCAGTGGCAAACATCAGCAGAGTGACATCAAGCATCATGTTAGTCCACGTCAGTCAAGCTCGCATCAGCCGGTAATCAGCTGTTCGTTTTTATCACCGAGGATCATTTAAATCGCCATTCATTCAGCCACTCTTCTTTAGCACGACTGCATGCTAAATTTAACACCCAACTCCACATAGCCTGGAGATCTGTAATCTAATCTGACATCTGTTTTGGGACTGTACTCTGTAATGCCAGTAAATTACATTGTAATTGTCCTTCCTCTTGTATTTTGGCTCCTTTTTTAAAATGTAATTGTGTATGTATGATTACTGGATTTGTTATGTTACCCCAAGGGGAGTTTGACTTGTTGTTAGACATGGAGTTTGCCCAGAACACAACCACACCGCCAACACTAACTGTATGCGTTATCCTTATAATAAAGTCTACATTTGACAAAGTTGTTCCTGACTGAACTGAGAGATATGTTATCATTCTGTTTTAATAGTGTGAAATGATGAGATGCTGCAGATTTACATTCATCTCTTGTAATCGAGCCAACATATTGGCAAATTCTCACAGCTGTAACTTTGCACATGCGGTACCGTGCAGAAGTATTCAGGCCTTTAACTAGTTATCATTTTAAACCTGTGACTCTTTTTGTTCTTAGTGTAAATATACATTTTAATGTGATGTCATTGAAAGTTACTACTTTTTTATGACAATGTGTTGAGTCTCTTCACAGACTTGAGCTTTATACCAATATAATTTCTAAGACAGCTAAAAATGTCTTTTTTGAACATGTTTGTAAATATATTACAAATGTTTATCTATATATATATATATATATATATATATATATATGAAGAGTTCAGATGCAAAAGCCTCTAAGTGCCATTTGAAATTTTCTTCTAGAATGATCATTTTTATCAAGCTTGTATGTTTAAGTTCAGTAATTTCACTTAAATTGCAATGAAGATTACCTATTAATTGTCATTCAAGTGAAATTACTGAACTTGAATATATAAGCTTGATAAAAAGGGCAAGAAAGAGGAGGAGGAGGAGGATGGAAAGAAAGAGGAAGATGGAAAGAAAGAGGAGGATGGAAAGAAAGAGGAGGAGGTGGAGGAGAAGGGCAAGAAAGAGGAAGTGGAGGAAGAGGAGAGGAAGTGGAGGAGGAGGAGGGCAAAAAAGAGGAGAAGGGCAGAAAAGATGAGGAGGAGGAGGGCAAGAAAGATGAGGAGGAGGAGGGCAAGAGAGAGGAGGAGGAGGGCAAGGGCAAGAAAGAGAAGGAATAGGAGGAGGAAGAGGATGAAAAGAAAGGAGGAGGGCGAGGAGGAGGAGGGCAAGAAAGAGGATGAGGAGGAGGAGGTGGGCAAGAAAGAGGAGGAGGAGGAGGGAAAGAAAGAGGAGGAGCAGGAGGAGGAGGGCAAAAAAGATGAGGAGGGGGAGGAGAGGGCGAGGAGGAGGAGGGCAAGAAAGAGAAGGAATAGGAGGAGGAGAAGAATGGAAAGAAAGAGGAGGAGGAGGGCAATAAAGATGAGGAGGAGGAGGATGGAAAGAAAGAGGAGGAGGAGGAGGAGGAGGAGGGCAAGAAAGAGGAGGAGGAGGGCAAGAAAGATGAGGAGGAGGGCAAGAAAGATGAGGAGGAGGGCAAGAAAGAGGAGGAGGAGGAGGGCAAGAAAGAGGAGGAGGAGGAGGGAAAGAAAGAGGAGGAGGAGGGCAAGAGAGGAGGAGGAGGGCAAGAGAGAAGGAAGAGGAGGAGGGCAAGAGAGGAGGAAGAGGAGGGCAAGAAAGATGAGGAGGAGGAGGGCAAGAAAGATGAGGAGGAGGAGGGCAAGAAAGATGAGGAGGAGGAGGGCAAGAAAGATGAGGAGGAGGAGGATGGAAAGAAAGAGGAGGAGGAGGGAAAGAAAGAAGAGGAGGAGGAGGGCATGAAAGAGGAGGAGGAGGAGGAGGGAAGGAAAGAAAGAGGAGGAGGAGGGCAAGAGAGGAGGAGGAGGAGGGCAAGAGAGGAGGAGGAGGAGGGCAAGAAAGATGAGGAGGAGGAGGAGGAGGAGGAGGAGGAGGAGGAGGGAAAGAAAGAGGAGGAGGAGGAGGAGGAGGGAAAGAAAGAGGAGGAGGAGGGAAAGAAAGAAGAGGAGGAGGAGGGCATGAAAGAGGAGGAGGAGGAGGGAAAGAAAGAGGAGGAGGAGGGCAAGAGAGGAGGAAGAGGAGGAGGGCAAGAAAGATGAGGAGGAGGAGGGCAAGAAAGATGAGGAGGAGGAGGGCAAGAAAGATGAAGAGGAGGAGGAGGGAAAGAAAGAGGAGGAGGAGGGAAAGAAAGAAGAGGAGGAGGAGGGCATAAAAGATTAGGAGGAGGAGGGCAATAACGAGGAGGAGGAGGATGGAAAGAAAGAGGAGGAGGAGGGAAAGAAAGAAGAGGAGGAGGAGGGCATGAAAGAGGAGGAGGAGGAGGAGGGAAGGAAAGAAAGAGGAGGAGGAGGGCAAGAGAGGAGGAGGAGGAGGGCAAGAGAGGAGGAGGAGGGCAAGAAAGATGAGGAGGAGGAGGAGGGAAAGAAAGAGGAGGAGGAGGAGGAGGGAAAGAAAGAGGAGGAGGAGGGAAAGAAAGAAGAGGAGGAGGAGGGCATGAAAGAGGAGGAGGAGGAGGGAAAGAAAGAGGAGGAGGAGGGCAAGAGAGGAGGAAGAGGAGGAGGGCAAGAAAGATGAGGAGGAGGAGGGCAAGAAAGATGAGGAGGAGGAGGGCAAGAAAGATGAAGAGGAGGAGGAGGGAAAGAAAGAGGAGGAGGAGGGAAAGAAAGAAGAGGAGGAGGAGGGCATAAAAGATTAGGAGGAGGGCAATAACGAGGAGGAGGAGGATGGAAAGAAAGAAGAGGAGGAGGAAGACAAGAAAGATGAGGAGGAGGGAAAGAAAGAGGAGGAGGAGGAGGGAAAGAAAGAGGAGGAGGAGGGCAAGAAAGATGAGGAGGGGGGCAAGAGAGAGGAGGAGGAGGAGGAGGGCAAGAAAGAGGAGGAGGGCAAGAAAGAGGAGGAGGAGGAGGAGGGCAAGGAGGAGGAGGAGGGCAAGAAAGAGGAGGAGGAGGAAGAGGGCAAGAAAGAGGAGGGGGCGAGGAGGAGGAGGAGGACAGGAAGATAGATAGAGATGCCTTGAGATTGGCATGGTTTTACTTCAGTTAGCCTAATAGCTGGTTTGATTTGCATTGAAAGATGATCTTATGGAAAGTACCCCATGCCAATCTCTAGGTGTGGTGGAAGGTGTGTGATGATGAGGGGATATTTTAATTCCAAAGGCCAAGGGAACTTTATCAGGATGCATATTATCCTGGATCCATGAAATAACTGGCTTTTAAAAATAAAAATCTGCCTGACTCTATGGGAATTTAACATAGGGGTGTCCTGACTTATGCACCCTGTATTTTAAGGAAAAACATTTATTTATTTATGATACATTATTCATTCACAAAGAAAGATTTGTGTCCTTAAAGGTTGGAGTTTTCCTCATTTTTCTAATTAAGGCATTAAGATCAACATCACAAAAGATGATTTTTTTATTCCTCTTTTTAGGCAACTTTAGCATGGGGGTCAACTTATTCACACCACTGTAACTGTCTTAAAAGTGACCCCTATAGAGTGAAAAATATTGTTAACAGTGGTCCAGAGATAATCACCTGCAGTGAAGTTTGCCAGGCAGTGGCACTTCTACCTGATAAGAAAGCGTGTGGGTTAGACCACATTACTGCAGAGCACCTTAAGTTTGCTGGCCCTAAGGTGGCTGTATTGCTTGCCATTTGTTTTTCTGGATTTATGACCCATAGTATGCTACCTGAATCTATGCTTTCTGTTACTCTGGTGCCTGTCGTTAAGGACAAGGCTGGAAAGGTTGTGAGTTTAGACAATTATAGGCCAATAGCCCTAGCCAGTGTGTTATCTAAAGCAGTGATCCCCAACCCCCGGTCTGCAGACCGGTGCCGGTCCGTGAACACGTTAGAATTTTTTTTCCCATAATAATATTTGTCTTTTTAGGATGCTTTTTAACGTGTTATGTTATTTAATCCAAAACACGAACAATAAATAAATACAAATAAATAAAAATATTAAAACGTGTTTCTTTGAGCGCCTTCCGATTGCTTATAGCAACGCGTCATATCTAAACAGACTGAGCGCGGTGTGTGCATGGGTGCATGCAGTTGAAATGACAGAAGTATGCGGAGAGATGAGCGGGCTCAGCAGACCTTAATGGCTAATGGACTATGTGCACGTTAGCATATGCTAGTTCCGGCTGCGAAACCGATATGGGGTGTCTAGTTTCCGGTAGCCTGATGGACGACGTAGAGGATGTATGTTTCTCCAGATGTCTTGAACATTTGCTGAATATTACAGTCGATTATGTTCATCGACTGGCTAATGATTTTCCTCCAGCTCCCCAGAGCAAGAGAGAAGGGGTTTAAATATTACATTTCTCAGTATTTGCATCATTTTGAAGGGAACGTTAAGTCACAAAAACATGCTCAGACTGATCTCATGAAATTGCGTATGTATGACACGTATCATGTATTTTTGGCATGCTATCAACATGCATAATCTCTTTTGAGCGTGTTTATGAATACCGTTGACTTAACGTTATTATTGTATGTAAATATATATATATATATATATTAGGGGTGGCACGGTTCACAAAACCCACGGTTCGGTTTGTATCACGGTTTTAGGGTCACGGTTTTCGGTTCTGTACGGTTCTTGTTATTTTTTCTTTTAATCTTTAACACTCCAGAAATGTACTTCAGCATGTGATATATAGCTTAATTATCCACACTTTAGGATACAGTATTAAAAAAAATATATATTATATTCATGCAATCATGCACAAACTGAATTTGACTCTTTGACTTTAAGCACATTTTGGGACTATCTCAGAGGAAAGCTAGGTGAGATTTAGATACAGCAAGAGAGAAGAAATTGACATGCTTTTTGTTTATTTGGCAAAAAAAAGGAGAATGTGTATCACTATCTCTACAAGAACTTGTGCATTTTTATCACATAAATCTTATTTACACAAAGAAATTAACTTTCATGTATCAACTGCTAACTTTTGTAGCTCTTACCAAAATTCTATCTTTTAAAAGAAAAAGAGAGCAACTCTTAAAACACTGTCTTTTAAATGTCAATATACATGAAACCTCATTGCCTATAGATAATAAAGCTATTGCAATAGCAAAGGCCATAAACATAAAGTGAAATTTAAGTTCAACCTCAACACAAAAACAGTATCAACAATGCTTCTATTCCCAAAATGTGAGGGTACCTTTTTCCACTTAAAATTAAAGTGCAGGGTTTGGAAACGTATGACTGAAGCTCTTATACATAAAGTCCCACTGTAGTTAAATTAAAATATCATAACATGAAATCCAAAATGTTCCCACACACCGGACTTATACCATAGACTTATACGACGCTGGCGCATCCTCCAACTCCCTCATCTCTCCCACTTGCCATTTCTCCGCGTGCCGTGACCTGCAGCGCTCCATACTCCACTTTTACTGGCTTGTTTATTAATTTGAACCGGCGCTGCACAGAGCGATCGGTAATGACATCAAATACCGCGAAAGTGATGAATGCATACGGAGCCGACTCGCGCTAGATTGATGTTATTCACCGATCGCTCTGTGCAGCGCCGGTCCAAGTCGAACAAGTTTATGTCGCGCGAAAAGAAAACACACATCACATACGGGCACGAGGTTACATTGCGCATGCGTCGAACCGTGAGACGCACACGCGCTCCGAACCGAGACAAGCGAACCGAACGGTTCGGGTGTTTTTTCATGTACCGTGCCACCCCTAATATATATAGAGCATATGACCTACCTCAACCCCAACCTACCCGTCACTCCTACCATCCTAGGAAAAAATAAATATCGCTCCCCAGATGTAGATCTACATTTTGTTTTGTTTCGCTCGGACATTTGACGGCGTGTACATACGCGGTACACTTGGAATCACTCGGACATTAATGTTGCCATGCTACGTGCTCAAGCTATGCGATTTGGTAACTGTTCTCTCTATACATTATAAAATGCGAAATTATGCGTTAGAAAGTGCATTTTCCAGAACAGTTTGTGTTGGCCATTGTTTTGTTTATGATGTTCAGAGGCTATGTTGTTGACAACCACTATCTATATAGAATGTCATATAGATCAGTGTCATACAGGGAGTATAGGTATCCGACTTTGGCTTGTACACAACACATTAGGCTACTAAGACATTCGTGAATGGATTATTATGGCTTTATCCAAAATAAGAAAAGTGGACTCAGAAAACCGCATCTTTCGAGATGAGTGGACTGAAGCGTATGCGTTCATTTTGCCGTCATCGAGCTCTACGAGGCCCGTGTGTCTTATTTGTTCGGAGTCTGTTGCTGTTGTTAAAAGTGGAAACGTCAAGCGGCATTTCGAGACAAGACAAAACTTTCAATGAAAATTACCCGCCAGGATCACCCGCGAGGACGAGGAAAATTTGTGAACTGAAAGGACAGTATGAGCGCGCAACACGGGTGATAACACAGTCCCTTACAGCACAGCAACGAGCCTACGGGTGCTCACTTCGAGTACAGTGGATTTTAGGCAAACATAAAAAGCCTTTTACTGACTCCGGAATGGTGAAAGAATGTATGGAGGCGTTGGCAGACACGTTGTTCGAGGGTAAAGAAGGACAGCAGCTAAAACAAAAGGTTCGTCAGATTCCTTTATCATCCACAACAACAACAAGAAGAGCTGAGCTACTGTCGGAAGATGTGCAGTCCCAGCTTGACAGCGCCATCCAAAGTGCCCCGTGCATTGCGTTAGCTGCTGATGAATCAACTGACGTAAGTGATAACGCTCAGCTCTTGGTGTATGTCCGATTCTATCGTGAGGAGACTAAAACATTTGTAGAGGACATTTTAGGTGTCACAGCTTTAAAAACGCACACCAGGGGAGAGGACATATATTTGGCCATTAAGGAAATGCTGACACAGAGGAGAATCGATCTAAAAAATGTTGTCTCCATCACCACTGACGGGGCCCCGTCTATGATGGGAAGAGAAAAAGGTGCAGTCAGTCGACTGAAAGAGGACAACCCAGAGCTCTTGTCATATCACTGCATTATCCACTTGTCTGTTCTCTGCTCCACACTTTCAGAGCACCACACAGAAGTTATGAACACCATCACCAAACTAGTTAACTTTCTCAGGGCTTCATCAGCTCACCAGCATCGTCTGCTCAGGGAGTTTTTAGCAGAAGTAGATGCTCCTGCCAATGACCTGCTCTTGCACTCCAATGTCAGATGGTTGAGTAAAGGAAAAGTGCTGGCTCGCTTTTGGAAGCTAAGAAAAGAAATTAAAGATTTCCTTGCACAACAAAAAAATCACAAGGCTCATGTGTTCTTGCACTTTTTAGAAGAGGAAAGAAACATGGACACACTGGCCTTTCTGGTTGACATCACAGGGCATTTAAATGACCTCAATCTGAAGCTTCAAGGGAAAGACAATTCTGTGTGTGACTTGGTGGCTGCAGTCCAGGCTTTTCAGAGGAAACTGGACATTCTGAAAATGGATCTTGAGCAGGACTGTACACATTTTCCTTCAGTGAAGGAGATACAGGAGATCAATGTCACTGCTCATTCTGACTTTATCCAAAAGTTGATTGAAAACTTTAAGGCTCGCTTTGATGGCTTTCCATTGGGAGATCAGCTGATGCTCTTTGTTAGGAGTCCATTTTTTGTTAAGAATGTTATTTCTTTCTCAAAGGAGGCAGTACATATGTACAAATGGGTTAATGCACAGGCCCTTCAAATGGAGCTATTAGATTTACAGGCTGATGTAGTGTTAAGAGAACAATGTGAATCCTCTGACCCTGTCACATTTTGGCTGCAGACTGTGCCAAAGGCAAAGTTTCCTGTACTTAGCAAAGTGGCAGTGTACACATTAACAATGTTTGGCTCTACCTATAGCTGTGAGTCAGCCTTCTCTACGCTAAACATCATTAAGAATAAGTACCGCTCACAACTGACCAATGACCATGTGCATGGATGTCTGAGAATTGCTTTGACTCCATTCCTTCCCAGATTTAAGAGATTGGCTGCCAGTGCCCATGCACATTTCTCACACTGAGCTAAGTTTAAAAACTTGCTTGTTTACAAAAATGTTTACTTTATTTTTTGTTGCACTAATAGAAGTATTGTTTAACATTTTTTACATAATGCATTATGAGGTGCATTATTTGTTCCCTTTTGCACTTTTGAAGTGCAATGTTTGCAAGTTTATGTGCAATAGCAGCTGTTCACAACACTGAATGTGTTTTTCTTGAGTAGTTATGAAGGTAAATCATTTGCACTTAATATAATAAGATTGTGACTTTCAGTCTTTATTTTTATGCTTCTGTTTCTGTTATTGATGTTCAAAGGTTTGACATTTGAATATTTGCACTAAAATGAAATAATACTTGAATGAATTTCAACAAAATCAGTTGAATAGATTTAAACAAAGATTTTATTGTCAAATGTTTTATAGTCATTTTGTTGCACTATTAGAAGTATTGTGTAATTTTTTTTATACAATGTATTATGAGGTGCATTATTTGTTCCCTTTTGCACTTTTGAATTGCAATGTTTGCAAGTTTATGTGCAATAGCAGCTGTTCACAACACTGAATGCATTTTTCTTTGAGTAGTTATGAAGGTAAATCATTTGCTCCTAATATATTAAGATTGTAATTTTCAGTCTTTATTTTTATGCTTCCTGTTGCTGTTATTGACGTTCAAAGGTTTGATATTTGAATATTTGCACTAAAATGAAATAATACTTGAATGAATTTCAACAAAATCAGTTGAATGTATTCAACTGTATTCAAGTATTCAAGATAAAGATTTTATTGTCAAAGATTTTGCCAATTTGTTGACATTGTTACAATTTAATAAAATGAAAGCAAACTTATTTTGTCGGGTGTTTTTGCATCTCCGGACCCTCGTTTACTGGGCTGATCTGGTTAGTGGACCTCTTTCCAATTTACTTGGGGACCCCTGGAGCCTCCATTTTTGCACTCAGGTTAAAGTCTCATGGCCCTCTATCAGAATCCAGAGTTTTGAGAAGATTGGAGAAACTTAATTTTTCGCCCCCCAAAAAAACCGAAAGGGGTACCACTGTCGTTTTTTTTTCCGGGTCGAATTTTTGAGTTTCGATATCTCAGCTCTGGAAGGGTCTAGAGCCTCCATTTTTGCACTCAGGTTAAAGTCTCATGGCCCTATATCAGAATCCAGAGTTTTGAGAAGATTGGAGAAACTTAATTTTTCGCCCGAAAAAAAAAAAAACGAAAGGGGTACCACTGTCGTTTTTTTTTTCGGGTCGAATTTTTGAGTTTCGATATCTCAGCTCTGGAAGAGTCTAGAGCCTCCATTTTTGCACTCAGGTTAAAGTCTCATGGCCCTCTATCAGAATCCAGAGTTTTGAGAAGATTGGAGAAACTTAATTTTTCGCCCGAAAAAAAAACGAAAGGGGTACCACTGTCGTTTTTTTTTTTCGGGTCGAATTTTTGAGTTTCGATATCTCAGCTCTGGAAGGGTCTAGAGCCTCCATTTTTGCACTCAGGTTAAAGTCTCATGGCCCTCTATCAGAATCCAGAGTTTTGAGAAGATTGGAGAAACTTAATTTTTCGCCCGAAAAAAAACAAAAAACGAAAGGGGTACCACTGTCGTTTTTTTTTTCGGGTCGAATTTTTGAGTTTCGATATCTCAGCTCTGGAAGGGTCTAGAGCCTCCATTTTTGCACTCAGGTTAAAGTCTCATGGCCCTCTATCAGAATCTAGAGTTTTGAGAAGATTGGAGAAACTTAATTTTTCGCCCGAAAAAAAAAAAACGAAAGGGGTACCACTGTCGTTTTTTTTTTTCGGGTCGAATTTTTGAGTTTCGATATCTCAGCTCTGGAAGAGTCTAGAGCCTCCATTTTTGCACTCAGGTTAAAGTCTCATGGCCCTCTATCAGAATCCAGAGTTTTGAGAAGATTGGAGAAACTTAATTTTTCGCCCAAAAAAAAACGAAAGGGGTACCACTGTCGTTTTTTTTTTTCGGGTCGAATTTTTGAGTTTCGATATCTCAGCTCTGGAAGGGTCTAGAGTCTCCATTTTTGCACTCAGGTTAAAGTCTCATGGCCCTCTATCAGAATTCAGAGTTTTGAGAAGATTGGAGAAACTTAATTTTTCGCCCGAAAAAAAAAAAACGAAAGGGGTACCACTGTCGTTTTTTTTTTCGGGTCGAATTTTTGAGTTTCGATATCTCAGCTCTGGAAGAGTCTAGAGCCTCCATTTTTGCACTCAGGTTAAAGTCTCATGGCCCTCTATCAGAATCCAGAGTTTTGAGAAGATTGGAGAAACTTAATTTTTCGCCCGAAAAAAAACAAAAAACGAAAGGGGTACCACTGTCGTTTTTTTTTTCGGGTCGAATTTTTGAGTTTCGATATCTCAGCTCTGGAAGGGTCTAGAGCCTCCATTTTTGCACTCCGGTTAAAGTCTCATGGCCCTCTATCAGAATCTAGAGTTTTGAGAAGATTGGAGAAACTTAATTTTTCGCCCGAAAAAAAACAAAAACGAAAGGGGTACCACTGTCGTTTTTTTTTTTCGGGTCGAATTTTTGAGTTTCGATATCTCAGCTCTGGAAGAGTCTAGAGCCTCCATTTTTGCACTCAGGTTAAAGTCTCATGGCCCTCTATCAGAATCCAGAGTTTTGAGAAGATTGGAGAAACTTAATTTTTCGCCCAAAAAAAAAACGAAAGGGGTACCACTGTCGTTTTTTTTTTTCGGGTCGAATTTTTGAGTTTCGATATCTCAGCTCTGGAAGGGTCTAGAGTCTCCATTTTTGCACTCAGGTTAAAGTCTCATGGCCCTCTATCAGAATTCAGAGTTTTGAGAAGATTGGAGAAACTTAATTTTTCGCCCGAAAAAAAAAACACGAAAGGGGTACCACTGTCGTTTTTTTTTTTCGGGTCGAATTTTTGAGTTTCGATATCTCAGCTCTGGAAGGGTCTAGAGCCTCCATTTTTGCACTCAGGTTAAAGTCTCATGGCCCTCTATCAGAATCCAGAGTTTTGAGAAGATTGGAGAAACTTAATTTTTTGCCCCAAAAAACAAAAACAAAAGGGTTACCACTGTCGTTTTTTTTTTTCGCTTCGAATTTTTGAGTTTCGATATCTCAGCTCTGGAAGGGTCTAGAGCCTCCATTTTTGCACTCAGGTTAAAGTCTCATGGCCCTCTATCAGAATCTAGAGTTTTGAGAAGATTGGAGAAACTTAATTTTTCGCCCGAAAAAAAAAAAAAAAACGAAAGGGGTACCACTGTCGTTTTTTTTTTCGGGTCGAATTTTTGAGTTTCGATATCTCAGCTCTGGAAGGGTCTAGAGCCTCCATTTTTGCACTCAGGTTAAAGTCTCATGGCCCTCTATCAGAATCCAGAGTTTTGAGAAGATTGGAGAAACTTAATTTTTCGCCCGAAAAAAAACAAAAACGAAAGGGGTACCACTGTCGTTTTTTTTTTTTCGGGTCGAATTTTTGAGTTTCGATATCTCAGCTCTGGAAGAGTCTAGAGCCTCCATTTTTGCACTCAGGTTAAAGTCTCATGGCCCTCTATCAGAATCCAGAGTTTTGAGAAGATTGGAGAAACTTAATTTTTCGCCCGAAAAAAAAAAATGAAAAAGGGGTACCACTGTCGTTTTTTTTTTCGGGTCGAATTTTTGAGTTTCGATATCTCAGCTCTGGAAGGGTCTAGAGCCTCCATTTTTGTACTCAGGTTAAAGTCTCATGGCCCTCTATCAGAATCCAGAGTTTTGAGAAGATTGGAGAAACTTAATTTTTCGCCCGAAAAAAAAAACACGAAAGGGGTACCACTGTGGAATTTTTTTTTCGGGTCGAATTTTTGAGTTTCGATATCTCAGCTCTGGAAGGGTCTAGAGCCTCCATTTTTGCACTCAGGTTAAAGTCTCATGGCCCTCTATCAGAATCCAGAGTTTTGAGAAGATTGGAGAAACTTAATTTTTCGCCCAAAAAAAAAAAACGAAAGGGGTACCACTGTCGTTTTTTTTTTTCGGGTCGAATTTTTGAGTTTCGATTTCTCAGCTCTGGAAGGGTCTAGAGCCTCCATTTTTGCACTCAGGTTAAAGTCTCATGGCCCTCTATCAGAATCCAGAGTTTTGAGAAGATTGGAGAAACTTAATTTTTCGCCCGAAAAAAAAAAAACGAAAGGGGTGGGTCGAATTTTTGAGTTTCGATATCTCAGCTCTGGAAGAGTCTAGAGCCTCCATTTTTGCACTCAGGTTAAAGTCTCATGGCCCTCTATCAGAATCCAGAGTTCTGAGAAGATTGGAGAAACTTAATTTTTCGCCCGAAAAAAAAAACACGAAAGGGGTACCACTGTCGTTTTTTTTTTCGGGTCGAATTTTTGAGTTTCGATATCTCAGCTCTGGAAGGGTCTAGAGCCTCCATTTTTGCACTCAGGTTAAAGTCTCATGGCCCTCTATCAGAATCCAGAGTTTTGAGAAGATTGGAGAAACTTAATTTTTCGCCCGAAAAAAAAAACACGAAAGGGGTACCACTGTCGTTTTTTTTTTTTCGGGTCGAATTTTTGAGTTTCGATATCTCAGCTCTGGAAGGATCTAGAGCCTCCATTTTTGCACTCAGGTTAAAGTCTCATGGCCCTCTATCAGAATCCAGAGTTTTGAGAAGATTGGAGAAACTTAATTTTTCGCCCCCCCCCCCCCAAAAAAACGAAAGGGGTACCACTGTCGTTTTTTTTTTTCGGTTCGAATTTTTGAGTTTCGATATCTCAGCTCTGGAAGGGTCTAGAGCCTCCATTTTTGCACTCAGGTTAAAGTCTCATGGCCCTCTATCAGAATCCAGAGTTTTGAGAAGATTGGAGAAACTTAATTTTTCGCCCGAAAAAAAAAACCACGAAAGGGGTACCACTGTGTTTTTTTTTTTTCGGGTCGAATTTTTGAGTTTCGATATCTCAGCTCTGGAAGGGTCTAGAGCCTCCATTTTTGCACTCAGGTTAAAGTCTCATGGCCCTCTATCAGAATCCAAAGTTTTGAGAAGATTGGAGAAACTTAATTTTTCGCCCGAAAAAAAATAAACGAAAGGGGTACCACTGTCGTTTTCTTTTTTTCGGGTCGAATTTTTGAGTTTCGATATCTCAGCTCTGGAAGGGTCTAGAGCCTCCATTTTTGCACTCAGGTTAAAGTCTCATGGCCCTCTATCAGAATCCAGAGTTTTGAGAAGATTGGAGAAACTTAATTTTTCGCCCCCCACTGTCGTTTTTTTTTTTTCGGTTCGAAATTTTGAGTTTCGATATCTCAGCTCTGGAAGGGTCTAGA
The DNA here is from genome assembly GCF_988280905.1 of Pimephales promelas. Lineage (NCBI taxonomy): Eukaryota > Metazoa > Chordata > Actinopteri > Cypriniformes > Leuciscidae > Pimephales > Pimephales promelas. Next base: position 5,906,481 of record NC_142777.1, read on the forward strand.
GCCTCCATTTTTGCACTCAGGTTAAAGTCTCATGGCCCTCTATCAGAATCTAGAGTTTTGAGAAGATTGGAGAAACTTAATTTTTCGCCCGAAAAAAAAAAAACGAAAGGCACTGTCGTTTTTTTTTTCGGGTCGAATTTTTGAGTTTCGATATCTCAGCTCTGGAAGGGTCTAGAGCCTCCATTTTTGCACTCAGGTTAAAGTCTCATGGCCCTCTATCAGAATCCAGAGTTTTGAGAAGATTGGAGAAACTTAATTTTTCGCCCGAAAAAAAAAACAAAAACGAAAGGGGTACCACTGTCGTTTTTTTTTTCGGGTCGAATTTTTGAGTTTCGATATCTCAGCTCTGGAAGGGTCTAGAGCCTCCATTTTTGCACTCAGGTTAAAGTCTCATGGCCCTCTATCAGAATCCAGAGTTTTGAGAAGATTGGAGAAACTTAATTTTTCGCCCCCCCAAAAAAAACGAAAGGGTTACCACTGTCGTTTTTTTTTTTTCGGTTCGAATTTTTGAGTTTCGATATCTCAGCTCTGGAAGGGTCTAGAGCCTCCATTTTTGCACTCAGGTTAAAGTCTCATGGCCCTCTATCAGAATCTAGAGTTTTGAGAAGATTGGAGAAACTTAATTTTTCGCCCGAAAAAAAAAAAAACGAAAGGGGTACCACTGTCGTTTTTTTTTTCGGGTCGAATTTTTGAGTTTCGATATCTCAGCTCTGGAAGGGTCTAGAGCCTCCATTTTTGCACTCAGGTTAAAGTCTCATGGCCCTCTATCAGAATCCAGAGTTTTGAGAAGATTGGAGAAACTTAATTTTTCGCCCCAAAAAAAAAACGAAAGGGGTACCACTGTCGTTTTTTTTTTCGGATCGAATTTTTGAGTTTCGATATCTCAGCTCTGGAAGGGTCTAGAGCCTCTATTTTTGCACTCAGGTTAAAGTCTCATGGCCCTCTATCAGAATCCAGAGTTTTGAGAAGATTGGAGAAACTTAATTTTTTGCCCCAAAAAAAAAAAAAAAACGAAAGGGGTACCACTGTCGTTTTTTTTTTTCGGGTCGAATTTTTGAGTTTCGATATCTCAGCTCTGGAAGGGTCTAGAGCCTCCATTTTTGCACTCAGGTTAAAGTCTCATGGCCCTCTATCAGAATTCAGAGTTTTGAGAAGATTGGAGAAACTTAATTTTTCGCCCGAAAAAAAAAAACACGAAAGGGGTACCACTGTCGTTTTTTTTTTTTCGGGTCGAATTTTTGAGTTTCGATATCTCAGCTCTGGAAGGATCTAGAGCCTCCATTTTTGCACTCAGGTTAAAGTCTCATGGCCCTCTATCAGAATCCAGAGTTTTGAGAAGATTGGAGAAACTTAATTTTTCGCCCCCCCCCAAAAAAAACGAAAGGGGTACCACTGTCGTTTTTTTTTTCGGGTCGAATTTTTGAGTTTCGATATCTCAGCTCTGGAAGGGTCTAGAGCCTCCATTTTTGCACTCAGGTTAAAGTCTCATGGCCCTCTATCAGAATTCAGAGTTTTAAGAAGATTGGAGAAACTTAATTTTTCGCCCGAAAAAAAAAAAACGAAAGGGGTACCACTGTCGTTTTTTTTTTTTCGGGTCGAATTTTTGAGTTTCGATATCTCAGCTCTGGAAGGATCTAGAGCCTCCATTTTTGCACTCAGGTTAAAGTCTCATGGCCCTCTATCAGAATCCAGAGTTTTGAGAAGATTGGAGAAACTTAATTTTTCGCCCCCCCCCCAAAAAAAACGAAAGGGGTACCACTGTCGTTTTTTTTTTCGGTTCGAATTTTTGAGTTTCGATATCTCAGCTCTGGAAGGGTCTAGAGCCTCCATTTTTGCACTCAGGTTAAAGTCTCATGGCCCTCTATCAGAATCCAGAGTTTTGAGAAGATTGGAGAAACTTAATTTTTCGCCCGAAAAAAAAAACACGAAAGGGGTACCACTGTGTTTTTTTTTTTCGGGTCGAATTTTTGAGTTTCGATATCTCAGCTCTGGAAGGGTCTAGAGCCTCCATTTTTGCACTCAGGTTAAAGTCTCATGGCCCTCTATCAGAATCCAAAGTTTTGAGAAGATTGGAGAAACTTAATTTTTCGCCCGAAAAAAAATAAACGAAAGGGGTACCACTGTCGTTTTATTTTTTTCGGGTCGAATTTTTGAGTTTCGATATCTCAGCTCTGGAAGGGTCTAGAGCCTCCATTTTTGCACTCAAGTTAAAGTCTCATGGCCCTCTATCAGAATCCAGAGTTTTGAGAAGATTGGAGAAACTTAATTTTTCGCCCCCCCCAAAAAAACGAAAGGGGTACCACTGTCGGTTTTTTTTTCGGGTCGAATTTTTGAGTTTCGATATCTCAGCTCTGGAAAAGTCTAGAGCCTCCATTTTTGCACTCAGGTTAAAGTCTCATGGCCCTCTATCAGAATCCAGAGTTTTGAGAAGATTGGAGAAACTTAATTTTTCGCCCCCAAAAAAAAAACGAAAGGGGTACCACTGTCGTTTTTTTTTTCGGGTCGAATTTTTGAGTTTCGATATCTCAGCTCTGGAAGGGTCTAGAGTCTCCATTTTTGCACTCAGGTTAAAGTCTCATGGCCCTCTATCAGAATCCAGAGTTTTGAGAAGATTGGAGAAACTTAATTTTTCGCCCCCCACTGTTGTTTTTTTTTTTCGGGTCGAATTTTTGAGTTTCGATATCTCAGCTCTGGAAGGGTCTAGAGTCTCCATTTTTGCACTCAGGTTAAAGTCTCATGGCCCTCTATCAGAATCCAGAGTTTTGAGAAGATTGGAGAAACTTAATTTTTCGCCCCAAAAAAAAAAAACGAAAGGGGTACCACTGTCGTTTTTTTTTTCGGGTCGAATTTTTGAGTTTCGATATCTCAGCTCTGGAAGGGTCTAGAGTCTCCATTTTTGCACTCAGGTTAAAGTCTCATGGCCCTCTATCAGAATCCAGAGTTTTGAGAAGATTGGAGAAACTTAATTTTTCGCCCCCCACTGTCGTTTTTTTTTTTTCGGGTCGAATTTTTAAGTTTCGATATATAAGCTCTGGAAGAGTCTAGAGCCTCCATTTTTGCACTCAGGTTAAAGTCTCATGGCCCTCTATCAGAATCCAGAGTTTTGAGAAGATTGGAGAAACTTAATTTTTCGCCCGAAAAAAAAAAAAACGAAAGGGGTACCACTGTTGTGTTTTTTTTTTCGGGTCGAATTTTTGAGTTTCGATATCTCAGCTCTGGAAGGGTCTAGAGTCTCCATTTTTGCACTCAGGTTAAAGTCTCATGGCCCTCTATCAGAATCTAGAGTTTTGAGAAGATTGGAGAAACTTAATTTTTCGCCCGAAAAAAAAAAACGAAAGGGGTACCACTGTTGTTTTTTTTTTCGGGTCGAATTTTTGAGTTTCGATATCTCAGCTCTGGAAGGGTCTAGAGTCTCCATTTTTGCACTCAGGTTAAAGTCTCATGGCCCTCTATCAGAATCCAGAGTTTTGAGAAGATTGGAGAAACTTAATTTTTCACCCCAAAAAAAAAAACGAAAGGGTTACCACTGTCGTTTTTTTTTTTTTTCGGTTCGAATTTTTGAGTTTCGATATCTCAGCTCTGGAAGGGTCTAGAGTTTCCATTTTTGCACTCAGGTTAAAGTCTCATGGCCCTCTATCAGAATCTAGAGTTTTGAGAAGATTGGAGAAACTTAATTTTTCGCCTGAAAAAAAACAAAACGAAAGGGGTACCACTGTCGTTTTTTTTTTTTCGGGTCGAATTTTTGAGTTTCGATATCTCAGCTCTGGAAGAGTGTAGAGCCTCCATTTTTGCACTCAGGTTAAAGTCTCATGGCCCTCTATCAGAATCCAGAGTTTTGAGAAGATTGGAGAAACTTAATTTTTCACCCCCCAAAAAAAACGAAAGGGTTACCACTGTCGTTTTTTTTTTTTTTCGGTTTGAATTTTTGAGTTTCGATATCTCAGCTCTGGAAGGGTCTAGAGCCTCCATTTTTGCACTCAGGTTAAAGTCTCATGGCCCTCTATCAGAATCTAGAGTTTTGAGAAGATTGGAGAAACTTAATTTTTCGCCCGAAAAAAAAAAAACGAAAGGGGTACCACTGTCGTTTTTTTTTTCGGGTCGAATTTTTGAGTTTCGATATCTCAGCTCTGGAAGGGTCTATAGCCTCCATTTTTGCACTCAGGTTAAAGTCTCATGGCCCTCTATCAAAATCCAGAGTTTTGAGAAGATTGGAGAAACTTAATTTTTCGCCCGAAAAAAAACAAAACGAAAGGGGTACCACTGTCATTTTTTTTTTTCGGGTCGAATTTTTGAGTTTCGATATCTCAGCTCTGGAAGAGTCTAGAGCCTCCATTTTTGCACTCAGGTTAAAGTCTCATGGCCCTCTATCAGAATTCAGAGTTTTGAGAAGATTGGAGAAACTTAATTTTTCGCCCGAAAAAAAAACAACACGAAAGGGGTACCACTGTCGTTTTTTTTTTCGGGTCGAATTTTTTAGTTTCGATATCTCAGCTCTGGAAGGATCTAGAGCCTCCATTTTTGCACTCAGGTTAAAGTCTCATGGCCCTCTATCAGAATCCAGAGTTTTGAGAAGATTGGAGAAACTTAATTTTTCGCCCGAAAAAAAAAACACGAAAGGGGTACCACTGTGGTTTTTTTTTTCGGGTCGAATTTTTGAGTTTCGATATCTCAGCTCTGGAAGGGTCTAGAGCCTCCATTTTTGCACTCAGGTTAAAGTCTCATGGCCCTCTATCAGAATCCAGAGTTTTGAGAAGATTGGAGAAACTTAATTTTTCACCCGAAAAAAAATAAACGAAAGGGGTACCACTGTCGTTTTATTTTTTTCGGGTCGAATTTTTGAGTTTCGATATCTCAGCTCTGGAAGGGTCTAGAGCCTCCATTTTTGCACTCAGGTTAAAGTCTCATGGCCCTCTATCAGAATCCAGAGTTTTGAGAAGATTGCAGAAACTTAATTTTTCGCCCGAAAAAAAAAAAAACGAAAGGGGTACCACTGTCGTTTTATTTTTTTCGGGTCGAATTTTTGAGTTTCGATATCTCAGCTCTGGAAGGGTCTAGAGCCTCCATTTTTGCACTCAGGTTAAAGTCTCATGGCCCTCTATCAGAATCCAGAGTTTTGAGAAGATTGGAGAAACTTAATTTTTCGCCCCCCCCCCCCCCCAAAAAAAACGAAAGGGGTACCACTGTCGTTTTTTTTTTTCGGGTCGAATTTTTGAGTTTCGATATCTCAGCTCTGGAAGAGTCTAGAGCCCCATTTTTGCACTCAGGTTAAAGTCTCATGGCACTCTATCAAAATCCAGAGTTCTGAGAAGATTGGAGAAACTTAATTTTTCGCCCGAAAAAAAAAACAAAAACGAAAGGGGTACCACTGTCGTTTTTTTTTTTCGGGTCGAATTTTTGAGTTTCGATATCTCAGCTCTGGAAGGGTCTAGAGCCTCCATTTTTGCACTCAGGTTAAAGTCTCATGGCCCTCTATCAAAATCCAGAGTTTTGAGAAGATTGCAGAAACTTAATTTTTCGCCCGAAAAAAAAAACAAAAACGAAAGGGGTACCACTGTCGTTTTTTTTTTTCGGGTCGAATTTTTGAGTTTCGATATCTCAGCTCTGGAAGGGCCTAGAGCCTCCATTTTTGCACTCAGGTTAAAGTCTCATGGCCCTCTATCAGAATCCAGAGTTTTGAGAAGATTGGAGAAACTTAATTTTTCGCCCCCCCCCCAAAAAAACGAAAGGGGTACCACTGTCGTTTTTTTTTTCGGGTCGAATTTTTGAGTTTCGATATCTCAGCTCTGGAAGAGTCTAGAGCCTCCATTTTTGCACTCAGGTTAAAGTCTCATGGCCCTCTATCAGAATCCAGAGTTTTGAGAAGATTGGAGAAACATAATTTTTCGCCCGAAAAAAAAAAACGAAAGGGGTACCACTGTCGTTTTTTTTTTCGGGTCGAATTTTTGAGTTTCGATATCTCAGCTCTGGAAGGGGCTAGAGTCTCCATTTTTGCACTCAGGTTAAAGTCTCATGGCCCTCTATCAGAATTCAGAGTTTTGAGAAGATTGGAGAAACTTAATTTTTCGCCCAAAAAAAAAACAAAAAACGAAAGGGGTACCACTGTCGTTTTTTTTTTTCGGGTCAAATTTTTGAGTTTCGATATCTCAGCTCTGGAAGGGTCTAGAGCCTCCATTTTTGCACTCAGGTTAAAGTCTCATGGCCCTCTATCAGAATCTAGAGTTTTGAGAAGATTGGAGAAACTAAATTTTTCGCCCGAAAAAAAAAAACGAAAGGGGTACCACTGTCGTTTTTTTTTTCGGGTCGAATTTTTGAGTTTCGATATCTCAGCTCTGGAAGGGTCTAGAGCCTCCATTTTTGCACTCAGGTTAAAGTCTCATGGCCCTCTATCAAAATCCAGAGTTTTGAGAAGATTGGAGAAACTTAATTTTTCGCCCGAAAAAAAACAAAACGAAAGGGGTACCACTGTCGTTTTTTTTTTTTCGGGTCGAATTTTTGAGTTTCGATATCTCAGCTCTGGAAGAGTCTAGAGCCTCCATTTTTGCACTCAGGTTAAAGTCTCATGACCCTCTATCAGAATTCAGAGTTTTGAGAAGATTGGAGAAACTTAATTTTTCGCCCCGAAATAAAAAAACACGAAAGGGGTACCACTGTCGTTTTTTTTTTTCGGGTCGAATTTTTGAGTTTCGATATCTCAGCTCTGGAAGGGTCTAGAGCCTCCATTTTTGCACTCAGGTTAAAGTCTCATGGCCCTCTATCAGAATCTAGAGTTTTGAGAAGATTGGAGAAACTTAATTTTTCGCCCGAAAAAAAAAAAACGAAAGGGGTACCACTGTGGTTTTTTTTTTTCGGGTCGAATTTTTGAGTTTCGATATCTCAGCTCTGGAAGGGTCTAGAGCCTCCATTTTTGCACTCAGGTTAAAGTCTCATGGCCCTCTATCAGAATCCAGAGTTTTGAGAAGATTGGAGAAACTTAATTTTTCGCCCGAAAAAAAAAAAAAAAACGAAAGGGGTACCACTGTCGTTTTTTTTTTTTCGGGTCGAATTTTTGAGTTTCGATATCTCAGCTCTGGAAGAGTCTAGAGCCTCCATTTTTACACTCAGGTTAAAGTCTCATGGCCCTCTATCAGAATCCAGAGTTTTGAGAAGATTGGAGAAACTTAATTTTTCGCCCGAAAAAAAAAACACGAAAGGGGTACCACTGTCGTTTTTTTTTTTCGGGTCGAATTTTTGAGTTTCGATATCTCAGCTCTGGAAGGGTCTAGAGCCTCCATTTTTGCACTCAGGTTAAAGTCTCATGGCCCTCTATCAGAATTCAGAGTTTTGAGAAGATTGGAGAAACTTAATTTTTCGCCCAAAAAAAAACAAAAAACGAAAGGGGTACCACTGTCGTTTTATTTTTTTCGGGTCGAATTTTTGAGTTTCGATATCTCAGCTCTGGAAGGGTCTAGAGCCTCCATTTTTGCACTCAGGTTAAAGTCTCATGGCCCTCTATCAGAATCCAGAGTTTTGAGAAGATTGGAGAAACTTAATTTTTCGCCCCCCCCCAAAAAAACGAAAGGGGTACCACTGTCGTTTTTTTTTTCGGGTCGAATTTTTGAGTTTCGATATCTCAGCTCTGGAAAAGTCTAGAGCCTCCATTTTTGCACTCAGGTTAAAGTCTCATGGCCCTCTATCAGAATCCAGAGTTTTGAGAAGATTGGAGAAACTTAATTTTTCGCGCCAAAAAAAAAAACGAAAGGGGTACCACTGTCGTTTTTTTTTTTCGGGTCGAATTTTTGAGTTTCGATATCTCAGCTCTGGAAGGGTCTAGAGTCTCCATTTTTGCACTCAGGTTAAAGTCTCATGGCCCTCTATCAGAATCTAGAGTTTTGAGAAGATTGGAGAAACTTAATTTTTCGCCCGAAAAAAAAAAAACGAAAGGGGTACCACTGTCGTTTTTTTTTTTCGGGTCGAATTTTTGAGTTTCGATATCTCAGCTCTGGAAGGATCTAGAGCCTCCATTTTTGCACTCAGGTTAAAGTTTCATGACCCTCTATCAGAATCCAGAGTTTTGAGAAGATTGGAGAAACTTAATTTTTCGCCCGAAAAAAAAAACACGAAAGGGGTACCACTGTGGTTTTTTTTTTTCGGGTCGAATTTTTGAGTTTCGATATCTCAGCTCTGGAAGGGTCTAGAGCCTCCATTTTTGCACTCAGGTTAAAATCTCATGGCCCTCTATCAGAATCCAGAGTTTTGAGAAGATTGGAGAAACTTAATTTTTCACCCGAAAAAAAATAAACGAAAGGGGTACCACTGTCGTTTTATTTTTTTCGGGTCGAATTTTTGAGTTTCGATATATAAGCTCTGGAAGAGTCTAGAGCCTCCATTTTTGCACTCAGGTTAAAGTCTCATGGCCCTCTATCAGAATCCAGAGTTTTGAGAAGATTGGAGAAACTTAATTTTTCGCCCGAAAAAAAAAAAAAAACGAAAGGGGTACCACTGTCGTTTTTTTTTTTTCGGGTCGAATTTTTGAGTTTCGATATCTCAGCTCTGCAAGGGTCTAGAGTCTCCATTTTTGCACTCAGGTTAAAGTCTCATGGCCCTCTATCAGAATCTAGAGTTTTGAGAAGATTGGAGAAACTTAATTTTTCGCCCGAAAAAAAAAAAAACGAAAGGGGTACCACTGTCGTTTTTTTTTTTCGGGTCGAATTTTTGAGTTTCGATATCTCAGCTCTGGAAGGGTCTATAGCCTCCATTTTTGCACTCAGGTTAAAGTCTCATGGCCCTCTATCAAAATCCAGAGTTTTGAGAAGATTGGAGAAACTTAATTTTTCGCCCGAAAAAAAACAAAACGAAAGGGGTACCACTGTCATTTTTTTTTTTCGGGTCGAATTTTTGAGTTTCGATATCTCAGCTCTGGAAGAGTCTAGAGCCTCCATTTTTGCACTCAGGTTAAAGTCTCATGGCCCTCTATCAGAATTCAGAGTTTTGAGAAGATTGGAGAAACTTAATTTTTCGCCCGAAAAAAAAACAACACGAAAGGGGTACCACTGTCGTTTTTTTTTTCGGGTCGAATTTTTTAGTTTCGATATCTCAGCTCTGGAAGGATCTAGAGCCTCCATTTTTGCACTCAGGTTAAAGTCTCATGGCCCTCTATCAGAATCCAGAGTTTTGAGAAGATTGGAGAAACTTAATTTTTCGCCCGAAAAAAAAAACACGAAAGGGGTACCACTGTGGTTTTTTTTTTCGGGTCGAATTTTTGAGTTTCGATATCTCAGCTCTGGAAGGGTCTAGAGCCTCCATTTTTGCACTCAGGTTAAAGTCTCATGGCCCTCTATCAGAATCCAGAGTTTTGAGAAGATTGGAGAAACTTAATTTTTCACCCGAAAAAAAATAAACGAAAGGGGTACCACTGTCGTTTTATTTTTTTCGGGTCGAATTTTTGAGTTTCGATATCTCAGCTCTGGAAGGGTCTAGAGCCTCCATTTTTGCACTCAGGTTAAAGTCTCATGGCCCTCTATCAGAATCCAGAGTTTTGAGAAGATTGCAGAAACTTAATTTTTCGCCCGAAAAAAAAAAAACGAAAGGGGTACCACTGTCGTTTTATTTTTTTCGGGTCGAATTTTTGAGTTTCGATATCTCAGCTCTGGAAGGGTCTAGAGCCTCCATTTTTGCACTCAGGTTAAAGTCTCATGGCCCTCTATCAGAATCCAGAGTTTTGAGAAGATTGGAGAAACTTAATTTTTCGCCCCCCCCCCCCCCCAAAAAAAACGAAAGGGGTACCACTGTCGTTTTTTTTTTTCGGGTCGAATTTTTGAGTTTCGATATCTCAGCTCTGGAAGAGTCTAGAGCCCCATTTTTGCACTCAGGTTAAAGTCTCATGGCACTCTATCAAAATCCAGAGTTCTGAGAAGATTGGAGAAACTTAATTTTTCGCCCGAAAAAAAAAACAAAAACGAAAGGGGTACCACTGTCGTTTTTTTTTTTCGGGTCGAATTTTTGAGTTTCGATATCTCAGCTCTGGAAGGGTCTAGAGCCTCCATTTTTGCACTCAGGTTAAAGTCTCATGGCCCTCTATCAAAATCCAGAGTTTTGAGAAGATTGCAGAAACTTAATTTTTCGCCCGAAAAAAAAAACAAAAACGAAAGGGGTACCACTGTCGTTTTTTTTTTTCGGGTCGAATTTTTGAGTTTCGATATCTCAGCTCTGGAAGGGCCTAGAGCCTCCATTTTTGCACTCAGGTTAAAGTCTCATGGCCCTCTATCAGAATCCAGAGTTTTGAGAAGATTGGAGAAACTTAATTTTTCGCCCCCCCCCCAAAAAAACGAAAGGGGTACCACTGTCGTTTTTTTTTTTCGGGTCGAATTTTTGAGTTTCGATATCTCAGCTCTGGAAGAGTCTAGAGCCTCCATTTTTGCACTCAGGTTAAAGTCTCATGGCCCTCTATCAGAATCCAGAGTTTTGAGAAGATTGGAGAAACATAATTTTTCGCCCGAAAAAAAAAAACGAAAGGGGTACCACTGTCGTTTTTTTTTTTCGGGTCGAATTTTTGAGTTTCGATATCTCAGCTCTGGAAGGGGCTAGAGTCTCCATTTTTGCACTCAGGTTAAAGTCTCATGGCCCTCTATCAGAATTCAGAGTTTTGAGAAGATTGGAGAAACTTAATTTTTCGCCCAAAAAAAAAACAAAAAACGAAAGGGGTACCACTGTCGTTTTTTTTTTTCGGGTCAAATTTTTGAGTTTCGATATCTCAGCTCTGGAAGGGTCTAGAGCCTCCATTTTTGCACTCAGGTTAAAGTCTCATGGCCCTCTATCAGAATCTAGAGTTTTGAGAAGATTGGAGAAACTAAATTTTTCGCCCGAAAAAAAAAAACGAAAGGGGTACCACTGTCGTTTTTTTTTTCGGGTCGAATTTTTGAGTTTCGATATCTCAGCTCTGGAAGGGTCTAGAGCCTCCATTTTTGCACTCAGGTTAAAGTCTCATGGCCCTCTATCAAAATCCAGAGTTTTGAGAAGATTGGAGAAACTTAATTTTTCGCCCGAAAAAAAACAAAACGAAAGGGGTACCACTGTCGTTTTTTTTTTTTCGGGTCGAATTTTTGAGTTTCGATATCTCAGCTCTGGAAGAGTCTAGAGCCTCCATTTTTGCACTCAGGTTAAAGTCTCATGACCCTCTATCAGAATTCAGAGTTTTGAGAAGATTGGAGAAACTTAATTTTTCGCCCCGAAATAAAAAAACACGAAAGGGGTACCACTGTCGTTTTTTTTTTTCGGGTCGAATTTTTGAGTTTCGATATCTCAGCTCTGGAAGGGTCTAGAGCCTCCATTTTTGCACTCAGGTTAAAGTCTCATGGCCCTCTATCAGAATCTAGAGTTTTGAGAAGATTGGAGAAACTTAATTTTTCGCCCGAAAAAAAAAAAACGAAAGGGGTACCACTGTGGTTTTTTTTTTTCGGGTCGAATTTTTGAGTTTCGATATCTCAGCTCTGGAAGGGTCTAGAGCCTCCATTTTTGCACTCAGGTTAAAGTCTCATGGCCCTCTATCAGAATCCAGAGTTTTGAGAAGATTGGAGAAACTTAATTTTTCGCCCGAAAAAAAAAAAAAAAACGAAAGGGGTACCACTGTCGTTTTTTTTTTTTCGGGTCGAATTTTTGAGTTTCGATATCTCAGCTCTGGAAGAGTCTAGAGCCTCCATTTTTACACTCAGGTTAAAGTCTCATGGCCCTCTATCAGAATCCAGAGTTTTGAGAAGATTGGAGAAACTTAATTTTTCGCCCGAAAAAAAAAACACGAAAGGGGTACCACTGTCGTTTTTTTTTTTCGGGTCGAATTTTTGAGTTTCGATATCTCAGCTCTGGAAGGGTCTAGAGCCTCCATTTTTGCACTCAGGTTAAAGTCTCATGGCCCTCTATCAGAATTCAGAGTTTTGAGAAGATTGGAGAAACTTAATTTTTCGCCCAAAAAAAAACAAAAAACGAAAGGGGTACCACTGTCGTTTTATTTTTTTCGGGTCGAATTTTTGAGTTTCGATATCTCAGCTCTGGAAGGGTCTAGAGCCTCCATTTTTGCACTCAGGTTAAAGTCTCATGGCCCTCTATCAGAATCCAGAGTTTTGAGAAGATTGGAGAAACTTAATTTTTCGCCCCCCCCCAAAAAAACGAAAGGGGTACCACTGTCGTTTTTTTTTTCGGGTCGAATTTTTGAGTTTCGATATCTCAGCTCTGGAAAAGTCTAGAGCCTCCATTTTTGCACTCAGGTTAAAGTCTCATGGCCCTCTATCAGAATCCAGAGTTTTGAGAAGATTGGAGAAACTTAATTTTTCGCGCCAAAAAAAAAAACGAAAGGGGTACCACTGTCGTTTTTTTTTTTCGGGTCGAATTTTTGAGTTTCGATATCTCAGCTCTGGAAGGGTCTAGAGTCTCCATTTTTGCACTCAGGTTAAAGTCTCATGGCCCTCTATCAGAATCTAGAGTTTTGAGAAGATTGGAGAAACTTAATTTTTCGCCCGAAAAAAAAAAAACGAAAGGGGTACCACTGTCGTTTTTTTTTTTCGGGTCGAATTTTTGAGTTTCGATATCTCAGCTCTGGAAGGATCTAGAGCCTCCATTTTTGCACTCAGGTTAAAGTTTCATGACCCTCTATCAGAATCCAGAGTTTTGAGAAGATTGGAGAAACTTAATTTTTCGCCCGAAAAAAAAAACACGAAAGGGGTACCACTGTGGTTTTTTTTTTTCGGGTCGAATTTTTGAGTTTCGATATCTCAGCTCTGGAAGGGTCTAGAGCCTCCATTTTTGCACTCAGGTTAAAATCTCATGGCCCTCTATCAGAATCCAGAGTTTTGAGAAGATTGGAGAAACTTAATTTTTCACCCGAAAAAAAATAAACGAAAGGGGTACCACTGTCGTTTTATTTTTTTCGGGTCGAATTTTTGAGTTTCGATATATAAGCTCTGGAAGAGTCTAGAGCCTCCATTTTTGCACTCAGGTTAAAGTCTCATGGCCCTCTATCAGAATCCAGAGTTTTGAGAAGATTGGAGAAACTTAATTTTTCGCCCGAAAAAAAAAAAAAACGAAAGGGGTACCACTGTCGTTTTTTTTTTTTCGGGTCGAATTTTTGAGTTTCGATATCTCAGCTCTGCAAGGGTCTAGAGTCTCCATTTTTGCACTCAGGTTAAAGTCTCATGGCCCTCTATCAGAATCCAGAGTTTTGAGAAGATTGGAGAAACTTAATTTTTCGCCCGAAAAAAAAAAACGAAAGGGGTACCACTGTTGTTTTTTTTTTTCGGGTCGAATTTTTGAGTTTCGATATCTCAGCTCTGGAAGGGTCTAGAGTCTCCATTTTTGCACTCAGGTTAAAGTCTCATGGCCCTCTATCAGAATCCAGAGTTTTGAGAAGATTGGAGAAACTTAATTTTTCACCCCAAAAAAAAAAACGAAAGGGTTACCACTGTCGTTTTTTTTTTTTTCGGTTCGAATTTTTGAGTTTCGATATCTCAGCTCTGGAAGGGTCTAGAGTTTCCATTTTTGCACTCAGGTTAAAGTCTCATGGCCCTCTATCAGAATCTAGAGTTTTGAGAAGATTGGAGAAACTTAATTTTTCGCCTGAAAAAAACAAAACGAAAGGGGTACCACTGTCGTTTTTTTTTTTTCGGGTCGAATTTTTGAGTTTCGATATCTCAGCTCTGGAAGAGTGTAGAGCCTCCATTTTTGCACTCAGGTTAAAGTCTCATGGCCCTCTATCAGAATCCAGAGTTTTGAGAAGATTGGAGAAACTTAATTTTTCACCCCCCAAAAAAAACGAAAGGGTTACCACTGTCGTTTTTTTTTTTTTTCGGTTTGAATTTTTGAGTTTCGATATCTCAGCTCTGGAAGGGTCTAGAGCCTCCATTTTTGCACTCAGGTTAAAGTCTCATGGCCCTCTATCAGAATCTAGAGTTTTGAGAAGATTGGAGAAACTTAATTTTTCGCCCGAAAAAAAAAAAACGAAAGGGGTACCACTGTCGTTTTTTTTTTCGGGTCGAATTTTTGAGTTTCGATATCTCAGCTCTGGAAGGGTCTATAGCCTCCATTTTTGCACTCAGGTTAAAGTCTCATGGCCCTCTATCAAAATCCAGAGTTTTGAGAAGATTGGAGAAACTTAATTTTTCGCCCGAAAAAAAACAAAACGAAAGGGGTACCACTGTCATTTTTTTTTTTTCGGGTCGAATTTTTGAGTTTCGATATCTCAGCTCTGGAAGAGTCTAGAGCCTCCATTTTTGCACTCAGGTTAAAGTCTCATGGCCCTCTATCAAAATCCAGAGTTTTGAGAAGATTGCAGAAACTTAATTTTTCGCCCAAAAAAAAAAACGAAAGGGGTACCACTGTCGTTTTTTTTTTTCGGGTCGAATTTTTGAGTTTCGATTTCTCAGCTCTGGAAGGGTCTAGAGCCTCCATTTTTGCACTCAGGTTAAAGTCTCATGGCCCTCTATCAGAATCCAGAGTTTTGAGAAGATTGGAGAAACTTAATTTTTCGCCCGAAAAAAAAAAAACGAAAGGGGTACCACTGTCGTTTTTTTTTTTCGGGTCGAATTTTTGAGTTTCGATATCTCAGCTCTGGAAGAGTCTAGAGCCTCCATTTTTGCACTCAGGTTAAAGTCTCATGGCCCTCTATCAGAATCCAGAGTTCTGAGAAGATTGGAGAAACTTAATTTTTCGCCCGAAAAAAAAAACACGAAAGGGGTACCACTGTCGTTTTTTTTTTCGGGTCGAATTTTTGAGTTTCGATATCTCAGCTCTGGAAGGGTCTAGAGCCTCCATTTTTGCACTCAGGTTAAAGTCTCATGGCCCTCTATCAGAATCCAGAGTTTTGAGAAGATTGGAGAAACTTAATTTTTCGCCCGAAAAAAAAAAACACGAAAGGGGTACCACTGTCGTTTTTTTTTTTTCGGGTCGAATTTTTGAGTTTCGATATCTCAGCTCTGGAAGGATCTAGAGCCTCCATTTTTGCACTCAGGTTAAAGTCTCATGGCCCTCTATCAGAATCCAGAGTTTTGAGAAGATTGGAGAAACTTAATTTTTCGCCCCCCCCCCCCAAAAAAACGAAAGGGGTACCACTGTCGTTTTTTTTTTTCGGTTCGAATTTTTGAGTTTCGATATCTCAGCTCTGGAAGGGTCTAGAGCCTCCATTTTTGCACTCAGGTTAAAGTCTCATGGCCCTCTATCAGAATCCAGAGTTTTGAGAAGATTGGAGAAACTTAATTTTTCGCCCGAAAAAAAAAACACGAAAGGGGTACCACTGTGTTTTTTTTTTTTCGGGTCGAATTTTTGAGTTTCGATATCTCAGCTCTGGAAGGGTCTAGAAACTCCATTTTTGCACTCAGGTTAAAGTCTCATGGCCCTCTATCAGAATCCAAAGTTTTGTGAAGATTGGAGAAACTTAATTTTTCGCCCGAAAAAAAATAAACGAAAGGGGTACCACTGTCGTTTTCTTTTTTTCGGGTCGAATTTTTGAGTTTCGATATCTCAGCTCTGGAAGGGTCTAGAGCCTCCATTTTTGCACTCAGGTTAAAGTCTCATGGCCCTCTATCAGAATCCAGAGTTTTGAGAAGATTGGAGAAACTTAATTTTTCGCCCCCCACTGTCGTTTTTTTTTTTTCGGTTCGAAATTTTGAGTTTCGATATCTCAGCTCTGGAAGGGTCTAGAGCCTCCATTTTTGCACTCAGGTTAAAGTCTCATGGCCCTCTATCAGAATCTAGAGTTTTGAGAAGATTGGAGAAACTTAATTTTTCGCCCGAAAAAAAAAAAACGAAAGGCACTGTCGTTTTTTTTTTCGGGTCGAATTTTTGAGTTTCGATATCTCAGCTCTGGAAGGGTCTAGAGCCTCCATTTTTGCACTCAGGTTAAAGTCTCATGGCCCTCTATCAGAATCCAGAGTTTTGAGAAGATTGGAGAAACTTAATTTTTCGCCCGAAAAAAAAAACAAAAACGAAAGGGGTACCACTGTCGTTTTTTTTTTCGGGTCGAATTTTTGAGTTTCGATATCTCAGCTCTGGAAGGGTCTAGAGCCTCCATTTTTGCACTCAGGTTAAAGTCTCATGGCCCTCTATCAGAATCCAGAGTTTTGAGAAGATTGGAGAAACTTAATTTTTCGCCCCCCCAAAAAAACGAAAGGGTTACCACTGTCGTTTTTTTTTTTTCGGTTCGAATTTTTGAGTTTCGATATCTCAGCTCTGGAAGGGTCTAGAGCCTCCATTTTTGCACTCAGGTTAAAGTCTCATGGCCCTCTATCAGAATCTAGAGTTTTGAGAAGATTGGAGAAACTTAATTTTTCGCCCGAAAAAAAAAAAAACGAAAGGGGTACCACTGTCGTTTTTTTTTTCGGGTCGAATTTTTGAGTTTCGATATCTCAGCTCTGGAAGGGTCTAGAGCCTCCATTTTTGCACTCAGGTTAAAGTCTCATGGCCCTCTATCAGAATCCAGAGTTTTGAGAAGATTGGAGAAACTTAATTTTTCGCCCCAAAAAAAAAACGAAAGGGGTACCACTGTCGTTTTTTTTTTCGGATCGAATTTTTGAGTTTCGATATCTCAGCTCTGGAAGGGTCTAGAGCCTCCATTTTTGCACTCAGGTTAAAGTCTCATGGCCCTCTATCAGAATCCAGAGTTTTGAGAAGATTGGAGAAACTTAATTTTTTGCCCCAAAAAAAAAAAAAACGAAAGGGGTACCACTGTCGTTTTTTTTTTTCGGGTCGAATTTTTGAGTTTCGATATCTCAGCTCTGGAAGGGTCTAGAGCCTCCATTTTTGCACTCAGGTTAAAGTCTCATGGCCCTCTATCAGAATTCAGAGTTTTGAGAAGATTGGAGAAACTTAATTTTTCGCCCGAAAAAAAAAAACACGAAAGGGGTACCACTGTCGTTTTTTTTTTTTCGGGTCGAATTTTTGAGTTTCGATATCTCAGCTCTGGAAGGATCTAGAGCCTCCATTTTTGCACTCAGGTTAAAGTCTCATGGCCCTCTATCAGAATCCAGAGTTTTGAGAAGATTGGAGAAACTTAATTTTTCGCCCCCCCCCAAAAAAAACGAAAGGGGTACCACTGTCGTTTTTTTTTTCGGGTCGAATTTTTGAGTTTCGATATCTCAGCTCTGGAAGGGTCTAGAGCCTCCATTTTTGCACTCAGGTTAAAGTCTCATGGCCCTCTATCAGAATTCAGAGTTTTAAGAAGATTGGAGAAACTTAATTTTTCGCCCGAAAAAAAAAAAACGAAAGGGGTACCACTGTCGTTTTTTTTTTTTCGGGTCGAATTTTTGAGTTTCGATATCTCAGCTCTGGAAGGATCTAGAGCCTCCATTTTTGCACTCAGGTTAAAGTCTCATGGCCCTCTATCAGAATCCAGAGTTTTGAGAAGATTGGAGAAACTTAATTTTTCGCCCCCCCCCCAAAAAAAACGAAAGGGGTACCACTGTCGTTTTTTTTTTTCGGTTCGAATTTTTGAGTTTCGATATCTCAGCTCTGGAAGGGTCTAGAGCCTCCATTTTTGCACTCAGGTTAAAGTCTCATGGCCCTCTATCAGAATCCAGAGTTTTGAGAAGATTGGAGAAACTTAATTTTTCGCCCGAAAAAAAAAACACGAAAGGGGTACCACTGTGTTTTTTTTTTTTTCGGGTCGAATTTTTGAGTTTCGATATCTCAGCTCTGGAAGGGTCTAGAGCCTCCATTTTTGCACTCAGGTTAAAGTCTCATGGCCCTCTATCAGAATCCAAAGTTTTGAGAAGATTGGAGAAACTTAATTTTTCGCCCGAAAAAAAATAAACGAAAGGGGTACCACTGTCGTTTTATTTTTTTCGGGTCGAATTTTTGAGTTTCGATATCTCAGCTCTGGAAGGGTCTAGAGCCTCCATTTTTGCACTCAAGTTAAAGTCTCATGGCCCTCTATCAGAATCCAGAGTTTTGAGAAGATTGGAGAAACTTAATTTTTCGCCCCCCCCAAAAAAACGAAAGGGGTACCACTGTCGGTTTTTTTTTCGGGTCGAATTTTTGAGTTTCGATATCTCAGCTCTGGAAAAGTCTAGAGCCTCCATTTTTGCACTCAGGTTAAAGTCTCATGGCCCTCTATCAGAATTCAGAGTTTTAAGAAGATTGGAGAAACTTAATTTTTCGCCCGAAAAAAAAAAAACGAAAGGGGTACCACTGTCGTTTTTTTTTTTTCGGGTCGAATTTTTGAGTTTCGATATCTCAGCTCTGGAAGGATCTAGAGCCTCCATTTTTGCACTCAGGTTAAAGTCTCATGGCCCTCTATCAGAATCCAGAGTTTTGAGAAGATTGGAGAAACTTAATTTTTCGCCCCCCCCCCAAAAAAAACGAAAGGGGTACCACTGTCGTTTTTTTTTTTCGGTTCGAATTTTTGAGTTTCGATATCTCAGCTCTGGAAGGGTCTAGAGCCTCCATTTTTGCACTCAGGTTAAAGTCTCATGGCCCTCTATCAGAATCCAGAGTTTTGAGAAGATTGGAGAAACTTAATTTTTCGCCCGAAAAAAAAAACACGAAAGGGGTACCACTGTGTTTTTTTTTTTTTCGGGTCGAATTTTTGAGTTTCGATATCTCAGCTCTGGAAGGGTCTAGAGCCTCCATTTTTGCACTCAGGTTAAAGTCTCATGGCCCTCTATCAGAATCCAAAGTTTTGAGAAGATTGGAGAAACTTAATTTTTCGCCCGAAAAAAAATAAACGAAAGGGGTACCACTGTCGTTTTATTTTTTTCGGGTCGAATTTTTGAGTTTCGATATCTCAGCTCTGGAAGGGTCTAGAGCCTCCATTTTTGCACTCAAGTTAAAGTCTCATGGCCCTCTATCAGAATCCAGAGTTTTGAGAAGATTGGAGAAACTTAATTTTTCGCCCCCCCCAAAAAAACGAAAGGGGTACCACTGTCGGTTTTTTTTTCGGGTCGAATTTTTGAGTTTCGATATCTCAGCTCTGGAAAAGTCTAGAGCCTCCATTTTTGCACTCAGGTTAAAGTCTCATGGCCCTCTATCAGAATCCAGAGTTTTGAGAAGATTGGAGAAACTTAATTTTTCGCCCCCAAAAAAAAAACGAAAGGGGTACCACTGTCGTTTTTTTTTTCGGGTCGAATTTTTGAGTTTCGATATCTCAGCTCTGGAAGGGTCTAGAGTCTCCATTTTTGCACTCAGGTTAAAGTCTCATGGCCCTCTATCAGAATCCAGAGTTTTGAGAAGATTGGAGAAACTTAATTTTTCGCCCCCCACTGTCGTTTTTTTTTTTTCGGTTCGAATTTTTGAGTTTCGATATCTCAGCTCTGGAAGGGTCTAGAGCCTCCATTTTTGCACTCAGGTTAAAGTCTCATGGCCCTCTATCAGAATCCAGAGTTTTGAGAAGATTGGAGAAACTTAATTTTTCGCCCGAAAAAAAAACAACGAAAGGGGTACCACTGTTGTTTTTTTTTTTCGGGTCGAATTTTTGAGTTTCGATATCTCAGCTCTGGAAGGGTCTAGAGTCTCCATTTTTGCACTCAGGTTAAAGTCTCATGGCCCTCTATCAGAATCCAGAGTTTTGAGAAGATTGGAGAAACTTAATTTTTCGCCCCAAAAAAAAAAAACGAAAGGGGTACCACTGTCGTTTTTTTTTTCGGGTCGAATTTTTGAGTTTCGATATCTCAGCTCTGGAAGGGTCTAGAGTCTCCATTTTTGCACTCAGGTTAAAGTCTCATGGCCCTCTATCAGAATCCAGAGTTTTGAGAAGATTGGAGAAACTTAATTTTTCGCCCCCCACTGTCGTTTTTTTTTTTTCGGGTCGAATTTTTGAGTTTCGATATATAAGCTCTGGAAGAGTCTAGAGCCTCCATTTTTGCACTCAGGTTAAAGTCTCATGGCCCTCTATCAGAATCCAGAGTTTTGAGAAGATTGGAGAAACTTAATTTTTCGCCCGAAAAAAAAAAAACGAAAGGGGTACCACTGTTGTTTTTTTTTTTTCGGGTCGAATTTTTGAGTTTCGATATCTCAGCTCTGGAAGGGTCTAGAGTCTCCATTTTTGCACTCAGGTTAAAGTCTCATGGCCCTCTATCAGAATCTAGAGTTTTGAGAAGATTGGAGAAACTTAATTTTTCGCCCGAAAAAAAAAAAAACGAAAGGGGTACCACTGTCGTTTTTTTTTTCGGGTCGAATTTTTGAGTTTCGATATCTCAGCTCTGGAAGGGTCTAGAGCCTCCATTTTTGCACTCAGGTTAAAGTCTCATGGCCCTCTATCAGAATCCAGAGTTTTGAGAAGATTGGAGAAACTTAATTTTTCGCCCGAAAAAAAAAACACGAAAGGGGTACCACTGTGTTTTTTTTTTTCGGGTCGAATTTTTGAGTTTCGATATCTCAGCTCTGGAAGGGTCTAGAGCCTCCATTTTTGCACTCAGGTTAAAGTCTCATGGCCCTCTATCAGAATCCAAAGTTTTGTGAAGATTGGAGAAACTTAATTTTTCGCCCGAAAAAAAATAAACGAAAGGGGTACCACTGTCGTTTTCTTTTTTTCGGGTCGAATTTTTGAGTTTCGATATCTCAGCTCTGGAAGGGTCTAGAGCCTCCATTTTTGCACTCAGGTTAAAGTCTCATGGCCCTCTATCAGAATCCAGAGTTTTGAGAAGATTGGAGAAACTTAATTTTTCGCCCCCCACTGTCGTTTTTTTTTTTTCGGTTCGAAATTTTGAGTTTCGATATCTCAGCTCTGGAAGGGTCTAGAGCCTCCATTTTTGCACTCAGGTTAAAGTCTCATGGCCCTCTATCAGAATCTAGAGTTTTGAGAAGATTGGAGAAACTTAATTTTTCGCCCGAAAAAAAAAAAACGAAAGGCACTGTCGTTTTTTTTTTCGGGTCGAATTTTTGAGTTTCGATATCTCAGCTCTGGAAGGGTCTAGAGCCTCCATTTTTGCACTCAGGTTAAAGTCTCATGGCCCTCTATCAGAATCCAGAGTTTTGAGAAGATTGGAGAAACTTAATTTTTCGCCCGAAAAAAAAAACAAAAACGAAAGGGGTACCACTGTCGTTTTTTTTTTCGGGTCGAATTTTTGAGTTTCGATATCTCAGCTCTGGAAGGGTCTAGAGCCTCCATTTTTGCACTCAGGTTAAAGTCTCATGGCCCTCTATCAGAATCCAGAGTTTTGAGAAGATTGGAGAAACTTAATTTTTCGCCCCCCCAAAAAAAACGAAAGGGTTACCACTGTCGTTTTTTTTTTTTCGGTTCGAATTTTTGAGTTTCGATATCTCAGCTCTGGAAGGGTCTAGAGCCTCCATTTTTGCACTCAGGTTAAAGTCTCATGGCCCTCTATCAGAATCTAGAGTTTTGAGAAGATTGGAGAAACTTAATTTTTCGCCCGAAAAAAAAAAAACGAAAGGGGTACCACTGTCGTTTTTTTTTTCGGGTCGAATTTTTGAGTTTCGATATCTCAGCTCTGGAAGGGTCTAGAGCCTCCATTTTTGCACTCAGGTTAAAGTCTCATGGCCCTCTATCAGAATCCAGAGTTTTGAGAAGATTGGAGAAACTTAATTTTTCGCCCCAAAAAAAAAACGAAAGGGGTACCACTGTCGTTTTTTTTTTCGGATCGAATTTTTGAGTTTCGATATCTCAGCTCTGGAAGGGTCTAGAGCCTCCATTTTTGCACTCAGGTTAAAGTCTCATGGCCCTCTATCAGAATCCAGAGTTTTGAGAAGATTGGAGAAACTTAATTTTTCGCCCGAAAAAAAAAACAAAAACGAAAGGGGTACCACTGTCGTTTTTTTTTTCGGGTCGAATTTTTGAGTTTCGATATCTCAGCTCTGGAAGGGTCTAGAGCCTCCATTTTTGCACTCAGGTTAAAGTCTCATGGCCCTCTATCAGAATCCAGAGTTTTGAGAAGATTGGAGAAACTTAATTTTTCGCCCCCCCAAAAAAAACGAAAGGGTTACCACTGTCGTTTTTTTTTTTTCGGTTCGAATTTTTGAGTTTCGATATCTCAGCTCTGGAAGGGTCTAGAGCCTCCATTTTTGCACTCAGGTTAAAGTCTCATGGCCCTCTATCAGAATCTAGAGTTTTGAGAAGATTGGAGAAACTTAATTTTTCGCCCGAAAAAAAAAAAAACGAAAGGGGTACCACTGTCGTTTTTTTTTTCGGGTCGAATTTTTGAGTTTCGATATCTCAGCTCTGGAAGGGTCTAGAGCCTCCATTTTTGCACTCAGGTTAAAGTCTCATGGCCCTCTATCAGAATCCAGAGTTTTGAGAAGATTGGAGAAACTTAATTTTTCGCCCCAAAAAAAAAACGAAAGGGGTACCACTGTCGTTTTTTTTTTCGGATCGAATTTTTGAGTTTCGATATCTCAGCTCTGGAAGGGTCTAGAGCCTCCATTTTTGCACTCAGGTTAAAGTCTCATGGCCCTCTATCAGAATCCAGAGTTTTGAGAAGATTGGAGAAACTTAATTTTTCGCCCGAAAAAAAAAACAAAAACGAAAGGGGTACCACTGTCGTTTTTTTTTTCGGGTCGAATTTTTGAGTTTCGATATCTCAGCTCTGGAAGGGTCTAGAGCCTCCATTTTTGCACTCAGGTTAAAGTCTCATGGCCCTCTATCAGAATCCAGAGTTTTGAGAAGATTGGAGAAACTTAATTTTTCGCCCCCCCAAAAAAAACGAAAGGGTTACCACTGTCGTTTTTTTTTTTTCGGTTCGAATTTTTGAGTTTCGATATCTCAGCTCTGGAAGGGTCTAGAGCCTCCATTTTTGCACTCAGGTTAAAGTCTCATGGCCCTCTATCAGAATCTAGAGTTTTGAGAAGATTGGAGAAACTTAATTTTTCGCCCGAAAAAAAAAAAACGAAAGGGGTACCACTGTCGTTTTTTTTTTCGGGTCGAATTTTTGAGTTTCGATATCTCAGCTCTGGAAGGGTCTAGAGCCTCCATTTTTGCACTCAGGTTAAAGTCTCATGGCCCTCTATCAGAATCCAGAGTTTTGAGAAGATTGGAGAAACTTAATTTTTCGCCCCAAAAAAAAAACGAAAGGGGTACCACTGTCGTTTTTTTTTTCGGATCGAATTTTTGAGTTTCGATATCTCAGCTCTGGAAGGGTCTAGAGCCTCCATTTTTGCACTCAGGTTAAAGTCTCATGGCCCTCTATCAGAATCCAGAGTTTTGAGAAGATTGGAGAAACTTAATTTTTTGCCCCAAAAAAAAAAAAAAAACGAAAGGGGTACCACTGTCGTTTTTTTTTTTCGGGTCGAATTTTTGAGTTTCGATATCTCAGCTCTGGAAGGGTCTAGAGCCTCCATTTTTGCACTCAGGTTAAAGTCTCATGGCCCTCTATCAGAATTCAGAGTTTTGAGAAGATTGGAGAAACTTAATTTTTCGCCCGAAAAAAAAAACACGAAAGGGGTACCACTGTCGTTTTTTTTTTTTCGGGTCGAATTTTTGAGTTTCGATATCTCAGCTCTGGAAGGATCTAGAGCCTCCATTTTTGCACTCAGGTTAAAGTCTCATGGCCCTCTATCAGAATCCAGAGTTTTGAGAAGATTGGAGAAACTTAATTTTTCGCCCCCCCCCAAAAAAAACGAAAGGGGTACCACTGTCGTTTTTTTTTTTCGGGTCGAATTTTTGAGTTTCGATATCTCAGCTCTGGAAGGGTCTAGAGCCTCCATTTTTGCACTCAGGTTAAAGTCTCATGGCCCTCTATCAGAATTCAGAGTTTTAAGAAGATTGGAGAAACTTAATTTTTCGCCCGAAAAAAAAAAAACGAAAGGGGTACCACTGTCGTTTTTTTTTTTTCGGGTCGAATTTTTGAGTTTCGATATCTCAGCTCTGGAAGGATCTAGAGCCTCCATTTTTGCACTCAGGTTAAAGTCTCATGGCCCTCTATCAGAATCCAGAGTTTTGAGAAGATTGGAGAAACTTAATTTTTCGCCCCCCCCCCCAAAAAAAACGAAAGGGGTACCACTGTCGTTTTTTTTTTTCGGTTCGAATTTTTGAGTTTCGATATCTCAGCTCTGGAAGGGTCTAGAGCCTCCATTTTTGCACTCAGGTTAAAGTCTCATGGCCCTCTATCAGAATCCAGAGTTTTGAGAAGATTGGAGAAACTTAATTTTTCGCCCGAAAAAAAAAACACGAAAGGGGTACCACTGTGTTTTTTTTTTTTTCGGGTCGAATTTTTGAGTTTCGATATCTCAGCTCTGGAAGGGTCTAGAGCCTCCATTTTTGCACTCAGGTTAAAGTCTCATGGCCCTCTATCAGAATCCAAAGTTTTGAGAAGATTGGAGAAACTTAATTTTTCGCCCGAAAAAAAATAAACGAAAGGGGTACCACTGTCGTTTTATTTTTTTCGGGTCGAATTTTTGAGTTTCGATATCTCAGCTCTGGAAGGGTCTAGAGCCTCCATTTTTGCACTCAAGTTAAAGTCTCATGGCCCTCTATCAGAATCCAGAGTTTTGAGAAGATTGGAGAAACTTAATTTTTCGCCCCCCCCAAAAAAACGAAAGGGGTACCACTGTCGGTTTTTTTTTCGGGTCGAATTTTTGAGTTTCGATATCTCAGCTCTGGAAAAGTCTAGAGCCTCCATTTTTGCACTCAGGTTAAAGTCTCATGGCCCTCTATCAGAATCCAGAGTTTTGAGAAGATTGGAGAAACTTAATTTTTCGCCCCCAAAAAAAAAACGAAAGGGGTACCACTGTCGTTTTTTTTTTCGGGTCGAATTTTTGAGTTTCGATATCTCAGCTCTGGAAGGGTCTAGAGTCTCCATTTTTGCACTCAGGTTAAAGTCTCATGGCCCTCTATCAGAATTCAGAGTTTTGAGAAGATTGGAGAAACTTAATTTTTCGCCCCCCACTGTCGTTTTTTTTTTTTCGGTTCGAATTTTTGAGTTTCGATATCTCAGCTCTGGAAGGGTCTAGAGCCTCCATTTTTGCACTCAGGTTAAAGTCTCATGGCCCTCTATCAGAATCCAGAGTTTTGAGAAGATTGGAGAAACTTAATTTTTCGCCCGAAAAAAAAAAACGAAAGGGGTACCACTGTTGTTTTTTTTTTTCGGGTCGAATTTTTGAGTTTCGATATCTCAGCTCTGGAAGGGTCTAGAGTCTCCATTTTTGCACTCAGGTTAAAGTCTCATGGCCCTCTATCAGAATCCAGAGTTTTGAGAAGATTGGAGAAACTTAATTTTTCGCCCCAAAAAAAAAAAACGAAAGGGGTACCACTGTCGTTTTTTTTTTCGGGTCGAATTTTTGAGTTTCGATATCTCAGCTCTGGAAGGGTCTAGAGTCTCCATTTTTGCACTCAGGTTAAAGTCTCATGGCCCTCTATCAGAATCCAGAGTTTTGAGAAGATTGGAGAAACTTAATTTTTCGCCCCCCACTGTCGTTTTTTTTTTTTCGGGTCGAATTTTTGAGTTTCGATATATAAGCTCTGGAAGAGTCTAGAGCCTCCATTTTTGCACTCAGGTTAAAGTCTCATGGCCCTCTATCAGAATCCAGAGTTTTGAGAAGATTGGAGAAACTTAATTTTTCGCCCGAAAAAAAAAAAACGAAAGGGGTACCACTGTTGTTTTTTTTTTTCGGGTCGAATTTTTGAGTTTCGATATCTCAGCTCTGGAAGGGTCTAGAGTCTCCATTTTTGCACTCAGGTTAAAGTCTCATGGCCCTCTATCAGAATCTAGAGTTTTGAGAAGATTGGAGAAACTTAATTTTTCGCCCGAAAAAAAAAAAAACGAAAGGGGTACCACTGTCGTTTTTTTTTTTCGGGTCGAATTTTTGAGTTTCGATATCTCAGCTCTGGAAGGGTCTAGAGCCTCCATTTTTGCACTCAGGTTAAAGTCTCATGGCCCTCTATCAGAATCCAGAGTTTTGAGAAGATTGGAGAAACTTAATTTTTCGCCCGAAAAAAAAAAACGAAAGGGGTACCACTGTTGTTTTTTTTTTCGGGTCGAATTTTTGAGTTTCGATATCTCAGCTCTGGAAGGGTCTAGAGTCTCCATTTTTGCACTCAGGTTAAAGTCTCATGGCCCTCTATCAGAATCCAGAGTTTTGAGAAGATTGGAGAAACTTAATTTTTCACCCCAAAAAAAAAAACGAAAGGGTTACCACTGTCGTTTTTTTTTTTTTCGGTTTGAATTTTTGAGTTTCGATATCTCAGCTCTGGAAGGGTCTAGAGTTTCCATTTTTGCACTCAGGTTAAAGTCTCATGGCCCTCTATCAGAATCTAGAGTTTTGAGAAGATTGGAGAAACTTAATTTTTCGCCTGAAAAAAACAAAACGAAAGGGGTACCACTGTCGTTTTTTTTTTTTCGGGTCGAATTTTTGAGTTTCGATATCTCAGCTCTGGAAGAGTGTAGAGCCTCCATTTTTGCACTCAGGTTAAAGTCTCATGGCCCTCTATCAGAATCCAGAGTTTTGAGAAGATTGGAGAAACTTAATTTTTCACCCCCCAAAAAAAACGAAAGGGTTACCACTGTCGTTTTTTTTTTTTTTCGGTTTGAATTTTTGAGTTTCGATATCTCAGCTCTGGAAGGGTCTAGAGCCTCCATTTTTGCACTCAGGTTAAAGTCTCATGGCCCTCTATCAGAATCTAGAGTTTTGAGAAGATTGGAGAAACTTAATTTTTCGCCCGAAAAAAAAAAAACGAAAGGGGTACCACTGTCGTTTTTTTTTTCGGGTCGAATTTTTGAGTTTCGATATCTCAGCTCTGGAAGGGTCTATAGCCTCCATTTTTGCACTCAGGTTAAAGTCTCATGGCCCTCTATCAAAATCCAGAGTTTTGAGAAGATTGGAGGAACTTAATTTTTCGCCCGAAAAAAAACAAAACGAAAGGGGTACCACTGTCATTTTTTTTTTTTCGGGTCGAATTTTTGAGTTTCGATATCTCAGCTCTGGAAGAGTCTAGAGCCTCCATTTTTGCACTCAGGTTAAAGTCTCATGGCCCTCTATCAGAATTCAGAGTTTTGAGAAGATTGGAGAAACTTAATTTTTCGCCCGAAAAAAAAACAACACGAAAGGGGTACCACTGTCGTTTTTTTTTTCGGGTCGAATTTTTTAGTTTCGATATCTCAGCTCTGGAAGGATCTAGAGCCTCCATTTTTGCACTCAGGTTAAAGTCTCATGGCCCTCTATCAGAATCCAGAGTTTTGAGAAGATTGGAGAAACTTAATTTTTCGCCCGAAAAAAAAAACACGAAAGGGGTACCACTGTGGGTTTTTTTTTCGGGTCGAATTTTTGAGTTTCGATATCTCAGCTCTGGAAGGGTCTAGAGCCTCCATTTTTGCACTCAGGTTAAAGTCTCATGGCCCTCTATCAGAATCCAGAGTTTTGAGAAGATTGGAGAAACTTAATTTTTCACCCGAAAAAAAATAAACGAAAGGGGTACCACTGTCGTTTTATTTTTTTCGGGTCGAATTTTTGAGTTTCGATATCTCAGCTCTGGAAGGGTCTAGAGCCTCCATTTTTGCACTCAGGTTAAAGTCTCATGGCCCTCTATCAGAATCCAGAGTTTTGAGAAGATTGCAGAAACTTAATTTTTCGCCCGAAAAAAAAAAAAACGAAAGGGGTACCACTGTCGTTTTATTTTTTTCGGGTCGAATTTTTGAGTTTCGATATCTTAGCTCTGGAAGGGTCTAGAGCCTCCATTTTTGCACTCAGGTTAAAGTCTCATGGCCCTCTATCAGAATCCAGAGTTTTGAGAAGATTGGAGAAACTTAATTTTTCGCCCCCCCCAAAAAAACGAAAGGGGTATCACTGTCGGTTTTTTTTTCGGGTCGAATTTTTGAGTTTCGATATCTCAGCTCTGGAAAAGTCTAGAGCCTCCATTTTTGCACTCAGGTTAAAGTCTCATGGCCCTCTATCAGAATTCAGAGTTTTAAGAAGATTGGAGAAACTTAATTTTTCGCCCGAAAAAAAAAAAACGAAAGGGGTACCACTGTCGTTTTTTTTTTTTCGGGTCGAATTTTTGAGTTTCGATATCTCAGCTCTGGAAGGGTCTAGAGCCTCCATTTTTGCACTCAGGTTAAAGTCTCATGGCCCTCTATCAGAATCCAGAGTTTTGAGAAGATTGGAGAAACTTAATTTTTCGCCCCCCCAAAAAAAACGAAAGGGTTACCACTGTCGTTTTTTTTTTTTCGGTTCGAATTTTTGAGTTTCGATATCTCAGCTCTGGAAGGGTCTAGAGCCTCCATTTTTGCACTCAGGTTAAAGTCTCATGGCCCTCTATCAGAATCTAGAGTTTTGAGAAGATTGGAGAAACTTAATTTTTCGCCCGAAAAAAAAAAAACGAAAGGGGTACCACTGTCGTTTTTTTTTTCGGGTCGAATTTTTGAGTTTCGATATCTCAGCTCTGGAAGGGTCTAGAGCCTCCATTTTTGCACTCAGGTTAAAGTCTCATGGCCCTCTATCAGAATCCAGAGTTTTGAGAAGATTGGAGAAACTTAATTTTTCGCCCCAAAAAAAAAACGAAAGGGGTACCACTGTCGTTTTTTTTTTCGGATCGAATTTTTGAGTTTCGATATCTCAGCTCTGGAAGGGTCTAGAGCCTCCATTTTTGCACTCAGGTTAAAGTCTCATGGCCCTCTATCAGAATCCAGAGTTTTGAGAAGATTGGAGAAACTTAATTTTTCGCCCGAAAAAAAAAACAAAAACGAAAGGGGTACCACTGTCGTTTTTTTTTTCGGGTCGAATTTTTGAGTTTCGATATCTCAGCTCTGGAAGGGTCTAGAGCCTCCATTTTTGCACTCAGGTTAAAGTCTCATGGCCCTCTATCAGAATCCAGAGTTTTGAGAAGATTGGAGAAACTTAATTTTTCGCCCCCCCAAAAAAAACGAAAGGGTTACCACTGTCGTTTTTTTTTTTCGGTTCGAATTTTTGAGTTTCGATATCTCAGCTCTGGAAGGGTCTAGAGCCTCCATTTTTGCACTCAGGTTAAAGTCTCATGGCCCTCTATCAGAATCTAGAGTTTTGAGAAGATTGGAGAAACTTAATTTTTCGCCCGAAAAAAAAAAAACGAAAGGGGTACCACTGTCGTTTTTTTTTTCGGGTCGAATTTTTGAGTTTCGATATCTCAGCTCTGGAAGGGTCTAGAGCCTCCATTTTTGCACTCAGGTTAAAGTCTCATGGCCCTCTATCAGAATCCAGAGTTTTGAGAAGATTGGAGAAACTTAATTTTTCGCCCGAAAAAAAAAAAACGAAAGGGGTACCACTGTCGTTTTTTTTTTTCGGGTCGAATTT
Source organism: Pimephales promelas (assembly GCF_988280905.1). Lineage (NCBI taxonomy): Eukaryota > Metazoa > Chordata > Actinopteri > Cypriniformes > Leuciscidae > Pimephales > Pimephales promelas. Next base: position 5,935,647 of record NC_142777.1, read on the forward strand.
TTGAGTTTCGATATCTCAGCTCTGGAAGAGTCTAGAGCCTCCATTTTTGCACTCAGGTTAAAGTCTCATGGCCCTCTATCAGAATCCAGAGTTCTGAGAAGATTGGAGAAACTTAATTTTTCGCCCGAAAAAAAAAACACGAAAGGGGTACCACTGTCGTTTTTTTTTTCGGGTCGAATTTTTGAGTTTCGATATCTCAGCTCTGGAAGGGTCTAGAGCCTCCATTTTTGCACTCAGGTTAAAGTCTCATGGCCCTCTATCAGAATCCAGAGTTTTGAGAAGATTGGAGAAACTTAATTTTTCGCCCGAAAAAAAAAACACGAAAGGGGTACCACTGTCGTTTTTTTTTTTTCGGGTCGAATTTTTGAGTTTCGATATCTCAGCTCTGGAAGGATCTAGAGCCTCCATTTTTGCACTCAGGTTAAAGTCTCATGGCCCTCTATCAGAATCCAGAGTTTTGAGAAGATTGGAGAAACTTAATTTTTCGCCCCCCCCCCCCAAAAAAACGAAAGGGGTACCACTGTCGTTTTTTTTTTTCGGTTCGAATTTTTGAGTTTCGATATCTCAGCTCTGGAAGGGTCTAGAGCCTCCATTTTTGCACTCAGGTTAAAGTCTCATGGCCCTCTATCAGAATCCAGAGTTTTGAGAAGATTGGAGAAACTTAATTTTTCGCCCGAAAAAAAAAACACGAAAGGGGTACCACTGTGTTTTTTTTTTTTCGGGTCGAATTTTTGAGTTTCGATATCTCAGCTCTGGAAGGGTCTAGAGCCTCCATTTTTGCACTCAGGTTAAAGTCTCATGGCCCTCTATCAGAATCCAGAGTTTTGAGAAGATTGGAGAAACTTAATTTTTCGCCCGAAAAAAAAAACACGAAAGGGGTACCACTGTGTTTTTTTTTTTCGGGTCGAATTTTTGAGTTTCGATATCTCAGCTCTGGAAGGGTCTAGAAACTCCATTTTTGCACTCAGGTTAAAGTCTCATGGCCCTCTATCAGAATCCAAAGTTTTGTGAAGATTGGAGAAACTTAATTTTTCGCCCGAAAAAAAATAAACGAAAGGGGTACCACTGTCGTTTTCTTTTTTTCGGGTCGAATTTTTGAGTTTCGATATCTCAGCTCTGGAAGGGTCTAGAGCCTCCATTTTTGCACTCAGGTTAAAGTCTCATGGCCCTCTATCAGAATCCAGAGTTTTGAGAAGATTGGAGAAACTTAATTTTTCGCCCCCCACTGTCGTTTTTTTTTTTTCGGTTCGAAATTTTGAGTTTCGATATCTCAGCTCTGGAAGGGTCTAGAGCCTCCATTTTTGCACTCAGGTTAAAGTCTCATGGCCCTCTATCAGAATCTAGAGTTTTGAGAAGATTGGAGAAACTTAATTTTTCGCCCGAAAAAAAAAAAACGAAAGGCACTGTCGTTTTTTTTTTCGGGTCGAATTTTTGAGTTTCGATATCTCAGCTCTGGAAGGGTCTAGAGCCTCCATTTTTGCACTCAGGTTAAAGTCTCATGGCCCTCTATCAGAATCCAGAGTTTTGAGAAGATTGGAGAAACTTAATTTTTCGCCCGAAAAAAAAACAAAAACGAAAGGGGTACCACTGTCGTTTTTTTTTTCGGGTCGAATTTTTGAGTTTCGATATCTCAGCTCTGGAAGGGTCTAGAGCCTCCATTTTTGCACTCAGGTTAAAGTCTCATGGCCCTCTATCAGAATCCAGAGTTTTGAGAAGATTGGAGAAACTTAATTTTTCGCCCCCCCAAAAAAACGAAAGGGTTACCACTGTCGTTTTTTTTTTTTCGGTTCGAATTTTTGAGTTTCGATATCTCAGCTCTGGAAGGGTCTAGAGCCTCCATTTTTGCACTCAGGTTAAAGTCTCATGGCCCTCTATCAGAATCTAGAGTTTTGAGAAGATTGGAGAAACTTAATTTTTCGCCCGAAAAAAAAAAAAACGAAAGGGGTACCACTGTCGTTTTTTTTTTCGGGTCGAATTTTTGAGTTTCGATATCTCAGCTCTGGAAGGGTCTAGAGCCTCCATTTTTGCACTCAGGTTAAAGTCTCATGGCCCTCTATCAGAATCCAGAGTTTTGAGAAGATTGGAGAAACTTAATTTTTCGCCCCAAAAAAAAAACGAAAGGGGTACCACTGTCGTTTTTTTTTTCGGATCGAATTTTTGAGTTTCGATATCTCAGCTCTGGAAGGGTCTAGAGCCTCCATTTTTGCACTCAGGTTAAAGTCTCATGGCCCTCTATCAGAATCCAGAGTTTTGAGAAGATTGGAGAAACTTAATTTTTTGCCCCAAAAAAAAAAAAAACGAAAGGGGTACCACTGTCGTTTTTTTTTTTCGGGTCGAATTTTTGAGTTTCGATATCTCAGCTCTGGAAGGGTCTAGAGCCTCCATTTTTGCACTCAGGTTAAAGTCTCATGGCCCTCTATCAGAATTCAGAGTTTTGAGAAGATTGGAGAAACTTAATTTTTCGCCCGAAAAAAAAAACACGAAAGGGGTACCACTGTCGTTTTTTTTTTTTCGGGTCGAATTTTTGAGTTTCGATATCTCAGCTCTGGAAGGATCTAGAGCCTCCATTTTTGCACTCAGGTTAAAGTCTCATGGCCCTCTATCAGAATCCAGAGTTTTGAGAAGATTGGAGAAACTTAATTTTTCGCCCCCCCCCAAAAAAAACGAAAGGGGTACCACTGTCGTTTTTTTTTTCGGGTCGAATTTTTGAGTTTCGATATCTCAGCTCTGGAAGGGTCTAGAGCCTCCATTTTTGCACTCAGGTTAAAGTCTCATGGCCCTCTATCAGAATTCAGAGTTTTAAGAAGATTGGAGAAACTTAATTTTTCGCCCGAAAAAAAAAAAACGAAAGGGGTACCACTGTCGTTTTTTTTTTTTCGGGTCGAATTTTTGAGTTTCGATATCTCAGCTCTGGAAGGATCTAGAGCCTCCATTTTTGCACTCAGGTTAAAGTCTCATGGCCCTCTATCAGAATCCAGAGTTTTGAGAAGATTGGAGAAACTTAATTTTTCGCCCCCCCCCCAAAAAAAACGAAAGGGGTACCACTGTCGTTTTTTTTTTTCGGTTCGAATTTTTGAGTTTCGATATCTCAGCTCTGGAAGGGTCTAGAGCCTCCATTTTTGCACTCAGGTTAAAGTCTCATGGCCCTCTATCAGAATCCAGAGTTTTGAGAAGATTGGAGAAACTTAATTTTTCGCCCGAAAAAAAAAAACACGAAAGGGGTACCACTGTGTTTTTTTTTTTTTCGGGTCGAATTTTTGAGTTTCGATATCTCAGCTCTGGAAGGGTCTAGAGCCTCCATTTTTGCACTCAGGTTAAAGTCTCATGGCCCTCTATCAGAATCCAAAGTTTTGAGAAGATTGGAGAAACTTAATTTTTCGCCCGAAAAAAAATAAACGAAAGGGGTACCACTGTCGTTTTATTTTTTTCGGGTCGAATTTTTGAGTTTCGATATCTCAGCTCTGGAAGGGTCTAGAGCCTCCATTTTTGCACTCAAGTTAAAGTCTCATGGCCCTCTATCAGAATCCAGAGTTTTGAGAAGATTGGAGAAACTTAATTTTTCGCCCCCCCCAAAAAAACGAAAGGGGTACCACTGTCGGTTTTTTTTTCGGGTCGAATTTTTGAGTTTCGATATCTCAGCTCTGGAAAAGTCTAGAGCCTCCATTTTTGCACTCAGGTTAAAGTCTCATGGCCCTCTATCAGAATTCAGAGTTTTAAGAAGATTGGAGAAACTTAATTTTTCGCCCGAAAAAAAAAAAACGAAAGGGGTACCACTGTCGTTTTTTTTTTTTCGGGTCGAATTTTTGAGTTTCGATATCTCAGCTCTGGAAGGATCTAGAGCCTCCATTTTTGCACTCAGGTTAAAGTCTCATGGCCCTCTATCAGAATCCAGAGTTTTGAGAAGATTGGAGAAACTTAATTTTTCGCCCCCCCCCCAAAAAAAACGAAAGGGGTACCACTGTCGTTTTTTTTTTTCGGTTCGAATTTTTGAGTTTCGATATCTCAGCTCTGGAAGGGTCTAGAGCCTCCATTTTTGCACTCAGGTTAAAGTCTCATGGCCCTCTATCAGAATCCAGAGTTTTGAGAAGATTGGAGAAACTTAATTTTTCGCCCGAAAAAAAAAACACGAAAGGGGTACCACTGTGTTTTTTTTTTTTCGGGTCGAATTTTTGAGTTTCGATATCTCAGCTCTGGAAGGGTCTAGAGCCTCCATTTTTGCACTCAGGTTAAAGTCTCATGGCCCTCTATCAGAATCCAAAGTTTTGAGAAGATTGGAGAAACTTAATTTTTCGCCCGAAAAAAAATAAACGAAAGGGGTACCACTGTCGTTTTATTTTTTTCGGGTCGAATTTTTGAGTTTCGATATCTCAGCTCTGGAAGGGTCTAGAGCCTCCATTTTTGCACTCAAGTTAAAGTCTCATGGCCCTCTATCAGAATCCAGAGTTTTGAGAAGATTGGAGAAACTTAATTTTTCGCCCCCCCCAAAAAAACGAAAGGGGTACCACTGTCGGTTTTTTTTTCGGGTCGAATTTTTGAGTTTCGATATCTCAGCTCTGGAAAAGTCTAGAGCCTCCATTTTTGCACTCAGGTTAAAGTCTCATGGCCCTCTATCAGAATCCAGAGTTTTGAGAAGATTGGAGAAACTTAATTTTTCGCCCCCAAAAAAAAAACGAAAGGGGTACCACTGTCGTTTTTTTTTTCGGGTCGAATTTTTGAGTTTCGATATCTCAGCTCTGGAAGGGTCTAGAGTCTCCATTTTTGCACTCAGGTTAAAGTCTCATGGCCCTCTATCAGAATCCAGAGTTTTGAGAAGATTGGAGAAACTTAATTTTTCGCCCCCCACTGTCGTTTTTTTTTTTTCGGTTCGAATTTTTGAGTTTCGATATCTCAGCTCTGGAAGGGTCTAGAGCCTCCATTTTTGCACTCAGGTTAAAGTCTCATGGCCCTCTATCAGAATCCAGAGTTTTGAGAAGATTGGAGAAACTTAATTTTTCGCCCGAAAAAAAAACAACGAAAGGGGTACCACTGTTGTTTTTTTTTTTCGGGTCGAATTTTTGAGTTTCGATATCTCAGCTCTGGAAGGGTCTAGAGTCTCCATTTTTGCACTCAGGTTAAAGTCTCATGGCCCTCTATCAGAATCCAGAGTTTTGAGAAGATTGGAGAAACTTAATTTTTCGCCCCAAAAAAAAAAAACGAAAGGGGTACCACTGTCGTTTTTTTTTTCGGGTCGAATTTTTGAGTTTCGATATCTCAGCTCTGGAAGGGTCTAGAGTCTCCATTTTTGCACTCAGGTTAAAGTCTCATGGCCCTCTATCAGAATCCAGAGTTTTGAGAAGATTGGAGAAACTTAATTTTTCGCCCCCCACTGTCGTTTTTTTTTTTTCGGGTCGAATTTTTGAGTTTCGATATATAAGCTCTGGAAGAGTCTAGAGCCTCCATTTTTGCACTCAGGTTAAAGTCTCATGGCCCTCTATCAGAATCCAGAGTTTTGAGAAGATTGGAGAAACTTAATTTTTCGCCCGAAAAAAAAAAAACGAAAGGGGTACCACTGTTGTTTTTTTTTTTCGGGTCGAATTTTTGAGTTTCGATATCTCAGCTCTGGAAGGGTCTAGAGTCTCCATTTTTGCACTCAGGTTAAAGTCTCATGGCCCTCTATCAGAATCTAGAGTTTTGAGAAGATTGGAGAAACTTAATTTTTCGCCCGAAAAAAAAAAAACGAAAGGGGTACCACTGTCGTTTTTTTTTTTCGGGTCGAATTTTTGAGTTTCGATATCTCAGCTCTGGAAGGGTCTAGAGCCTCCATTTTTGCACTCAGGTTAAAGTCTCATGGCCCTCTATCAGAATCCAGAGTTTTGAGAAGATTGGAGAAACTTAATTTTTCGCCCGAAAAAAAAAACACGAAAGGGGTACCACTGTGTTTTTTTTTTTTTCGGGTCGAATTTTTGAGTTTCGATATCTCAGCTCTGGAAGGGTCTAGAGCCTCCATTTTTGCACTCAGGTTAAAGTCTCATGGCCCTCTATCAGAATCCAAAGTTTTGAGAAGATTGGAGAAACTTAATTTTTCGCCCGAAAAAAAATAAACGAAAGGGGTACCACTGTCGTTTTATTTTTTTCGGGTCGAATTTTTGAGTTTCGATATCTCAGCTCTGGAAGGGTCTAGAGCCTCCATTTTTGCACTCAAGTTAAAGTCTCATGGCCCTCTATCAGAATCCAGAGTTTTGAGAAGATTGGAGAAACTTAATTTTTCGCCCCCCCCAAAAAAACGAAAGGGGTACCACTGTCGGTTTTTTTTTCGGGTCGAATTTTTGAGTTTCGATATCTCAGCTCTGGAAAAGTCTAGAGCCTCCATTTTTGCACTCAGGTTAAAGTCTCATGGCCCTCTATCAGAATTCAGAGTTTTAAGAAGATTGGAGAAACTTAATTTTTCGCCCGAAAAAAAAAAAACGAAAGGGGTACCACTGTCGTTTTTTTTTTTTCGGGTCGAATTTTTGAGTTTCGATATCTCAGCTCTGGAAGGATCTAGAGCCTCCATTTTTGCACTCAGGTTAAAGTCTCATGGCCCTCTATCAGAATCCAGAGTTTTGAGAAGATTGGAGAAACTTAATTTTTCGCCCCCCCCCCAAAAAAAACGAAAGGGGTACCACTGTCGTTTTTTTTTTTCGGTTCGAATTTTTGAGTTTCGATATCTCAGCTCTGGAAGGGTCTAGAGCCTCCATTTTTGCACTCAGGTTAAAGTCTCATGGCCCTCTATCAGAATCCAGAGTTTTGAGAAGATTGGAGAAACTTAATTTTTCGCCCGAAAAAAAAAACACGAAAGGGGTACCACTGTGTTTTTTTTTTTTTCGGGTCGAATTTTTGAGTTTCGATATCTCAGCTCTGGAAGGGTCTAGAGCCTCCATTTTTGCACTCAGGTTAAAGTCTCATGGCCCTCTATCAGAATCCAAAGTTTTGAGAAGATTGGAGAAACTTAATTTTTCGCCCGAAAAAAAATAAACGAAAGGGGTACCACTGTCGTTTTATTTTTTTCGGGTCGAATTTTTGAGTTTCGATATCTCAGCTCTGGAAGGGTCTAGAGCCTCCATTTTTGCACTCAAGTTAAAGTCTCATGGCCCTCTATCAGAATCCAGAGTTTTGAGAAGATTGGAGAAACTTAATTTTTCGCCCCCCCCAAAAAAACGAAAGGGGTACCACTGTCGGTTTTTTTTTCGGGTCGAATTTTTGAGTTTCGATATCTCAGCTCTGGAAAAGTCTAGAGCCTCCATTTTTGCACTCAGGTTAAAGTCTCATGGCCCTCTATCAGAATCCAGAGTTTTGAGAAGATTGGAGAAACTTAATTTTTCGCCCCCAAAAAAAAAACGAAAGGGGTACCACTGTCGTTTTTTTTTTCGGGTCGAATTTTTGAGTTTCGATATCTCAGCTCTGGAAGGGTCTAGAGTCTCCATTTTTGCACTCAGGTTAAAGTCTCATGGCCCTCTATCAGAATCCAGAGTTTTGAGAAGATTGGAGAAACTTAATTTTTCGCCCCCCACTGTCGTTTTTTTTTTTTCGGTTCGAATTTTTGAGTTTCGATATCTCAGCTCTGGAAGGGTCTAGAGCCTCCATTTTTGCACTCAGGTTAAAGTCTCATGGCCCTCTATCAGAATCCAGAGTTTTGAGAAGATTGGAGAAACTTAATTTTTCGCCCGAAAAAAAAACAACGAAAGGGGTACCACTGTTTTTTTTTTTTTCGGGTCGAATTTTTGAGTTTCGATATCTCAGCTCTGGAAGGGTCTAGAGTCTCCATTTTTGCACTCAGGTTAAAGTCTCATGGCCCTCTATCAGAATCCAGAGTTTTGAGAAGATTGGAGAAACTTAATTTTTCGCCCCAAAAAAAAAAAACGAAAGGGGTACCACTGTCGTTTTTTTTTTCGGGTCGAATTTTTGAGTTTCGATATCTCAGCTCTGGAAGGGTCTAGAGTCTCCATTTTTGCACTCAGGTTAAAGTCTCATGGCCCTCTATCAGAATCCAGAGTTTTGAGAAGATTGGAGAAACTTAATTTTTCGCCCCCCACTGTCGTTTTTTTTTTTTCGGGTCGAATTTTTGAGTTTCGATATATAAGCTCTGGAAGAGTCTAGAGCCTCCATTTTTGCACTCAGGTTAAAGTCTCATGGCCCTCTATCAGAATCCAGAGTTTTGAGAAGATTGGAGAAACTTAATTTTTCGCCCGAAAAAAAAAAAACGAAAGGGGTACCACTGTTGTTTTTTTTTTTTCGGGTCGAATTTTTGAGTTTCGATATCTCAGCTCTGGAAGGGTCTAGAGTCTCCATTTTTGCACTCAGGTTAAAGTCTCATGGCCCTCTATCAGAATCTAGAGTTTTGAGAAGATTGGAGAAACTTAATTTTTCGCCCGAAAAAAAAAAAAACGAAAGGGGTACCACTGTCGTTTTTTTTTTTCGGGTCGAATTTTTGAGTTTCGATATCTCAGCTCTGGAAGGGTCTAGAGCCTCCATTTTTGCACTCAGGTTAAAGTCTCATGGCCCTCTATCAGAATCCAGAGTTTTGAGAAGATTGGAGAAACTTAATTTTTCGCCCGAAAAAAAAAAACACGAAAGGGGTACCACTGTGTTTTTTTTTTTCGGGTCGAATTTTTGAGTTTCGATATCTCAGCTCTGGAAGGGTCTAGAGCCTCCATTTTTGCACTCAGGTTAAAGTCTCATGGCCCTCTATCAGAATCCAAAGTTTTGTGAAGATTGGAGAAACTTAATTTTTCGCCCGAAAAAAAATAAACGAAAGGGGTACCACTGTCGTTTTCTTTTTTTCGGGTCGAATTTTTGAGTTTCGATATCTCAGCTCTGGAAGGGTCTAGAGCCTCCATTTTTGCACTCAGGTTAAAGTCTCATGGCCCTCTATCAGAATCCAGAGTTTTGAGAAGATTGGAGAAACTTAATTTTTCGCCCCCCACTGTCGTTTTTTTTTTTTCGGTTCGAAATTTTGAGTTTCGATATCTCAGCTCTGGAAGGGTCTAGAGCCTCCATTTTTGCACTCAGGTTAAAGTCTCATGGCCCTCTATCAGAATCTAGAGTTTTGAGAAGATTGGAGAAACTTAATTTTTCGCCCGAAAAAAAAAAAACGAAAGGCACTGTCGTTTTTTTTTTCGGGTCGAATTTTTGAGTTTCGATATCTCAGCTCTGGAAGGGTCTAGAGCCTCCATTTTTGCACTCAGGTTAAAGTCTCATGGCCCTCTATCAGAATCCAGAGTTTTGAGAAGATTGGAGAAACTTAATTTTTCGCCCGAAAAAAAAAACAAAAACGAAAGGGGTACCACTGTCGTTTTTTTTTTCGGGTCGAATTTTTGAGTTTCGATATCTCAGCTCTGGAAGGATCTAGAGCCTCCATTTTTGCACTCAGGTTAAAGTCTCATGGCCCTCTATCAGAATCCAGAGTTTTGAGAAGATTGGAGAAACTTAATTTTTCGCCCCCCCAAAAAAAACGAAAGGGTTACCACTGTCGTTTTTTTTTTTTCGGTTCGAATTTTTGAGTTTCGATATCTCAGCTCTGGAAGGGTCTAGAGCCTCCATTTTTGCACTCAGGTTAAAGTCTCATGGCCCTCTATCAGAATCTAGAGTTTTGAGAAGATTGGAGAAACTTAATTTTTCGCCCGAAAAAAAAAAAACGAAAGGGGTACCACTGTCGTTTTTTTTTTCGGGTCGAATTTTTGAGTTTCGATATCTCAGCTCTGGAAGGGTCTAGAGCCTCCATTTTTGCACTCAGGTTAAAGTCTCATGGCCCTCTATCAGAATCCAGAGTTTTGAGAAGATTGGAGAAACTTAATTTTTCGCCCCAAAAAAAAAACGAAAGGGGTACCACTGTCGTCTTTTTTTTCGGATCGAATTTTTGAGTTTCGATATCTCAGCTCTGGAAGGGTCTAGAGCCTCCATTTTTGCACTCAGGTTAAAGTCTCATGGCCCTCTATCAGAATCCAGAGTTTTGAGAAGATTGGAGAAACTTAATTTTTCGCCCGAAAAAAAAAACAAAAACGAAAGGGGTACCACTGTCGTTTTTTTTTTCGGGTCGAATTTTTGAGTTTCGATATCTCAGCTCTGGAAGGGTCTAGAGCCTCCATTTTTGCACTCAGGTTAAAGTCTCATGGCCCTCTATCAGAATCCAGAGTTTTGAGAAGATTGGAGAAACTTAATTTTTCGCCCCCCCAAAAAAAACGAAAGGGTTACCACTGTCGTTTTTTTTTTTTCGGTTCGAATTTTTGAGTTTCGATATCTCAGCTCTGGAAGGGTCTAGAGCCTCCATTTTTGCACTCAGGTTAAAGTCTCATGGCCCTCTATCAGAATCTAGAGTTTTGAGAAGATTGGAGAAACTTAATTTTTCGCCCGAAAAAAAAAAAAACGAAAGGGGTACCACTGTCGTTTTTTTTTTCGGGTCGAATTTTTGAGTTTCGATATCTCAGCTCTGGAAGGGTCTAGAGCCTCCATTTTTGCACTCAGGTTAAAGTCTCATGGCCCTCTATCAGAATCCAGAGTTTTGAGAAGATTGGAGAAACTTAATTTTTCGCCCCAAAAAAAAAACGAAAGGGGTACCACTGTCGTTTTTTTTTTCGGATCGAATTTTTGAGTTTCGATATCTCAGCTCTGGAAGGGTCTAGAGCCTCCATTTTTGCACTCAGGTTAAAGTCTCATGGCCCTCTATCAGAATCCAGAGTTTTGAGAAGATTGGAGAAACTTAATTTTTCGCCCGAAAAAAAAAACAAAAACGAAAGGGGTACCACTGTCGTTTTTTTTTTCGGGTCGAATTTTTGAGTTTCGATATCTCAGCTCTGGAAGGGTCTAGAGCCTCCATTTTTGCACTCAGGTTAAAGTCTCATGGCCCTCTATCAGAATCCAGAGTTTTGAGAAGATTGGAGAAACTTAATTTTTCGCCCCCCCAAAAAAAACGAAAGGGTTACCACTGTCGTTTTTTTTTTTTCGGTTCGAATTTTTGAGTTTCGATATCTCAGCTCTGGAAGGGTCTAGAGCCTCCATTTTTGCACTCAGGTTAAAGTCTCATGGCCCTCTATCAGAATCTAGAGTTTTGAGAAGATTGGAGAAACTTAATTTTTCGCCCGAAAAAAAAAAAACGAAAGGGGTACCACTGTCGTTTTTTTTTTCGGGTCGAATTTTTGAGTTTCGATATCTCAGCTCTGGAAGGGTCTAGAGCCTCCATTTTTGCACTCAGGTTAAAGTCTCATGGCCCTCTATCAGAATCCAGAGTTTTGAGAAGATTGGAGAAACTTAATTTTTCGCCCCAAAAAAAAAACGAAAGGGGTACCACTGTCGTTTTTTTTTTCGGATCGAATTTTTGAGTTTCGATATCTCAGCTCTGGAAGGGTCTAGAGCCTCCATTTTTGCACTCAGGTTAAAGTCTCATGGCCCTCTATCAGAATCCAGAGTTTTGAGAAGATTGGAGAAACTTAATTTTTTGCCCCAAAAAAAAAAAAAAAACGAAAGGGGTACCACTGTCGTTTTTTTTTTTCGGGTCGAATTTTTGAGTTTCGATATCTCAGCTCTGGAAGGGTCTAGAGCCTCCATTTTTGCACTCAGGTTAAAGTCTCATGGCCCTCTATCAGAATTCAGAGTTTTGAGAAGATTGGAGAAACTTAATTTTTCGCCCGAAAAAAAAAACACGAAAGGGGTACCACTGTCGTTTTTTTTTTTTCGGGTCGAATTTTTGAGTTTCGATATCTCAGCTCTGGAAGGATCTAGAGCCTCCATTTTTGCACTCAGGTTAAAGTCTCATGGCCCTCTATCAGAATCCAGAGTTTTGAGAAGATTGGAGAAACTTAATTTTTCGCCCCCCCCCAAAAAAAACGAAAGGGGTACCACTGTCGTTTTTTTTTTTCGGGTCGAATTTTTGAGTTTCGATATCTCAGCTCTGGAAGGGTCTAGAGCCTCCATTTTTGCACTCAGGTTAAAGTCTCATGGCCCTCTATCAGAATTCAGAGTTTTAAGAAGATTGGAGAAACTTAATTTTTCGCCCGAAAAAAAAAAAACGAAAGGGGTACCACTGTCGTTTTTTTTTTTTCGGGTCGAATTTTTGAGTTTCGATATCTCAGCTCTGGAAGGATCTAGAGCCTCCATTTTTGCACTCAGGTTAAAGTCTCATGGCCCTCTATCAGAATCCAGAGTTTTGAGAAGATTGGAGAAACTTAATTTTTCGCCCCCCCCCCCAAAAAAAACGAAAGGGGTACCACTGTCGTTTTTTTTTTTCGGTTCGAATTTTTGAGTTTCGATATCTCAGCTCTGGAAGGGTCTAGAGCCTCCATTTTTGCACTCAGGTTAAAGTCTCATGGCCCTCTATCAGAATCCAGAGTTTTGAGAAGATTGGAGAAACTTAATTTTTCGCCCGAAAAAAAAAACACGAAAGGGGTACCACTGTGTTTTTTTTTTTTTCGGGTCGAATTTTTGAGTTTCGATATCTCAGCTCTGGAAGGGTCTAGAGCCTCCATTTTTGCACTCAGGTTAAAGTCTCATGGCCCTCTATCAGAATCCAAAGTTTTGAGAAGATTGGAGAAACTTAATTTTTCGCCCGAAAAAAAATAAACGAAAGGGGTACCACTGTCGTTTTATTTTTTTCGGGTCGAATTTTTGAGTTTCGATATCTCAGCTCTGGAAGGGTCTAGAGCCTCCATTTTTGCACTCAAGTTAAAGTCTCATGGCCCTCTATCAGAATCCAGAGTTTTGAGAAGATTGGAGAAACTTAATTTTTCGCCCCCCCCAAAAAAACGAAAGGGGTACCACTGTCGGTTTTTTTTTCGGGTCGAATTTTTGAGTTTCGATATCTCAGCTCTGGAAAAGTCTAGAGCCTCCATTTTTGCACTCAGGTTAAAGTCTCATGGCCCTCTATCAGAATCCAGAGTTTTGAGAAGATTGGAGAAACTTAATTTTTCGCCCCCAAAAAAAAAACGAAAGGGGTACCACTGTCGTTTTTTTTTTCGGGTCGAATTTTTGAGTTTCGATATCTCAGCTCTGGAAGGGTCTAGAGTCTCCATTTTTGCACTCAGGTTAAAGTCTCATGGCCCTCTATCAGAATTCAGAGTTTTGAGAAGATTGGAGAAACTTAATTTTTCGCCCCCCACTGTCGTTTTTTTTTTTTCGGTTCGAATTTTTGAGTTTCGATATCTCAGCTCTGGAAGGGTCTAGAGCCTCCATTTTTGCACTCAGGTTAAAGTCTCATGGCCCTCTATCAGAATCCAGAGTTTTGAGAAGATTGGAGAAACTTAATTTTTCGCCCGAAAAAAAAAAACGAAAGGGGTACCACTGTTGTTTTTTTTTTTCGGGTCGAATTTTTGAGTTTCGATATCTCAGCTCTGGAAGGGTCTAGAGTCTCCATTTTTGCACTCAGGTTAAAGTCTCATGGCCCTCTATCAGAATCCAGAGTTTTGAGAAGATTGGAGAAACTTAATTTTTCGCCCCAAAAAAAAAAAACGAAAGGGGTACCACTGTCGTTTTTTTTTTCGGGTCGAATTTTTGAGTTTCGATATCTCAGCTCTGGAAGGGTCTAGAGTCTCCATTTTTGCACTCAGGTTAAAGTCTCATGGCCCTCTATCAGAATCCAGAGTTTTGAGAAGATTGGAGAAACTTAATTTTTCGCCCCCCACTGTCGTTTTTTTTTTTTCGGGTCGAATTTTTGAGTTTCGATATATAAGCTCTGGAAGAGTCTAGAGCCTCCATTTTTGCACTCAGGTTAAAGTCTCATGGCCCTCTATCAGAATCCAGAGTTTTGAGAAGATTGGAGAAACTTAATTTTTCGCCCGAAAAAAAAAAAACGAAAGGGGTACCACTGTTGTTTTTTTTTTTCGGGTCGAATTTTTGAGTTTCGATATCTCAGCTCTGGAAGGGTCTAGAGTCTCCATTTTTGCACTCAGGTTAAAGTCTCATGGCCCTCTATCAGAATCTAGAGTTTTGAGAAGATTGGAGAAACTTAATTTTTCGCCCGAAAAAAAAAAAACGAAAGGGGTACCACTGTCGTTTTTTTTTTTCGGGTCGAATTTTTGAGTTTCGATATCTCAGCTCTGGAAGGGTCTAGAGCCTCCATTTTTGCACTCAGGTTAAAGTCTCATGGCCCTCTATCAGAATCCAGAGTTTTGAGAAGATTGGAGAAACTTAATTTTTCGCCCGAAAAAAAAAAACGAAAGGGGTACCACTGTTGTTTTTTTTTTTCGGGTCGAATTTTTGAGTTTCGATATCTCAGCTCTGGAAGGGTCTAGAGTCTCCATTTTTGCACTCAGGTTAAAGTCTCATGGCCCTCTATCAGAATCCAGAGTTTTGAGAAGATTGGAGAAACTTAATTTTTCACCCCCCAAAAAAAACGAAAGGGTTACCACTGTCGTTTTTTTTTTTTTTCGGTTTGAATTTTTGAGTTTCGATATCTCAGCTCTGGAAGGGTCTAGAGCCTCCATTTTTGCACTCAGGTTAAAGTCTCATGGCCCTCTATCAGAATCTAGAGTTTTGAGAAGATTGGAGAAACTTAATTTTTCGCCCGAAAAAAAAAAAAACGAAAGGGGTACCACTGTCGTTTTTTTTTTCGGGTCGAATTTTTGAGTTTCGATATCTCAGCTCTGGAAGGGTCTATAGCCTCCATTTTTGCACTCAGGTTAAAGTCTCATGGCCCTCTATCAAAATCCAGAGTTTTGAGAAGATTGGAGGAACTTAATTTTTCGCCCGAAAAAAAACAAAACGAAAGGGGTACCACTGTCATTTTTTTTTTTTCGGGTCGAATTTTTGAGTTTCGATATCTCAGCTCTGGAAGAGTCTAGAGCCTCCATTTTTGCACTCAGGTTAAAGTCTCATGGCCCTCTATCAGAATTCAGAGTTTTGAGAAGATTGGAGAAACTTAATTTTTCGCCCGAAAAAAAAACAACACGAAAGGGGTACCACTGTCGTTTTTTTTTTCGGGTCGAATTTTTTAGTTTCGATATCTCAGCTCTGGAAGGATCTAGAGCCTCCATTTTTGCACTCAGGTTAAAGTCTCATGGCCCTCTATCAGAATCCAGAGTTTTGAGAAGATTGGAGAAACTTAATTTTTCGCCCGAAAAAAAAAACACGAAAGGGGTACCACTGTGGGTTTTTTTTTCGGGTCGAATTTTTGAGTTTCGATATCTCAGCTCTGGAAGGGTCTAGAGCCTCCATTTTTGCACTCAGGTTAAAGTCTCATGGCCCTCTATCAGAATCCAGAGTTTTGAGAAGATTGGAGAAACTTAATTTTTCACCCGAAAAAAAATAAACGAAAGGGGTACCACTGTCGTTTTATTTTTTTCGGGTCGAATTTTTGAGTTTCGATATCTCAGCTCTGGAAGGGTCTAGAGCCTCCATTTTTGCACTCAGGTTAAAGTCTCATGGCCCTCTATCAGAATCCAGAGTTTTGAGAAGATTGCAGAAACTTAATTTTTCGCCCGAAAAAAAAAAAAACGAAAGGGGTACCACTGTCGTTTTATTTTTTTCGGGTCGAATTTTTGAGTTTCGATATCTTAGCTCTGGAAGGGTCTAGAGCCTCCATTTTTGCACTCAGGTTAAAGTCTCATGGCCCTCTATCAGAATCCAGAGTTTTGAGAAGATTGGAGAAACTTAATTTTTCGCCCCCCCCAAAAAAACGAAAGGGGTATCACTGTCGGTTTTTTTTTCGGGTCGAATTTTTGAGTTTCGATATCTCAGCTCTGGAAAAGTCTAGAGCCTCCATTTTTGCACTCAGGTTAAAGTCTCATGGCCCTCTATCAGAATTCAGAGTTTTAAGAAGATTGGAGAAACTTAATTTTTCGCCCGAAAAAAAAAAAACGAAAGGGGTACCACTGTCGTTTTTTTTTTTTCGGGTCGAATTTTTGAGTTTCGATATCTCAGCTCTGGAAGGGTCTAGAGCCTCCATTTTTGCACTCAGGTTAAAGTCTCATGGCCCTCTATCAGAATCCAGAGTTTTGAGAAGATTGGAGAAACTTAATTTTTCGCCCCCCCAAAAAAAACGAAAGGGTTACCACTGTCGTTTTTTTTTTTCGGTTCGAATTTTTGAGTTTCGATATCTCAGCTCTGGAAGGGTCTAGAGCCTCCATTTTTGCACTCAGGTTAAAGTCTCATGGCCCTCTATCAGAATCTAGAGTTTTGAGAAGATTGGAGAAACTTAATTTTTCGCCCGAAAAAAAAAAAACGAAAGGGGTACCACTGTCGTTTTTTTTTTCGGGTCGAATTTTTGAGTTTCGATATCTCAGCTCTGGAAGGGTCTAGAGCCTCCATTTTTGCACTCAGGTTAAAGTCTCATGGCCCTCTATCAGAATCCAGAGTTTTGAGAAGATTGGAGAAACTTAATTTTTCGCCCCAAAAAAAAAACGAAAGGGGTACCACTGTCGTTTTTTTTTTCGGATCGAATTTTTGAGTTTCGATATCTCAGCTCTGGAAGGGTCTAGAGCCTCCATTTTTGCACTCAGGTTAAAGTCTCATGGCCCTCTATCAGAATCCAGAGTTTTGAGAAGATTGGAGAAACTTAATTTTTCGCCCGAAAAAAAAAACAAAAACGAAAGGGGTACCACTGTCGTTTTTTTTTTCGGGTCGAATTTTTGAGTTTCGATATCTCAGCTCTGGAAGGGTCTAGAGCCTCCATTTTTGCACTCAGGTTAAAGTCTCATGGCCCTCTATCAGAATCCAGAGTTTTGAGAAGATTGGAGAAACTTAATTTTTCGCCCCCCCAAAAAAAACGAAAGGGTTACCACTGTCGTTTTTTTTTTTTCGGTTCGAATTTTTGAGTTTCGATATCTCAGCTCTGGAAGGGTCTAGAGCCTCCATTTTTGCACTCAGGTTAAAGTCTCATGGCCCTCTATCAGAATCTAGAGTTTTGAGAAGATTGGAGAAACTTAATTTTTCGCCCGAAAAAAAAAAAACGAAAGGGGTACCACTGTCGTTTTTTTTTTCGGGTCGAATTTTTGAGTTTCGATATCTCAGCTCTGGAAGGGTCTAGAGCCTCCATTTTTGCACTCAGGTTAAAGTCTCATGGCCCTCTATCAGAATCCAGAGTTTTGAGAAGATTGGAGAAACTTAATTTTTCGCCCGAAAAAAAAAAAACGAAAGGGGTACCACTGTCGTTTTTTTTTTTCGGGTCGAATTTTTGAGTTTCGATATCTCAGCTCTGGAAGAGTCTAGAGCCTCCATTTTTGCACTCAGGTTAAAGTCTCATGGCCCTCTATCAGAATCCAGAGTTCTGAGAAGATTGGAGAAACTTAATTTTTCGCCCGAAAAAAAAAACACGAAAGGGGTACCACTGTCGTTTTTTTTTTCGGGTCGAATTTTTGAGTTTCGATATCTCAGCTCTGGAAGGGTCTAGAGCCTCCATTTTTGCACTCAGGTTAAAGTCTCATGGCCCTCTATCAGAATCCAGAGTTTTGAGAAGATTGGAGAAACTTAATTTTTCGCCCGAAAAAAAAAACACGAAAGGGGTACCACTGTCGTTTTTTTTTTTTCGGGTCGAATTTTTGAGTTTCGATATCTCAGCTCTGGAAGGATCTAGAGCCTCCATTTTTGCACTCAGGTTAAAGTCTCATGGCCCTCTATCAGAATCCAGAGTTTTGAGAAGATTGGAGAAACTTAATTTTTCGCCCCCCCCCCCCCAAAAAAACGAAAGGGGTACCACTGTCGTTTTTTTTTTTCGGTTCGAATTTTTGAGTTTCGATATCTCAGCTCTGGAAGGGTCTAGAGCCTCCATTTTTGCACTCAGGTTAAAGTCTCATGGCCCTCTATCAGAATCCAGAGTTTTGAGAAGATTGGAGAAACTTAATTTTTCGCCCGAAAAAAAAAACACGAAAGGGGTACCACTGTGTTTTTTTTTTTTCGGGTCGAATTTTTGAGTTTCGATATCTCAGCTCTGGAAGGGTCTAGAGCCTCCATTTTTGCACTCAGGTTAAAGTCTCATGGCCCTCTATCAGAATCCAAAGTTTTGTGAAGATTGGAGAAACTTAATTTTTCGCCCGAAAAAAAATAAACGAAAGGGGTACCACTGTCGTTTTCTTTTTTTCGGGTCGAATTTTTGAGTTTCGATATCTCAGCTCTGGAAGGGTCTAGAGCCTCCATTTTTGCACTCAGGTTAAAGTCTCATGGCCCTCTATCAGAATCCAGAGTTTTGAGAAGATTGGAGAAACTTAATTTTTCGCCCCCCACTGTCGTTTTTTTTTTTTCGGTTCGAAATTTTGAGTTTCGATATCTCAGCTCTGGAAGGGTCTAGAGCCTCCATTTTTGCACTCAGGTTAAAGTCTCATGGCCCTCTATCAGAATCTAGAGTTTTGAGAAGATTGGAGAAACTTAATTTTTCGCCCGAAAAAAAAAAAACGAAAGGCACTGTCGTTTTTTTTTTCGGGTCGAATTTTTGAGTTTCGATATCTCAGCTCTGGAAGGGTCTAGAGCCTCCATTTTTGCACTCAGGTTAAAGTCTCATGGCCCTCTATCAGAATCCAGAGTTTTGAGAAGATTGGAGAAACTTAATTTTTCGCCCGAAAAAAAAACAAAAACGAAAGGGGTACCACTGTCGTTTTTTTTTTCGGGTCGAATTTTTGAGTTTCGATATCTCAGCTCTGGAAGGGTCTAGAGCCTCCATTTTTGCACTCAGGTTAAAGTCTCATGGCCCTCTATCAGAATCCAGAGTTTTGAGAAGATTGGAGAAACTTAATTTTTCGCCCCCCCAAAAAAAACGAAAGGGTTACCACTGTCGTTTTTTTTTTTTCGGTTCGAATTTTTGAGTTTCGATATCTCAGCTCTGGAAGGGTCTAGAGCCTCCATTTTTGCACTCAGGTTAAAGTCTCATGGCCCTCTATCAGAATCTAGAGTTTTGAGAAGATTGGAGAAACTTAATTTTTCGCCCGAAAAAAAAAAAAACGAAAGGGGTACCACTGTCGTTTTTTTTTTCGGGTCGAATTTTTGAGTTTCGATATCTCAGCTCTGGAAGGGTCTAGAGCCTCCATTTTTGCACTCAGGTTAAAGTCTCATGGCCCTCTATCAGAATCCAGAGTTTTGAGAAGATTGGAGAAACTTAATTTTTCGCCCCAAAAAAAAAACGAAAGGGGTACCACTGTCGTTTTTTTTTTCGGATCGAATTTTTGAGTTTCGATATCTCAGCTCTGGAAGGGTCTAGAGCCTCCATTTTTGCACTCAGGTTAAAGTCTCATGGCCCTCTATCAGAATCCAGAGTTTTGAGAAGATTGGAGAAACTTAATTTTTTGCCCCAAAAAAAAAAAAAACGAAAGGGGTACCACTGTCGTTTTTTTTTTTCGGGTCGAATTTTTGAGTTTCGATATCTCAGCTCTGGAAGGGTCTAGAGCCTCCATTTTTGCACTCAGGTTAAAGTCTCATGGCCCTCTATCAGAATTCAGAGTTTTGAGAAGATTGGAGAAACTTAATTTTTCGCCCGAAAAAAAAAAACACGAAAGGGGTACCACTGTCGTTTTTTTTTTTTCGGGTCGAATTTTTGAGTTTCGATATCTCAGCTCTGGAAGGATCTAGAGCCTCCATTTTTGCACTCAGGTTAAAGTCTCATGGCCCTCTATCAGAATCCAGAGTTTTGAGAAGATTGGAGAAACTTAATTTTTCGCCCCCCCCCAAAAAAAACGAAAGGGGTACCACTGTCGTTTTTTTTTTCGGGTCGAATTTTTGAGTTTCGATATCTCAGCTCTGGAAGGGTCTAGAGCCTCCATTTTTGCACTCAGGTTAAAGTCTCATGGCCCTCTATCAGAATTCAGAGTTTTAAGAAGATTGGAGAAACTTAATTTTTCGCCCGAAAAAAAAAAAACGAAAGGGGTACCACTGTCGTTTTTTTTTTTTCGGGTCGAATTTTTGAGTTTCGATATCTCAGCTCTGGAAGGATCTAGAGCCTCCATTTTTGCACTCAGGTTAAAGTCTCATGGCCCTCTATCAGAATCCAGAGTTTTGAGAAGATTGGAGAAACTTAATTTTTCGCCCCCCCCCCAAAAAAAACGAAAGGGGTACCACTGTCGTTTTTTTTTTTCGGTTCGAATTTTTGAGTTTCGATATCTCAGCTCTGGAAGGGTCTAGAGCCTCCATTTTTGCACTCAGGTTAAAGTCTCATGGCCCTCTATCAGAATCCAGAGTTTTGAGAAGATTGGAGAAACTTAATTTTTCGCCCGAAAAAAAAAACACGAAAGGGGTACCACTGTGTTTTTTTTTTTTTCGGGTCGAATTTTTGAGTTTCGATATCTCAGCTCTGGAAGGGTCTAGAGCCTCCATTTTTGCACTCAGGTTAAAGTCTCATGGCCCTCTATCAGAATCCAAAGTTTTGAGAAGATTGGAGAAACTTAATTTTTCGCCCGAAAAAAAATAAACGAAAGGGGTACCACTGTCGTTTTATTTTTTTCGGGTCGAATTTTTGAGTTTCGATATCTCAGCTCTGGAAGGGTCTAGAGCCTCCATTTTTGCACTCAAGTTAAAGTCTCATGGCCCTCTATCAGAATCCAGAGTTTTGAGAAGATTGGAGAAACTTAATTTTTCGCCCCCCCCAAAAAAACGAAAGGGGTACCACTGTCGGTTTTTTTTTCGGGTCGAATTTTTGAGTTTCGATATCTCAGCTCTGGAAAAGTCTAGAGCCTCCATTTTTGCACTCAGGTTAAAGTCTCATGGCCCTCTATCAGAATTCAGAGTTTTAAGAAGATTGGAGAAACTTAATTTTTCGCCCGAAAAAAAAAAAACGAAAGGGGTACCACTGTCGTTTTTTTTTTTTCGGGTCGAATTTTTGAGTTTCGATATCTCAGCTCTGGAAGGATCTAGAGCCTCCATTTTTGCACTCAGGTTAAAGTCTCATGGCCCTCTATCAGAATCCAGAGTTTTGAGAAGATTGGAGAAACTTAATTTTTCGCCCCCCCCCCAAAAAAAACGAAAGGGGTACCACTGTCGTTTTTTTTTTTCGGTTCGAATTTTTGAGTTTCGATATCTCAGCTCTGGAAGGGTCTAGAGCCTCCATTTTTGCACTCAGGTTAAAGTCTCATGGCCCTCTATCAGAATCCAGAGTTTTGAGAAGATTGGAGAAACTTAATTTTTCGCCCGAAAAAAAAAACACGAAAGGGGTACCACTGTGTTTTTTTTTTTTTCGGGTCGAATTTTTGAGTTTCGATATCTCAGCTCTGGAAGGGTCTAGAGCCTCCATTTTTGCACTCAGGTTAAAGTCTCATGGCCCTCTATCAGAATCCAAAGTTTTGAGAAGATTGGAGAAACTTAATTTTTCGCCCGAAAAAAAATAAACGAAAGGGGTACCACTGTCGTTTTATTTTTTTCGGGTCGAATTTTTGAGTTTCGATATCTCAGCTCTGGAAGGGTCTAGAGCCTCCATTTTTGCACTCAAGTTAAAGTCTCATGGCCCTCTATCAGAATCCAGAGTTTTGAGAAGATTGGAGAAACTTAATTTTTCGCCCCCCCCAAAAAAACGAAAGGGGTACCACTGTCGGTTTTTTTTTCGGGTCGAATTTTTGAGTTTCGATATCTCAGCTCTGGAAAAGTCTAGAGCCTCCATTTTTGCACTCAGGTTAAAGTCTCATGGCCCTCTATCAGAATCCAGAGTTTTGAGAAGATTGGAGAAACTTAATTTTTCGCCCCCAAAAAAAAAACGAAAGGGGTACCACTGTCGTTTTTTTTTTCGGGTCGAATTTTTGAGTTTCGATATCTCAGCTCTGGAAGGGTCTAGAGTCTCCATTTTTGCACTCAGGTTAAAGTCTCATGGCCCTCTATCAGAATCCAGAGTTTTGAGAAGATTGGAGAAACTTAATTTTTCGCCCCCCACTGTCGTTTTTTTTTTTTCGGTTCGAATTTTTGAGTTTCGATATCTCAGCTCTGGAAGGGTCTAGAGCCTCCATTTTTGCACTCAGGTTAAAGTCTCATGGCCCTCTATCAGAATCCAGAGTTTTGAGAAGATTGGAGAAACTTAATTTTTCGCCCGAAAAAAAAACAACGAAAGGGGTACCACTGTTGTTTTTTTTTTTCGGGTCGAATTTTTGAGTTTCGATATCTCAGCTCTGGAAGGGTCTAGAGTCTCCATTTTTGCACTCAGGTTAAAGTCTCATGGCCCTCTATCAGAATCCAGAGTTTTGAGAAGATTGGAGAAACTTAATTTTTCGCCCCAAAAAAAAAAAACGAAAGGGGTACCACTGTCGTTTTTTTTTTCGGGTCGAATTTTTGAGTTTCGATATCTCAGCTCTGGAAGGGTCTAGAGTCTCCATTTTTGCACTCAGGTTAAAGTCTCATGGCCCTCTATCAGAATCCAGAGTTTTGAGAAGATTGGAGAAACTTAATTTTTCGCCCCCCACTGTCGTTTTTTTTTTTTCGGGTCGAATTTTTGAGTTTCGATATATAAGCTCTGGAAGAGTCTAGAGCCTCCATTTTTGCACTCAGGTTAAAGTCTCATGGCCCTCTATCAGAATCCAGAGTTTTGAGAAGATTGGAGAAACTTAATTTTTCGCCCGAAAAAAAAAAAACGAAAGGGGTACCACTGTTGTTTTTTTTTTTTCGGGTCGAATTTTTGAGTTTCGATATCTCAGCTCTGGAAGGGTCTAGAGTCTCCATTTTTGCACTCAGGTTAAAGTCTCATGGCCCTCTATCAGAATCTAGAGTTTTGAGAAGATTGGAGAAACTTAATTTTTCGCCCGAAAAAAAAAAAAACGAAAGGGGTACCACTGTCGTTTTTTTTTTCGGGTCGAATTTTTGAGTTTCGATATCTCAGCTCTGGAAGGGTCTAGAGCCTCCATTTTTGCACTCAGGTTAAAGTCTCATGGCCCTCTATCAGAATCCAGAGTTTTGAGAAGATTGGAGAAACTTAATTTTTCGCCCGAAAAAAAAAACACGAAAGGGGTACCACTGTGTTTTTTTTTTTCGGGTCGAATTTTTGAGTTTCGATATCTCAGCTCTGGAAGGGTCTAGAGCCTCCATTTTTGCACTCAGGTTAAAGTCTCATGGCCCTCTATCAGAATCCAAAGTTTTGTGAAGATTGGAGAAACTTAATTTTTCGCCCGAAAAAAAATAAACGAAAGGGGTACCACTGTCGTTTTCTTTTTTTCGGGTCGAATTTTTGAGTTTCGATATCTCAGCTCTGGAAGGGTCTAGAGCCTCCATTTTTGCACTCAGGTTAAAGTCTCATGGCCCTCTATCAGAATCCAGAGTTTTGAGAAGATTGGAGAAACTTAATTTTTCGCCCCCCACTGTCGTTTTTTTTTTTTCGGTTCGAAATTTTGAGTTTCGATATCTCAGCTCTGGAAGGGTCTAGAGCCTCCATTTTTGCACTCAGGTTAAAGTCTCATGGCCCTCTATCAGAATCTAGAGTTTTGAGAAGATTGGAGAAACTTAATTTTTCGCCCGAAAAAAAAAAAACGAAAGGCACTGTCGTTTTTTTTTTCGGGTCGAATTTTTGAGTTTCGATATCTCAGCTCTGGAAGGGTCTAGAGCCTCCATTTTTGCACTCAGGTTAAAGTCTCATGGCCCTCTATCAGAATCCAGAGTTTTGAGAAGATTGGAGAAACTTAATTTTTCGCCCGAAAAAAAAAACAAAAACGAAAGGGGTACCACTGTCGTTTTTTTTTTCGGGTCGAATTTTTGAGTTTCGATATCTCAGCTCTGGAAGGGTCTAGAGCCTCCATTTTTGCACTCAGGTTAAAGTCTCATGGCCCTCTATCAGAATCCAGAGTTTTGAGAAGATTGGAGAAACTTAATTTTTCGCCCCCCCAAAAAAAACGAAAGGGTTACCACTGTCGTTTTTTTTTTTTCGGTTCGAATTTTTGAGTTTCGATATCTCAGCTCTGGAAGGGTCTAGAGCCTCCATTTTTGCACTCAGGTTAAAGTCTCATGGCCCTCTATCAGAATCTAGAGTTTTGAGAAGATTGGAGAAACTTAATTTTTCGCCCGAAAAAAAAAAAACGAAAGGGGTACCACTGTCGTTTTTTTTTTCGGGTCGAATTTTTGAGTTTCGATATCTCAGCTCTGGAAGGGTCTAGAGCCTCCATTTTTGCACTCAGGTTAAAGTCTCATGGCCCTCTATCAGAATCCAGAGTTTTGAGAAGATTGGAGAAACTTAATTTTTCGCCCCAAAAAAAAAACGAAAGGGGTACCACTGTCGTTTTTTTTTTCGGATCGAATTTTTGAGTTTCGATATCTCAGCTCTGGAAGGGTCTAGAGCCTCCATTTTTGCACTCAGGTTAAAGTCTCATGGCCCTCTATCAGAATCCAGAGTTTTGAGAAGATTGGAGAAACTTAATTTTTCGCCCGAAAAAAAAAACAAAAACGAAAGGGGTACCACTGTCGTTTTTTTTTTCGGGTCGAATTTTTGAGTTTCGATATCTCAGCTCTGGAAGGGTCTAGAGCCTCCATTTTTGCACTCAGGTTAAAGTCTCATGGCCCTCTATCAGAATCCAGAGTTTTGAGAAGATTGGAGAAACTTAATTTTTCGCCCCCCCAAAAAAAACGAAAGGGTTACCACTGTCGTTTTTTTTTTTTCGGTTCGAATTTTTGAGTTTCGATATCTCAGCTCTGGAAGGGTCTAGAGCCTCCATTTTTGCACTCAGGTTAAAGTCTCATGGCCCTCTATCAGAATCTAGAGTTTTGAGAAGATTGGAGAAACTTAATTTTTCGCCCGAAAAAAAAAAAAACGAAAGGGGTACCACTGTCGTTTTTTTTTTCGGGTCGAATTTTTGAGTTTCGATATCTCAGCTCTGGAAGGGTCTAGAGCCTCCATTTTTGCACTCAGGTTAAAGTCTCATGGCCCTCTATCAGAATCCAGAGTTTTGAGAAGATTGGAGAAACTTAATTTTTCGCCCCAAAAAAAAAACGAAAGGGGTACCACTGTCGTTTTTTTTTTCGGATCGAATTTTTGAGTTTCGATATCTCAGCTCTGGAAGGGTCTAGAGCCTCCATTTTTGCACTCAGGTTAAAGTCTCATGGCCCTCTATCAGAATCCAGAGTTTTGAGAAGATTGGAGAAACTTAATTTTTCGCCCGAAAAAAAAAACAAAAACGAAAGGGGTACCACTGTCGTTTTTTTTTTCGGGTCGAATTTTTGAGTTTCGATATCTCAGCTCTGGAAGGGTCTAGAGCCTCCATTTTTGCACTCAGGTTAAAGTCTCATGGCCCTCTATCAGAATCCAGAGTTTTGAGAAGATTGGAGAAACTTAATTTTTCGCCCCCCCAAAAAAAACGAAAGGGTTACCACTGTCGTTTTTTTTTTTTCGGTTCGAATTTTTGAGTTTCGATATCTCAGCTCTGGAAGGGTCTAGAGCCTCCATTTTTGCACTCAGGTTAAAGTCTCATGGCCCTCTATCAGAATCTAGAGTTTTGAGAAGATTGGAGAAACTTAATTTTTCGCCCGAAAAAAAAAAAACGAAAGGGGTACCACTGTCGTTTTTTTTTTCGGGTCGAATTTTTGAGTTTCGATATCTCAGCTCTGGAAGGGTCTAGAGCCTCCATTTTTGCACTCAGGTTAAAGTCTCATGGCCCTCTATCAGAATCCAGAGTTTTGAGAAGATTGGAGAAACTTAATTTTTCGCCCCAAAAAAAAAACGAAAGGGGTACCACTGTCGTTTTTTTTTTCGGATCGAATTTTTGAGTTTCGATATCTCAGCTCTGGAAGGGTCTAGAGCCTCCATTTTTGCACTCAGGTTAAAGTCTCATGGCCCTCTATCAGAATCCAGAGTTTTGAGAAGATTGGAGAAACTTAATTTTTTGCCCCAAAAAAAAAAAAAAAACGAAAGGGGTACCACTGTCGTTTTTTTTTTTCGGGTCGAATTTTTGAGTTTCGATATCTCAGCTCTGGAAGGGTCTAGAGCCTCCATTTTTGCACTCAGGTTAAAGTCTCATGGCCCTCTATCAGAATTCAGAGTTTTGAGAAGATTGGAGAAACTTAATTTTTCGCCCGAAAAAAAAAACACGAAAGGGGTACCACTGTCGTTTTTTTTTTTTCGGGTCGAATTTTTGAGTTTCGATATCTCAGCTCTGGAAGGATCTAGAGCCTCCATTTTTGCACTCAGGTTAAAGTCTCATGGCCCTCTATCAGAATCCAGAGTTTTGAGAAGATTGGAGAAACTTAATTTTTCGCCCCCCCCCAAAAAAAACGAAAGGGGTACCACTGTCGTTTTTTTTTTTCGGGTCGAATTTTTGAGTTTCGATATCTCAGCTCTGGAAGGGTCTAGAGCCTCCATTTTTGCACTCAGGTTAAAGTCTCATGGCCCTCTATCAGAATTCAGAGTTTTAAGAAGATTGGAGAAACTTAATTTTTCGCCCGAAAAAAAAAAAACGAAAGGGGTACCACTGTCGTTTTTTTTTTTTCGGGTCGAATTTTTGAGTTTCGATATCTCAGCTCTGGAAGGATCTAGAGCCTCCATTTTTGCACTCAGGTTAAAGTCTCATGGCCCTCTATCAGAATCCAGAGTTTTGAGAAGATTGGAGAAACTTAATTTTTCGCCCCCCCCCCCAAAAAAAACGAAAGGGGTACCACTGTCGTTTTTTTTTTTCGGTTCGAATTTTTGAGTTTCGATATCTCAGCTCTGGAAGGGTCTAGAGCCTCCATTTTTGCACTCAGGTTAAAGTCTCATGGCCCTCTATCAGAATCCAGAGTTTTGAGAAGATTGGAGAAACTTAATTTTTCGCCCGAAAAAAAAAACACGAAAGGGGTACCACTGTGTTTTTTTTTTTTTCGGGTCGAATTTTTGAGTTTCGATATCTCAGCTCTGGAAGGGTCTAGAGCCTCCATTTTTGCACTCAGGTTAAAGTCTCATGGCCCTCTATCAGAATCCAAAGTTTTGAGAAGATTGGAGAAACTTAATTTTTCGCCCGAAAAAAAATAAACGAAAGGGGTACCACTGTCGTTTTATTTTTTTCGGGTCGAATTTTTGAGTTTCGATATCTCAGCTCTGGAAGGGTCTAGAGCCTCCATTTTTGCACTCAAGTTAAAGTCTCATGGCCCTCTATCAGAATCCAGAGTTTTGAGAAGATTGGAGAAACTTAATTTTTCGCCCCCCCCAAAAAAACGAAAGGGGTACCACTGTCGGTTTTTTTTTCGGGTCGAATTTTTGAGTTTCGATATCTCAGCTCTGGAAAAGTCTAGAGCCTCCATTTTTGCACTCAGGTTAAAGTCTCATGGCCCTCTATCAGAATCCAGAGTTTTGAGAAGATTGGAGAAACTTAATTTTTCGCCCCCAAAAAAAAAACGAAAGGGGTACCACTGTCGTTTTTTTTTTCGGGTCGAATTTTTGAGTTTCGATATCTCAGCTCTGGAAGGGTCTAGAGTCTCCATTTTTGCACTCAGGTTAAAGTCTCATGGCCCTCTATCAGAATTCAGAGTTTTGAGAAGATTGGAGAAACTTAATTTTTCGCCCCCCACTGTCGTTTTTTTTTTTTCGGTTCGAATTTTTGAGTTTCGATATCTCAGCTCTGGAAGGGTCTAGAGCCTCCATTTTTGCACTCAGGTTAAAGTCTCATGGCCCTCTATCAGAATCCAGAGTTTTGAGAAGATTGGAGAAACTTAATTTTTCGCCCGAAAAAAAAAAACGAAAGGGGTACCACTGTTGTTTTTTTTTTTCGGGTCGAATTTTTGAGTTTCGATATCTCAGCTCTGGAAGGGTCTAGAGTCTCCATTTTTGCACTCAGGTTAAAGTCTCATGGCCCTCTATCAGAATCCAGAGTTTTGAGAAGATTGGAGAAACTTAATTTTTCGCCCCAAAAAAAAAAAACGAAAGGGGTACCACTGTCGTTTTTTTTTTCGGGTCGAATTTTTGAGTTTCGATATCTCAGCTCTGGAAGGGTCTAGAGTCTCCATTTTTGCACTCAGGTTAAAGTCTCATGGCCCTCTATCAGAATCCAGAGTTTTGAGAAGATTGGAGAAACTTAATTTTTCGCCCCCCACTGTCGTTTTTTTTTTTTCGGGTCGAATTTTTGAGTTTCGATATATAAGCTCTGGAAGAGTCTAGAGCCTCCATTTTTGCACTCAGGTTAAAGTCTCATGGCCCTCTATCAGAATCCAGAGTTTTGAGAAGATTGGAGAAACTTAATTTTTCGCCCGAAAAAAAAAAAACGAAAGGGGTACCACTGTTGTTTTTTTTTTTCGGGTCGAATTTTTGAGTTTCGATATCTCAGCTCTGGAAGGGTCTAGAGTCTCCATTTTTGCACTCAGGTTAAAGTCTCATGGCCCTCTATCAGAATCTAGAGTTTTGAGAAGATTGGAGAAACTTAATTTTTCGCCCGAAAAAAAAAAAAACGAAAGGGGTACCACTGTCGTTTTTTTTTTTCGGGTCGAATTTTTGAGTTTCGATATCTCAGCTCTGGAAGGGTCTAGAGCCTCCATTTTTGCACTCAGGTTAAAGTCTCATGGCCCTCTATCAGAATCCAGAGTTTTGAGAAGATTGGAGAAACTTAATTTTTCGCCCGAAAAAAAAAAACGAAAGGGGTACCACTGTTGTTTTTTTTTTCGGGTCGAATTTTTGAGTTTCGATATCTCAGCTCTGGAAGGGTCTAGAGTCTCCATTTTTGCACTCAGGTTAAAGTCTCATGGCCCTCTATCAGAATCCAGAGTTTTGAGAAGATTGGAGAAACTTAATTTTTCACCCCAAAAAAAAAAACGAAAGGGTTACCACTGTCGTTTTTTTTTTTTTCGGTTTGAATTTTTGAGTTTCGATATCTCAGCTCTGGAAGGGTCTAGAGTTTCCATTTTTGCACTCAGGTTAAAGTCTCATGGCCCTCTATCAGAATCTAGAGTTTTGAGAAGATTGGAGAAACTTAATTTTTCGCCTGAAAAAAACAAAACGAAAGGGGTACCACTGTCGTTTTTTTTTTTTCGGGTCGAATTTTTGAGTTTCGATATCTCAGCTCTGGAAGAGTGTAGAGCCTCCATTTTTGCACTCAGGTTAAAGTCTCATGGCCCTCTATCAGAATCCAGAGTTTTGAGAAGATTGGAGAAACTTAATTTTTCACCCCCCAAAAAAAACGAAAGGGTTACCACTGTCGTTTTTTTTTTTTTTCGGTTTGAATTTTTGAGTTTCGATATCTCAGCTCTGGAAGGGTCTAGAGCCTCCATTTTTGCACTCAGGTTAAAGTCTCATGGCCCTCTATCAGAATCTAGAGTTTTGAGAAGATTGGAGAAACTTAATTTTTCGCCCGAAAAAAAAAAAACGAAAGGGGTACCACTGTCGTTTTTTTTTTCGGGTCGAATTTTTGAGTTTCGATATCTCAGCTCTGGAAGGGTCTATAGCCTCCATTTTTGCACTCAGGTTAAAGTCTCATGGCCCTCTATCAAAATCCAGAGTTTTGAGAAGATTGGAGGAACTTAATTTTTCGCCCGAAAAAAAACAAAACGAAAGGGGTACCACTGTCATTTTTTTTTTTTCGGGTCGAATTTTTGAGTTTCGATATCTCAGCTCTGGAAGAGTCTAGAGCCTCCATTTTTGCACTCAGGTTAAAGTCTCATGGCCCTCTATCAGAATTCAGAGTTTTGAGAAGATTGGAGAAACTTAATTTTTCGCCCGAAAAAAAAACAACACGAAAGGGGTACCACTGTCGTTTTTTTTTTCGGGTCGAATTTTTTAGTTTCGATATCTCAGCTCTGGAAGGATCTAGAGCCTCCATTTTTGCACTCAGGTTAAAGTCTCATGGCCCTCTATCAGAATCCAGAGTTTTGAGAAGATTGGAGAAACTTAATTTTTCGCCCGAAAAAAAAAACACGAAAGGGGTACCACTGTGGGTTTTTTTTTCGGGTCGAATTTTTGAGTTTCGATATCTCAGCTCTGGAAGGGTCTAGAGCCTCCATTTTTGCACTCAGGTTAAAGTCTCATGGCCCTCTATCAGAATCCAGAGTTTTGAGAAGATTGGAGAAACTTAATTTTTCACCCGAAAAAAAATAAACGAAAGGGGTACCACTGTCGTTTTATTTTTTTCGGGTCGAATTTTTGAGTTTCGATATCTCAGCTCTGGAAGGGTCTAGAGCCTCCATTTTTGCACTCAGGTTAAAGTCTCATGGCCCTCTATCAGAATCCAGAGTTTTGAGAAGATTGCAGAAACTTAATTTTTCGCCCGAAAAAAAAAAAAACGAAAGGGGTACCACTGTCGTTTTATTTTTTTCGGGTCGAATTTTTGAGTTTCGATATCTTAGCTCTGGAAGGGTCTAGAGCCTCCATTTTTGCACTCAGGTTAAAGTCTCATGGCCCTCTATCAGAATCCAGAGTTTTGAGAAGATTGGAGAAACTTAATTTTTCGCCCCCCCCAAAAAAACGAAAGGGGTATCACTGTCGGTTTTTTTTTCGGGTCGAATTTTTGAGTTTCGATATCTCAGCTCTGGAAAAGTCTAGAGCCTCCATTTTTGCACTCAGGTTAAAGTCTCATGGCCCTCTATCAGAATTCAGAGTTTTAAGAAGATTGGAGAAACTTAATTTTTCGCCCGAAAAAAAAAAAACGAAAGGGGTACCACTGTCGTTTTTTTTTTTTCGGGTCGAATTTTTGAGTTTCGATATCTCAGCTCTGGAAGGGTCTAGAGCCTCCATTTTTGCACTCAGGTTAAAGTCTCATGGCCCTCTATCAGAATCCAGAGTTTTGAGAAGATTGGAGAAACTTAATTTTTCGCCCCCCCAAAAAAAACGAAAGGGTTACCACTGTCGTTTTTTTTTTTTCGGTTCGAATTTTTGAGTTTCGATATCTCAGCTCTGGAAGGGTCTAGAGCCTCCATTTTTGCACTCAGGTTAAAGTCTCATGGCCCTCTATCAGAATCTAGAGTTTTGAGAAGATTGGAGAAACTTAATTTTTCGCCCGAAAAAAAAAAAAACGAAAGGGGTACCACTGTCGTTTTTTTTTTCGGGTCGAATTTTTGAGTTTCGATATCTCAGCTCTGGAAGGGTCTAGAGCCTCCATTTTTGCACTCAGGTTAAAGTCTCATGGCCCTCTATCAGAATCCAGAGTTTTGAGAAGATTGGAGAAACTTAATTTTTCGCCCCAAAAAAAAAACGAAAGGGGTACCACTGTCGTTTTTTTTTTCGGATCGAATTTTTGAGTTTCGATATCTCAGCTCTGGAAGGGTCTAGAGCCTCCATTTTTGCACTCAGGTTAAAGTCTCATGGCCCTCTATCAGAATCCAGAGTTTTGAGAAGATTGGAGAAACTTAATTTTTCGCCCGAAAAAAAAAACAAAAACGAAAGGGGTACCACTGTCGTTTTTTTTTTCGGGTCGAATTTTTGAGTTTCGATATCTCAGCTCTGGAAGGGTCTAGAGCCTCCATTTTTGCACTCAGGTTAAAGTCTCATGGCCCTCTATCAGAATCCAGAGTTTTGAGAAGATTGGAGAAACTTAATTTTTCGCCCCCCCAAAAAAAACGAAAGGGTTACCACTGTCGTTTTTTTTTTTTCGGTTCGAATTTTTGAGTTTCGATATCTCAGCTCTGGAAGGGTCTAGAGCCTCCATTTTTGCACTCAGGTTAAAGTCTCATGGCCCTCTATCAGAATCTAGAGTTTTGAGAAGATTGGAGAAACTTAATTTTTCGCCCGAAAAAAAAAAAAACGAAAGGGGTACCACTGTCGTTTTTTTTTTCGGGTCGAATTTTTGAGTTTCGATATCTCAGCTCTGGAAGGGTCTAGAGCCTCCATTTTTGCACTCAGGTTAAAGTCTCATGGCCCTCTATCAGAATCCA
This sequence comes from Pimephales promelas, assembly GCF_988280905.1. NCBI lineage: Eukaryota > Metazoa > Chordata > Actinopteri > Cypriniformes > Leuciscidae > Pimephales > Pimephales promelas. Next base: position 5,967,288 of record NC_142777.1, read on the forward strand.
GAGTTTTGAGAAGATTGGAGAAACTTAATTTTTTGCCCCAAAAAAAAACAAAAAACGAAAGGGGTACCACTGTCGTTTTTTTTTTCGGGTCGAATTTTTGAGTTTCGATATCTCAGCTCTGGAAGGGTCTAGAGCCTCCATTTTTGCACTCAGGTTAAAGTCTCATGGCCCTCTATCAGAATTCAGAGTTTTGAGAAGATTGGAGAAACTTAATTTTTCGCCCGAAAAAAAAAACACGAAAGGGGTACCACTGTCGTTTTTTTTTTTTTCGGGTCGAATTTTTGAGTTTCGATATCTCAGCTCTGGAAGGATCTAGAGCCTCCATTTTTGCACTCAGGTTAAAGTCTCATGGCCCTCTATCAGAATCCAGAGTTTTGAGAAGATTGGAGAAACTTAATTTTTCGCCCCCCCCCAAAAAAAACGAAAGGGGTACCACTGTCGTTTTTTTTTTCGGGTCGAATTTTTGAGTTTCGATATCTCAGCTCTGGAAGGGTCTAGAGCCTCCATTTTTGCACTCAGGTTAAAGTCTCATGGCCCTCTATCAGAATTCAGAGTTTTAAGAAGATTGGAGAAACTTAATTTTTCGCCCGAAAAAAAAAAAACGAAAGGGGTACCACTGTCGTTTTTTTTTTTTCGGGTCGAATTTTTGAGTTTCGATATCTCAGCTCTGGAAGGATCTAGAGCCTCCATTTTTGCACTCAGGTTAAAGTCTCATGGCCCTCTATCAGAATCCAGAGTTTTGAGAAGATTGGAGAAACTTAATTTTTCGCCCCCCCCCCCAAAAAAAACGAAAGGGGTACCACTGTCGTTTTTTTTTTTCGGTTCGAATTTTTGAGTTTCGATATCTCAGCTCTGGAAGGGTCTAGAGCCTCCATTTTTGCACTCAGGTTAAAGTCTCATGGCCCTCTATCAGAATCCAGAGTTTTGAGAAGATTGGAGAAACTTAATTTTTCCCCCGAAAAAAAAAACACGAAAGGGGTACCACTGTGTTTTTTTTTTTTTCGGGTCGAATTTTTGAGTTTCGATATCTCAGCTCTGGAAGGGTCTAGAGCCTCCATTTTTGCACTCAGGTTAAAGTCTCATGGCCCTCTATCAGAATCCAAAGTTTTGAGAAGATTGGAGAAACTTAATTTTTCGCCCGAAAAAAAATAAACGAAAGGGGTACCACTGTCGTTTTATTTTTTTCGGGTCGAATTTTTGAGTTTCGATATCTCAGCTCTGGAAGGGTCTAGAGCCTCCATTTTTGCACTCAAGTTAAAGTCTCATGGCCCTCTATCAGAATCCAGAGTTTTGAGAAGATTGGAGAAACTTAATTTTTCGCCCCCCCCAAAAAAACGAAAGGGGTACCACTGTCGGTTTTTTTTTCGGGTCGAATTTTTGAGTTTCGATATCTCAGCTCTGGAAAAGTCTAGAGCCTCCATTTTTGCACTCAGGTTAAAGTCTCATGGCCCTCTATCAGAATCCAGAGTTTTGAGAAGATTGGAGAAACTTAATTTTTCGCCCCCAAAAAAAAAACGAAAGGGGTACCACTGTCGTTTTTTTTTTCGGGTCGAATTTTTGAGTTTCGATATCTCAGCTCTGGAAGGGTCTAGAGTCTCCATTTTTGCACTCAGGTTAAAGTCTCATGGCCCTCTATCAGAATTCAGAGTTTTGAGAAGATTGGAGAAACTTAATTTTTCGCCCCCCACTGTCGTTTTTTTTTTTTCGGTTCGAATTTTTGAGTTTCGATATCTCAGCTCTGGAAGGGTCTAGAGCCTCCATTTTTGCACTCAGGTTAAAGTCTCATGGCCCTCTATCAGAATCCAGAGTTTTGAGAAGATTGGAGAAACTTAATTTTTCGCCCGAAAAAAAAAAACGAAAGGGGTACCACTGTTGTTTTTTTTTTTCGGGTCGAATTTTTGAGTTTCGATATCTCAGCTCTGGAAGGGTCTAGAGTCTCCATTTTTGCACTCAGGTTAAAGTCTCATGGCCCTCTATCAGAATCCAGAGTTTTGAGAAGATTGGAGAAACTTAATTTTTCGCCCCAAAAAAAAAAAACGAAAGGGGTACCACTGTCGTTTTTTTTTTCGGGTCGAATTTTTGAGTTTCGATATCTCAGCTCTGGAAGGGTCTAGAGTCTCCATTTTTGCACTCAGGTTAAAGTCTCATGGCCCTCTATCAGAATCCAGAGTTTTGAGAAGATTGGAGAAACTTAATTTTTCGCCCCCCACTGTCGTTTTTTTTTTTCGGGTCGAATTTTTGAGTTTCGATATATAAGCTCTGGAAGAGTCTAGAGCCTCCATTTTTGCACTCAGGTTAAAGTCTCATGGCCCTCTATCAGAATCCAGAGTTTTGAGAAGATTGGAGAAACTTAATTTTTCGCCCGAAAAAAAAAAAACGAAAGGGGTACCACTGTTGTTTTTTTTTTTCGGGTCGAATTTTTGAGTTTCGATATCTCAGCTCTGGAAGGGTCTAGAGTCTCCATTTTTGCACTCAGGTTAAAGTCTCATGGCCCTCTATCAGAATCTAGAGTTTTGAGAAGATTGGAGAAACTTAATTTTTCGCCCGAAAAAAAAAAAAACGAAAGGGGTACCACTGTCGTTTTTTTTTTTCGGGTCGAATTTTTGAGTTTCGATATCTCAGCTCTGGAAGGGTCTAGAGCCTCCATTTTTGCACTCAGGTTAAAGTCTCATGGCCCTCTATCAGAATCCAGAGTTTTGAGAAGATTGGAGAAACTTAATTTTTCGCCCGAAAAAAAAAAACGAAAGGGGTACCACTGTTGTTTTTTTTTTCGGGTCGAATTTTTGAGTTTCGATATCTCAGCTCTGGAAGGGTCTAGAGTCTCCATTTTTGCACTCAGGTTAAAGTCTCATGGCCCTCTATCAGAATCCAGAGTTTTGAGAAGATTGGAGAAACTTAATTTTTCACCCCAAAAAAAAAAACGAAAGGGTTACCACTGTCGTTTTTTTTTTTTTCGGTTTGAATTTTTGAGTTTCGATATCTCAGCTCTGGAAGGGTCTAGAGTTTCCATTTTTGCACTCAGGTTAAAGTCTCATGGCCCTCTATCAGAATCTAGAGTTTTGAGAAGATTGGAGAAACTTAATTTTTCGCCTGAAAAAAACAAAACGAAAGGGGTACCACTGTCGTTTTTTTTTTTTCGGGTCGAATTTTTGAGTTTCGATATCTCAGCTCTGGAAGAGTGTAGAGCCTCCATTTTTGCACTCAGGTTAAAGTCTCATGGCCCTCTATCAGAATCCAGAGTTTTGAGAAGATTGGAGAAACTTAATTTTTCACCCCCCCAAAAAAACGAAAGGGTTACCACTGTCGTTTTTTTTTTTTTTCGGTTTGAATTTTTGAGTTTCGATATCTCAGCTCTGGAAGGGTCTAGAGCCTCCATTTTTGCACTCAGGTTAAAGTCTCATGGCCCTCTATCAGAATCTAGAGTTTTGAGAAGATTGGAGAAACTTAATTTTTCGCCCGAAAAAAAAAAAAACGAAAGGGGTACCACTGTCGTTTTTTTTTTCGGGTCGAATTTTTGAGTTTCGATATCTCAGCTCTGGAAGGGTCTATAGCCTCCATTTTTGCACTCAGGTTAAAGTCTCATGGCCCTCTATCAAAATCCAGAGTTTTGAGAAGATTGGAGGAACTTAATTTTTCGCCCGAAAAAAAACAAAACGAAAGGGGTACCACTGTCATTTTTTTTTTTTCGGGTCGAATTTTTGAGTTTCGATATCTCAGCTCTGGAAGAGTCTAGAGCCTCCATTTTTGCACTCAGGTTAAAGTCTCATGGCCCTCTATCAGAATTCAGAGTTTTGAGAAGATTGGAGAAACTTAATTTTTCGCCCGAAAAAAAAACAACACGAAAGGGGTACCACTGTCGTTTTTTTTTTCGGGTCGAATTTTTTAGTTTCGATATCTCAGCTCTGGAAGGATCTAGAGCCTCCATTTTTGCACTCAGGTTAAAGTCTCATGGCCCTCTATCAGAATCCAGAGTTTTGAGAAGATTGGAGAAACTTAATTTTTCGCCCGAAAAAAAAAACACGAAAGGGGTACCACTGTGGGGTTTTTTTTCGGGTCGAATTTTTGAGTTTCGATATCTCAGCTCTGGAAGGGTCTAGAGCCTCCATTTTTGCACTCAGGTTAAAGTCTCATGGCCCTCTATCAGAATCCAGAGTTTTGAGAAGATTGGAGAAACTTAATTTTTCACCCGAAAAAAAATAAACGAAAGGGGTACCACTGTCGTTTTATTTTTTTCGGGTCGAATTTTTGAGTTTCGATATCTCAGCTCTGGAAGGGTCTAGAGCCTCCATTTTTGCACTCAGGTTAAAGTCTCATGGCCCTCTATCAGAATCCAGAGTTTTGAGAAGATTGCAGAAACTTAATTTTTCGCCCGAAAAAAAAAAAAACGAAAGGGGTACCACTGTCGTTTTATTTTTTTCGGGTCGAATTTTTGAGTTTCGATATCTTAGCTCTGGAAGGGTCTAGAGCCTCCATTTTTGCACTCAGGTTAAAGTCTCATGGCCCTCTATCAGAATCCAGAGTTTTGAGAAGATTGGAGAAACTTAATTTTTCGCCCCCCCCAAAAAAACGAAAGGGGTATCACTGTCGGTTTTTTTTTCGGGTCGAATTTTTGAGTTTCGATATCTCAGCTCTGGAAAAGTCTAGAGCCTCCATTTTTGCACTCAGGTTAAAGTCTCATGGCCCTCTATCAGAATTCAGAGTTTTAAGAAGATTGGAGAAACTTAATTTTTCGCCCGAAAAAAAAAAAACGAAAGGGGTACCACTGTCGTTTTTTTTTTTTCGGGTCGAATTTTTGAGTTTCGATATCTCAGCTCTGGAAGGATCTAGAGCCTCCATTTTTGCACTCAGGTTAAAGTCTCATGGCCCTCTATCAGAATCCAGAGTTTTGAGAAGATTGGAGAAACTTAATTTTTCGCCCCCCCCCCCAAAAAAACGAAAGGGGTACCACTGTCGTTTTTTTTTTTCGGTTCGAATTTTTGAGTTTCGATATCTCAGCTCTGGAAGGGTCTAGAGCCTCCATTTTTGCACTCAGGTTAAAGTCTCATGGCCCTCTATCAGAATCCAGAGTTTTGAGAAGATTGGAGAAACTTAATTTTTCGCCCGAAAAAAAAAACACGAAAGGGGTACCACTGTGTTTTTTTTTTTTTCGGGTCGAATTTTTGAGTTTCGATATCTCAGCTCTGGAAGGGTCTAGAGCCTCCATTTTTGCACTCAGGTTAAAGTCTCATGGCCCTCTATCAGAATCCAAAGTTTTGAGAAGATTGGAGAAACTTAATTTTTCGCCCGAAAAAAAATAAACGAAAGGGGTACCACTGTCGTTTTATTTTTTTCGGGTCGAATTTTTGAGTTTCGATATCTCAGCTCTGGAAGGGTCTAGAGCCTCCATTTTTGCACTCAAGTTAAAGTCTCATGGCCCTCTATCAGAATCCAGAGTTTTGAGAAGATTGGAGAAACTTAATTTTTCGCCCCCCCCAAAAAAACGAAAGGGGTACCACTGTCGGTTTTTTTTTCGGGTCGAATTTTTGAGTTTCGATATCTCAGCTCTGGAAAAGTCTAGAGCCTCCATTTTTGCACTCAGGTTAAAGTCTCATGGCCCTCTATCAGAATCCAGAGTTTTGAGAAGATTGGAGAAACTTAATTTTTCGCCCCCAAAAAAAAAACGAAAGGGGTACCACTGTCGTTTTTTTTTTCGGGTCGAATTTTTGAGTTTCGATATCTCAGCTCTGGAAGGGTCTAGAGTCTCCATTTTTGCACTCAGGTTAAAGTCTCATGGCCCTCTATCAGAATCCAGAGTTTTGAGAAGATTGGAGAAACTTAATTTTTCGCCCCCCACTGTCGTTTTTTTTTTTTCGGTTCGAATTTTTGAGTTTCGATATCTCAGCTCTGGAAGGGTCTAGAGCCTCCATTTTTGCACTCAGGTTAAAGTCTCATGGCCCTCTATCAGAATCCAGAGTTTTGAGAAGATTGGAGAAACTTAATTTTTCGCCCGAAAAAAAAACAACGAAAGGGGTACCACTGTTGTTTTTTTTTTTCGGGTCGAATTTTTGAGTTTCGATATCTCAGCTCTGGAAGGGTCTAGAGTCTCCATTTTTGCACTCAGGTTAAAGTCTCATGGCCCTCTATCAGAATCCAGAGTTTTGAGAAGATTGGAGAAACTTAATTTTTCGCCCCAAAAAAAAAAAACGAAAGGGGTACCACTGTCGTTTTTTTTTTCGGGTCGAATTTTTGAGTTTCGATATCTCAGCTCTGGAAGGGTCTAGAGTCTCCATTTTTGCACTCAGGTTAAAGTCTCATGGCCCTCTATCAGAATCCAGAGTTTTGAGAAGATTGGAGAAACTTAATTTTTCGCCCCCCACTGTCGTTTTTTTTTTTTCGGGTCGAATTTTTGAGTTTCGATATATAAGCTCTGGAAGAGTCTAGAGCCTCCATTTTTGCACTCAGGTTAAAGTCTCATGGCCCTCTATCAGAATCCAGAGTTTTGAGAAGATTGGAGAAACTTAATTTTTCGCCCGAAAAAAAAAAAACGAAAGGGGTACCACTGTTGTTGTTTTTTTTTCGGGTCGAATTTTTGAGTTTCGATATCTCAGCTCTGGAAGGGTCTAGAGTCTCCATTTTTGCACTCAGGTTAAAGTCTCATGGCCCTCTATCAGAATCTAGAGTTTTGAGAAGATTGGAGAAACTTAATTTTTCGCCCGAAAAAAAAAAAACGAAAGGGGTACCACTGTCGTTTTTTTTTTTCGGGTCGAATTTTTGAGTTTCGATATCTCAGCTCTGGAAGGGTCTAGAGCCTCCATTTTTGCACTCAGGTTAAAGTCTCATGGCCCTCTATCAGAATCCAGAGTTTTGAGAAGATTGGAGAAACTTAATTTTTCGCCCGAAAAAAAAAACACGAAAGGGGTACCACTGTCGTTTTCTTTTTTTCGGGTCGAATTTTTGAGTTTCGATATCTCAGCTCTGGAAGGGTCTAGAGCCTCCATTTTTGCACTCAGGTTAAAGTCTCATGGCCCTCTATCAGAATCCAGAGTTTTGAGAAGATTGGAGAAACTTAATTTTTCGCCCCCCACTGTCGTTTTTTTTTTTTCGGTTCGAAATTTTGAGTTTCGATATCTCAGCTCTGGAAGGGTCTAGAGCCTCCATTTTTGCACTCAGGTTAAAGTCTCATGGCCCTCTATCAGAATCTAGAGTTTTGAGAAGATTGGAGAAACTTAATTTTTCGCCCGAAAAAAAAAAAACGAAAGGCACTGTCGTTTTTTTTTTCGGGTCGAATTTTTGAGTTTCGATATCTCAGCTCTGGAAGGGTCTAGAGCCTCCATTTTTGCACTCAGGTTAAAGTCTCATGGCCCTCTATCAGAATCCAGAGTTTTGAGAAGATTGGAGAAACTTAATTTTTCGCCCGAAAAAAAAAACAAAAACGAAAGGGGTACCACTGTCGTTTTTTTTTTCGGGTCGAATTTTTGAGTTTCGATATCTCAGCTCTGGAAGGGTCTAGAGCCTCCATTTTTGCACTCAGGTTAAAGTCTCATGGCCCTCTATCAGAATCCAGAGTTTTGAGAAGATTGGAGAAACTTAATTTTTCGCCCCCCCAAAAAAAACGAAAGGGTTACCACTGTCGTTTTTTTTTTTTCGGTTCGAATTTTTGAGTTTCGATATCTCAGCTCTGGAAGGGTCTAGAGCCTCCATTTTTGCACTCAGGTTAAAGTCTCATGGCCCTCTATCAGAATCTAGAGTTTTGAGAAGATTGGAGAAACTTAATTTTTCGCCCGAAAAAAAAAAAAACGAAAGGGGTACCACTGTCGTTTTTTTTTTCGGGTCGAATTTTTGAGTTTCGATATCTCAGCTCTGGAAGGGTCTAGAGCCTCCATTTTTGCACTCAGGTTAAAGTCTCATGGCCCTCTATCAGAATCCAGAGTTTTGAGAAGATTGGAGAAACTTAATTTTTCGCCCCCCACTGTCGTTTTTTTTTTTTCGGTTCGAAATTTTGAGTTTCGATATCTCAGCTCTGGAAGGGTCTAGAGCCTCCATTTTTGCACTCAGGTTAAAGTCTCATGGCCCTCTATCAGAATCTAGAGTTTTGAGAAGATTGGAGAAACTTAATTTTTCGCCCGAAAAAAAAAAAACGAAAGGCACTGTCGTTTTTTTTTTCGGGTCGAATTTTTGAGTTTCGATATCTCAGCTCTGGAAGGGTCTAGAGCCTCCATTTTTGCACTCAGGTTAAAGTCTCATGGCCCTCTATCAGAATCCAGAGTTTTGAGAAGATTGGAGAAACTTAATTTTTCGCCCGAAAAAAAAACAAAAACGAAAGGGGTACCACTGTCGTTTTTTTTTTCGGGTCGAATTTTTGAGTTTCGATATCTCAGCTCTGGAAGGGTCTAGAGCCTCCATTTTTGCACTCAGGTTAAAGTCTCATGGCCCTCTATCAGAATCCAGAGTTTTGAGAAGATTGGAGAAACTTAATTTTTCGCCCCCCCAAAAAAAACGAAAGGGTTACCACTGTCGTTTTTTTTTTTTCGGTTCGAATTTTTGAGTTTCGATATCTCAGCTCTGGAAGGGTCTAGAGCCTCCATTTTTGCACTCAGGTTAAAGTCTCATGGCCCTCTATCAGAATCTAGAGTTTTGAGAAGATTGGAGAAACTTAATTTTTCGCCCGAAAAAAAAAAAAACGAAAGGGGTACCACTGTCGTTTTTTTTTTCGGGTCGAATTTTTGAGTTTCGATATCTCAGCTCTGGAAGGGTCTAGAGCCTCCATTTTTGCACTCAGGTTAAAGTCTCATGGCCCTCTATCAGAATCCAGAGTTTTGAGAAGATTGGAGAAACTTAATTTTTCGCCCCAAAAAAAAAACGAAAGGGGTACCACTGTCGTTTTTTTTTTCGGATCGAATTTTTGAGTTTCGATATCTCAGCTCTGGAAGGGTCTAGAGCCTCCATTTTTGCACTCAGGTTAAAGTCTCATGGCCCTCTATCAGAATCCAGAGTTTTGAGAAGATTGGAGAAACTTAATTTTTTGCCCCAAAAAAAAAAAAAAACGAAAGGGGTACCACTGTCGTTTTTTTTTTTCGGGTCGAATTTTTGAGTTTCGATATCTCAGCTCTGGAAGGGTCTAGAGCCTCCATTTTTGCACTCAGGTTAAAGTCTCATGGCCCTCTATCAGAATTCAGAGTTTTGAGAAGATTGGAGAAACTTAATTTTTCGCCCGAAAAAAAAAACACGAAAGGGGTACCACTGTCGTTTTTTTTTTTTCGGGTCGAATTTTTGAGTTTCGATATCTCAGCTCTGGAAGGATCTAGAGCCTCCATTTTTGCACTCAGGTTAAAGTCTCATGGCCCTCTATCAGAATCCAGAGTTTTGAGAAGATTGGAGAAACTTAATTTTTCGCCCCCCCCCAAAAAAAACGAAAGGGGTACCACTGTCGTTTTTTTTTTCGGGTCGAATTTTTGAGTTTCGATATCTCAGCTCTGGAAGGGTCTAGAGCCTCCATTTTTGCACTCAGGTTAAAGTCTCATGGCCCTCTATCAGAATTCAGAGTTTTAAGAAGATTGGAGAAACTTAATTTTTCGCCCGAAAAAAAAAAAACGAAAGGGGTACCACTGTCGTTTTTTTTTTTTCGGGTCGAATTTTTGAGTTTCGATATCTCAGCTCTGGAAGGATCTAGAGCCTCCATTTTTGCACTCAGGTTAAAGTCTCATGGCCCTCTATCAGAATCCAGAGTTTTGAGAAGATTGGAGAAACTTAATTTTTCGCCCCCCCCCCCAAAAAAAACGAAAGGGGTACCACTGTCGTTTTTTTTTTTCGGTTCGAATTTTTGAGTTTCGATATCTCAGCTCTGGAAGGGTCTAGAGCCTCCATTTTTGCACTCAGGTTAAAGTCTCATGGCCCTCTATCAGAATCCAGAGTTTTGAGAAGATTGGAGAAACTTAATTTTTCGCCCGAAAAAAAAAACACGAAAGGGGTACCACTGTGTTTTTTTTTTTTTCGGGTCGAATTTTTGAGTTTCGATATCTCAGCTCTGGAAGGGTCTAGAGCCTCCATTTTTGCACTCAGGTTAAAGTCTCATGGCCCTCTATCAGAATCCAAAGTTTTGAGAAGATTGGAGAAACTTAATTTTTCGCCCGAAAAAAAATAAACGAAAGGGGTACCACTGTCGTTTTATTTTTTTCGGGTCGAATTTTTGAGTTTCGATATCTCAGCTCTGGAAGGGTCTAGAGCCTCCATTTTTGCACTCAAGTTAAAGTCTCATGGCCCTCTATCAGAATCCAGAGTTTTGAGAAGATTGGAGAAACTTAATTTTTCGCCCCCCCAAAAAAACGAAAGGGGTACCACTGTCGGTTTTTTTTTCGGGTCGAATTTTTGAGTTTCGATATCTCAGCTCTGGAAAAGTCTAGAGCCTCCATTTTTGCACTCAGGTTAAAGTCTCATGGCCCTCTATCAGAATCCAGAGTTTTGAGAAGATTGGAGAAACTTAATTTTTCGCCCCCAAAAAAAAAACGAAAGGGGTACCACTGTCGTTTTTTTTTTCGGGTCGAATTTTTGAGTTTCGATATCTCAGCTCTGGAAGGGTCTAGAGTCTCCATTTTTGCACTCAGGTTAAAGTCTCATGGCCCTCTATCAGAATTCAGAGTTTTGAGAAGATTGGAGAAACTTAATTTTTCGCCCCCCACTGTCGTTTTTTTTTTTTCGGTTCGAATTTTTGAGTTTCGATATCTCAGCTCTGGAAGGGTCTAGAGCCTCCATTTTTGTACTCAGGTTAAAGTCTCATGGCCCTCTATCAGAATCCAGAGTTTTGAGAAGATTGGAGAAACTTAATTTTTCGCCCGAAAAAAAAAAACGAAAGGGGTACCACTGTTGTTTTTTTTTTTCGGGTCGAATTTTTGAGTTTCGATATCTCAGCTCTGGAAGGGTCTAGAGTCTCCATTTTTGCACTCAGGTTAAAGTCTCATGGCCCTCTATCAGAATCCAGAGTTTTGAGAAGATTGGAGAAACTTAATTTTTCGCCCCAAAAAAAAAAAACGAAAGGGGTACCACTGTCGTTTTTTTTTTCGGGTCGAATTTTTGAGTTTCGATATCTCAGCTCTGGAAGGGTCTAGACTAGAGTCTCCATTTTTGCACTCAGGTTAAAGTCTCATGGCCCTCTATCAGAATCCAGAGTTTTGAGAAGATTGGAGAAACTTAATTTTTCGCCCCCCACTGTTGTTTTTTTTTTTCGGGTCGAATTTTTGAGTTTCGATATCTCAGCTCTGGAAGGGTCTAGAGTCTCCATTTTTGCACTCAGGTTAAAGTCTCATGGCCCTCTATCAGAATCTAGAGTTTTGAGAAGATTGGAGAAACTTAATTTTTCGCCCGAAAAAAAAAAAACGAAAGGGGTACCACTGTCGTTTTTTTTTTTCGGGTCGAATTTTTGAGTTTCGATATCTCAGCTCTGGAAGGGTCTAGAGCCTCCATTTTTGCACTCAGGTTAAAGTCTCATGGCCCTCTATCAGAATCCAGAGTTTTGAGAAGATTGGAGAAACTTAATTTTTCGCCCGAAAAAAAAAAACGAAAGGGGTACCACTGTTGTTTTTTTTTTCGGGTCGAATTTTTGAGTTTCGATATCTCAGCTCTGGAAGGGTCTAGAGTCTCCATTTTTGCACTCAGGTTAAAGTCTCATGGCCCTCTATCAGAATCCAGAGTTTTGAGAAGATTGGAGAAACTTAATTTTTCACCCCAAAAAAAAAAACGAAAGGGTTACCACTGTCGTTTTTTTTTTTTTTCGGTTTGAATTTTTGAGTTTCGATATCTCAGCTCTGGAAGGGTCTAGAGTTTCCATTTTTGCACTCAGGTTAAATTCTCATGGCCCTCTATCAGAATCTAGAGTTTTGAGAAGATTGGAGAAACTTAATTTTTCGCCTGAAAAAAACAAAACGAAAGGGGTACCACTGTCGTTTTTTTTTTTTCGGGTCGAATTTTTGAGTTTCGATATCTCAGCTCTGGAAGAGTGTAGAGCCTCCATTTTTGCACTCAGGTTAAAGTCTCATGGCCCTCTATCAGAATCCAGAGTTTTGAGAAGATTGGAGAAACTTAATTTTTCACCCCCCAAAAAAAACGAAAGGGTTACCACTGTCGTTTTTTTTTTTTTTTCGGTTTGAATTTTTGAGTTTCGATATCTCAGCTCTGGAAGGGTCTAGAGCCTCCATTTTTGCACTCAGGTTAAAGTCTCATGGCCCTCTATCAGAATCTAGAGTTTTGAGAAGATTGGAGAAACTTAATTTTTCGCCCGAAAAAAAAAAAAACGAAAGGGGTACCACTGTCGTTTTTTTTTTCGGGTCGAATTTTTGAGTTTCGATATCTCAGCTCTGGAAGGGTCTATAGCCTCCATTTTTGCACTCAGGTTAAAGTCTCATGGCCCTCTATCAAAATCCAGAGTTTTGAGAAGATTGGAGGAACTTAATTTTTCGCCCGAAAAAAAACAAAACGAAAGGGGTACCACTGTCATTTTTTTTTTTCGGGTCGAATTTTTGAGTTTCGATATCTCAGCTCTGGAAGAGTCTAGAGCCTCCATTTTTGCACTCAGGTTAAAGTCTCATGGCCCTCTATCAGAATTCAGAGTTTTGAGAAGATTGGAGAAACTTAATTTTTCGCCCGAAAAAAAAACAACACGAAAGGGGTACCACTGTCGTTTTTTTTTTCGGGTCGAATTTTTTAGTTTCGATATCTCAGCTCTGGAAGGATCTAGAGCCTCCATTTTTGCACTCAGGTTAAAGTCTCATGGCCCTCTATCAGAATCCAGAGTTTTGAGAAGATTGGAGAAACTTAATTTTTCGCCCGAAAAAAAAAACACGAAAGGGGTACCACTGTGGTTTTTTTTTTCGGGTCGAATTTTTGAGTTTCGATATCTCAGCTCTGGAAGGGTCTAGAGCCTCCATTTTTGCACTCAGGTTAAAGTCTCATGGCCCTCTATCAGAATCCAGAGTTTTGAGAAGATTGGAGAAACTTAATTTTTCACCCGAAAAAAAATAAACGAAAGGGGTACCACTGTCGTTTTATTTTTTTCGGGTCGAATTTTTGAGTTTCGATATCTCAGCTCTGGAAGGGTCTAGAGCCTCCATTTTTGCACTCAGGTTAAAGTCTCATGGCCCTCTATCAGAATCCAGAGTTTTGAGAAGATTGCAGAAACTTAATTTTTCGCCCGAAAAAAAAAAAAACGAAAGGGGTACCACTGTCGTTTTATTTTTTTCGGGTCGAATTTTTGAGTTTCGATATCTTAGCTCTGGAAGGGTCTAGAGCCTCCATTTTTGCACTCAGGTTAAAGTCTCATGGCCCTCTATCAGAATCCAGAGTTTTGAGAAGATTGGAGAAACTTAATTTTTCGCCCCCCCCCCCCCCAAAAAAAACGAAAGGGGTACCACTGTCGTTTTTTTTTTTCGGGTCGAATTTTTGAGTTTCGATATCTCAGCTCTGGAAGAGTCTAGAGCCCCATTTTTGCACTCAGGTTAAAGTCTCATGGCACTCTATCAAAATCCAGAGTTCTGAGAAGATTGGAGAAACTTAATTTTTCGCCCGAAAAAAAAAACAAAAACGAAAGGGGTACCACTGTCGTTTTTTTTTTTCGGGTCGAATTTTTGAGTTTCGATATCTCAGCTCTGGAAGGGTCTAGAGCCTCCATTTTTGCACTCAGGTTAAAGTCTCATGGCCCTCTATCAAAATCCAGAGTTTTGAGAAGATTGCAGAAACTTAATTTTTCGCCCGAAAAAAAAAACAAAAACGAAAGGGGTACCACTGTCGTTTTTTTTTTTCGGGTCGAATTTTTGAGTTTCGATATCTCAGCTCTGGAAGGGCCTAGAGCCTCCATTTTTGCACTCAGGTTAAAGTCTCATGGCCCTCTATCAGAATCCAGAGTTTTGAGAAGATTGGAGAAACTTAATTTTTCGCCCCCCCCCCAAAAAAACGAAAGGGGTACCACTGTCGTTTTTTTTTTCGGGTCGAATTTTTGAGTTTCGATATCTCAGCTCTGGAAGAGTCTAGAGCCTCCATTTTTGCACTCAGGTTAAAGTCTCATGGCCCTCTATCAGAATCCAGAGTTTTGAGAAGATTGGAGAAACATAATTTTTCGCCCGAAAAAAAAAAACGAAAGGGGTACCACTGTCGTTTTTTTTTTCGGGTCGAATTTTTGAGTTTCGATATCTCAGCTCTGGAAGGGGCTAGAGTCTCCATTTTTGCACTCAGGTTAAAGTCTCATGGCCCTCTATCAGAATTCAGAGTTTTGAGAAGATTGGAGAAACTTAATTTTTCGCCCAAAAAAAAAACAAAAAACGAAAGGGGTACCACTGTCGTTTTTTTTTTTCGGGTCAAATTTTTGAGTTTCGATATCTCAGCTCTGGAAGGGTCTAGAGCCTCCATTTTTGCACTCAGGTTAAAGTCTCATGGCCCTCTATCAGAATCTAGAGTTTTGAGAAGATTGGAGAAACTAAATTTTTCGCCCGAAAAAAAAAAACGAAAGGGGTACCACTGTCGTTTTTTTTTTCGGGTCGAATTTTTGAGTTTCGATATCTCAGCTCTGGAAGGGTCTAGAGCCTCCATTTTTGCACTCAGGTTAAAGTCTCATGGCCCTCTATCAAAATCCAGAGTTTTGAGAAGATTGGAGAAACTTAATTTTTCGCCCGAAAAAAAACAAAACGAAAGGGGTACCACTGTCGTTTTTTTTTTTTCGGGTCGAATTTTTGAGTTTCGATATCTCAGCTCTGGAAGAGTCTAGAGCCTCCATTTTTGCACTCAGGTTAAAGTCTCATGACCCTCTATCAGAATTCAGAGTTTTGAGAAGATTGGAGAAACTTAATTTTTCGCCCCGAAATAAAAAAACACGAAAGGGGTACCACTGTCGTTTTTTTTTTTCGGGTCGAATTTTTGAGTTTCGATATCTCAGCTCTGGAAGGGTCTAGAGCCTCCATTTTTGCACTCAGGTTAAAGTCTCATGGCCCTCTATCAGAATCTAGAGTTTTGAGAAGATTGGAGAAACTTAATTTTTCGTCCGAAAAAAAAAAACGAAAGGGGTACCACTGTGGTTTTTTTTTTTCGGGTCGAATTTTTGAGTTTCGATATCTCAGCTCTGGAAGGGTCTAGAGCCTCCATTTTTGCACTCAGGTTAAAGTCTCATGGCCCTCTATCAGAATCCAGAGTTTTGAGAAGATTGGAGAAACTTAATTTTTCGCCCGAAAAAAAAAAAAAAACGAAAGGGGTACCACTGTCGTTTTTTTTTTTTCGGGTCGAATTTTTGAGTTTCGATATCTCAGCTCTGGAAGAGTCTAGAGCCTCCATTTTTACACTCAGGTTAAAGTCTCATGGCCCTCTATCAGAATCCAGAGTTTTGAGAAGATTGGAGAAACTTAATTTTTCGCCCGAAAAAAAAAACACGAAAGGGGTACCACTGTCGTTTTTTTTTTTCGGGTCGAATTTTTGAGTTTCGATATCTCAGCTCTGGAAGGGTCTAGAGCCTCCATTTTTGCACTCAGGTTAAAGTCTCATGGCCCTCTATCAGAATTCAGAGTTTTGAGAAGATTGGAGAAACTTAATTTTTCGCCCAAAAAAAAACAAAAAACGAAAGGGGTACCACTGTCGTTTTATTTTTTTCGGGTCGAATTTTTGAGTTTCGATATCTCAGCTCTGGAAGGGTCTAGAGCCTCCATTTTTGCACTCAGGTTAAAGTCTCATGGCCCTCTATCAGAATCCAGAGTTTTGAGAAGATTGGAGAAACTTAATTTTTCGCCCCCCCCCAAAAAAACGAAAGGGGTACCACTGTCGTTTTTTTTTTCGGGTCGAATTTGAGTTTCGATATCTCAGCTCTGGAAAAGTCTAGAGCCTCCATTTTTGCACTCAGGTTAAAGTCTCATGGCCCTCTATCAGAATCCAGAGTTTTGAGAAGATTGGAGAAACTTAATTTTTCGCGCCAAAAAAAAAACGAAAGGGGTACCACTGTCGTTTTTTTTTTTCGGGTCGAATTTTTGAGTTTCGATATCTCAGCTCTGGAAGGGTCTAGAGCCTCCATTTTTGCACTCAGGTTAAAGTCTCATGGCCCTCTATCAGAATCCAGAGTTTTGAGAAGATTGGAAAAACTTAATTTTTCGCCCGAAAAAAAAACGAAAGGGGTACCACTGTCGTTTTTTTTTTTTCGGGTCGAATTTTTGAGTTTCGATATCTCAGCTCTGGAAGGGTCTAGAGTCTCCATTTTTGCACTCAGGTTAAAGTCTCATGGCCCTCTATCAGAATTCAGAGTTTTGAGAAGATTGGAGAAACTTAATTTTTCGCCCCAAAAAAAAACAACGAAAGGGTTACCACTGTTGTCTTTTTTTTTCGGTTCGAATTTTTGAGTTTCGATATCTCAGCTCTGGAAGGGTCTAGAGCCTCCATTTTTGCACTCAGGTTAAAGTCTCATGGCCCTCTATCAGAATCTAGAGTTTTGAGAAGATTGGAGAAACTTAATTTTTCGCCCGAAAAAAAAAAAAACGAAAGGGGTACCACTGTCGTTTTTTTTTTCGGGTCGAATTTTTGAGTTTCGATATCTCAGCTCTGGAAGAGTCTAGAGCCTCCATTTTTGCACTCAGGTTAAAGTCTCATGGCCCTCTATCAGAATCCAGAGTTTTGAGAAGATTGGAGAAACTTAATTTTTCGCCCAAAAAAAAAACGAAAGGGGTACCACTGTCGTTTTTTTTTTTCGGGTCGAATTTTTGAGTTTCGATATCTCAGCTCTGGAAGGGTCTAGAGTCTCCATTTTTGCACTCAGGTTAAAGTCTCATGGCCCTCTATCAGAATTCAGAGTTTTGAGAAGATTGGAGAAACTTAATTTTTCGCCCGAAAAAAAAAAAAAACGAAAGGGGTACCACTGTCGTTTTTTTTTCGGGTCGAATTTTTGAGTTTCGATATCTCAGCTCTGGAAGGGTCTAGAGCCTCCATTTTTGCACTCCGGTTAAAGTCTCATGGCCCTCTATCAGAATCCAGAGTTTTGAGAAGATTGGAGAAACTTAATTTTTCGCCCCAAAAAAAAAACGAAAGGGTTACCACTGTCGTTTTTTTTTTTTCGGTTCGAATTTTTGAGTTTCGATATCTCAGCTCTGGAAGGGTCTAGAGCCTCCATTTTTGCACTCAGGTTAAAGTCTCATGGCCCTCTATCAGAATCTAGAGTTTTGAGAAGATTGGAGAAACTTAATTTTTCGCCCGAAAAAAAAACAACACGAAAGGGGTACCACTGTCGTTTTTTTTTTCGGGTCGAATTTTTGAGTTTCGATATCTCAGCTCTGGAAGGATCTAGAGCCTCCATTTTTGCACTCAGGTTAAAGTTTCATGACCCTCTATCAGAATCCAGAGTTTTGAGAAGATTGGAGAAACTTAATTTTTCGCCCGAAAAAAAAAACACGAAAGGGGTACCACTGTGGTTTTTTTTTTCGGGTCGAATTTTTGAGTTTCGATATCTCAGCTCTGGAAGGGTCTAGAGCCTCCATTTTTGCACTCAGGTTAAAATCTCATGGCCCTCTATCAGAATCCAGAGTTTTGAGAAGATTGGAGAAACTTAATTTTTCACCCGAAAAAAAATAAACGAAAGGGGTACCACTGTCGTTTTATTTTTTTCGGGTCGAATTTTTGAGTTTCGATATATAAGCTCTGGAAGAGTCTAGAGCCTCCATTTTTGCACTCAGGTTAAAGTCTCATGGCCCTCTATCAGAATCCAGAGTTTTGAGAAGATTGGAGAAACTTAATTTTTCGCCCGAAAAAAAAACAAAAAACGAAAGGGGTACCACTGTCGTTTTTTTTTTTCGGGTCGAATTTTTGAGTTTCGATATCTCAGCTTTGGAAGGGTCTAGAGTCTCCATTTTTGCACTCAGGTTAAAGTCTCATGGCCCTCTATCAGAATCTAGAGTTTTGAGAAGATTGGAGAAACTTAATTTTTCGCCCGAAAAAAAAAAAAACGAAAGGGGTACCACTGTCGTTTTTTTTTTCGGGTCGAATTTTTGAGTTTCGATATCTCAGCTCTGGAAGGGTCTAGAGCCTCCATTTTTGCACTCAGGTTAAAGTCTCATGGCCCTCTATCAGAATCCAGAGTTTTGAGAAGATTGGAGAAACTTAATTTTTCGCCCGAAAAAAAAAAACGAAAGGGGTACCACTGTTGTTTTTTTTTTCGGGTCGAATTTTTGAGTTTCGATATCTCAGCTCTGGAAGGGTCTAGAGTCTCCATTTTTGCACTCAGGTTAAAGTCTCATGGCCCTCTATCAGAATCCAGAGTTTTGAGAAGATTGGAGAAACTTAATTTTTCACCCCAAAAAAAAAAACGAAAGGGTTACCACTGTCGTTTTTTTTTTTTTCGGTTCGAATTTTTGAGTTTCGATATCTCAGCTCTGGAAGGGTCTAGAGTTTCCATTTTTGCACTCAGGTTAAAGTCTCATGGCCCTCTATCAGAATCTAGAGTTTTGAGAAGATTGGAGAAACTTAATTTTTCGCCTGAAAAAAACAAAACGAAAGGGGTACCACTGTCGGTTTTTTTTTTTCGGGTCGAATTTTTGAGTTTCGATATCTCAGCTCTGGAAGAGTGTAGAGCCTCCATTTTTGCACTCAGGTTAAAGTCTCATGGCCCTCTATCAGAATCCAGAGTTTTGAGAAGATTGGAGAAACTTAATTTTTCACCCCCCAAAAAAAACGAAAGGGTTACCACTGTCGTTTTTTTTTTTTTTCGGTTTGAATTTTTGAGTTTCGATATCTCAGCTCTGGAAGGGTCTAGAGCCTCCATTTTTGCACTCAGGTTAAAGTCTCATGGCCCTCTATCAGAATCTAGAGTTTTGAGAAGATTGGAGAAACTTAATTTTTCGCCCGAAAAAAAAAAAACGAAAGGGGTACCACTGTCGTTTTTTTTTTCGGGTCGAATTTTTGAGTTTCGATATCTCAGCTCTGGAAGGGTCTATAGCCTCCATTTTTGCACTCAGGTTAAAGTCTCATGGCCCTCTATCAAAATCCAGAGTTTTGAGAAGATTGGAGAAACTTAATTTTTCGCCCGAAAAAAAACAAAACGAAAGGGGTACCACTGTCATTTTTTTTTTTTCGGGTCGAATTTTTGAGTTTCGATATCTCAGCTCTGGAAGAGTCTAGAGCCTCCATTTTTGCACTCAGGTTAAAGTCTCATGGCCCTCTATCAGAATTCAGAGTTTTGAGAAGATTGGAGAAACTTAATTTTTCGCCCGAAAAAAAAACAACACGAAAGGGGTACCACTGGCGTTTTTTTTTTCGGGTCGAATTTTTTAGTTTCGATATCTCAGCTCTGGAAGGATCTAGAGCCTCCATTTTTGCACTCAGGTTAAAGTCTCATGGCCCTCTATCAGAATCCAGAGTTTTGAGAAGATTGGAGAAACTTAATTTTTCGCCCGAAAAAAAAAACACGAAAGGGGTACCACTGTCGTTTTATTTTTTTCGGGTCGAATTTTTGAGTTTCGATATCTCAGCTCTGGAAGGGTCTAGAGCCTCCATTTTTGCACTCAGGTTAAAGTCTCATGGCCCTCTATCAGAATCCAGAGTTTTGAGAAGATTGGAGAAACTTAATTTTTCACCCGAAAAAAAATAAACGAAAGGGGTACCACTGTCGTTTTATTTTTTTCGGGTCGAATTTTTGAGTTTCGATATCTCAGCTCTGGAAGGGTCTAGAGCCTCCATTTTTGCACTCAGGTTAAAGTCTCATGGCCCTCTATCAGAATCCAGAGTTTTGAGAAGATTGCAGAAACTTAATTTTTCGCCCGAAAAAAAAAAAAAACGAAAGGGGTACCACTGTCGTTTTATTTTTTTCGGGTCGAATTTTTGAGTTTCGATATCTCAGCTCTGGAAGGGTCTAGAGCCTCCATTTTTGCACTCAGGTTAAAGTCTCATGGCCCTCTATCAGAATCCAGAGTTTTGAGATAATTGGAGAAACTTAATTTTTCGCCCCCCCCCCCCCCCAAAAAAAACGAAAGGGGTACCACTGTCGTTTTATTTTTTTCGGGTCGAATTTTTGAGTTTCGATATCTCAGCTCTG
The DNA here is from genome assembly GCF_988280905.1 of Pimephales promelas. Lineage (NCBI taxonomy): Eukaryota > Metazoa > Chordata > Actinopteri > Cypriniformes > Leuciscidae > Pimephales > Pimephales promelas. Next base: position 5,987,299 of record NC_142777.1, read on the forward strand.
GAAGAGTCTAGAGCCCCATTTTTGCACTCAGGTTAAAGTCTCATGGCCCTCTATCAAAATCCAGAGTTCTGAGAAGATTGGAGAAACTTAATTTTTCGCCCGAAAAAAAAAACAAAAACGAAAGGGGTACCACTGTCGTTTTTTTTTTTCGGGTCGAATTTTTGAGTTTCGATATCTCAGCTCTGGAAGGGTCTAGAGCCTCCATTTTTGCACTCAGGTTAAAGTCTCATGGCCCTCTATCAAAATCCAGAGTTTTGAGAAGATTGCAGAAACTTAATTTTTCGCCCGAAAAAAAAAACAAAAACGAAAGGGGTACCACTGTCGTTTTTTTTTTTCGGGTCGAATTTTTGAGTTTCGATATCTCAGCTCTGGAAGGGCCTAGAGCCTCCATTTTTGCACTCAGGTTAAAGTCTCATGGCCCTCTATCAGAATCCAGAGTTTTGAGAAGATTGGAGAAACTTAATTTTTCGCCCCCCCCCCAAAAAAACGAAAGGGGTACCACTGTCGTTTTTTTTTTCGGGTCGAATTTTTGAGTTTCGATATCTCAGCTCTGGAAGAGTCTAGAGCCTCCATTTTTGCACTCAGGTTAAAGTCTCATGGCCCTCTATCAGAATCCAGAGTTTTGAGAAGATTGGAGAAACATAATTTTTCGCCCGAAAAAAAAAAACGAAAGGGGTACCACTGTCGTTTTTTTTTTCGGGTCGAATTTTTGAGTTTCGATATCTCAGCTCTGGAAGGGGCTAGAGTCTCCATTTTTGCACTCAGGTTAAAGTCTCATGGCCCTCTATCAGAATTCAGAGTTTTGAGAAGATTGGAGAAACTTAATTTTTCGCCCAAAAAAAAAACAAAAAACGAAAGGGGTACCACTGTCGTTTTTTTTTTTCGGGTCAAATTTTTGAGTTTCGATATCTCAGCTCTGGAAGGGTCTAGAGCCTCCATTTTTGCACTCAGGTTAAAGTCTCATGGCCCTCTATCAGAATCTAGAGTTTTGAGAAGATTGGAGAAACTAAATTTTTCGCCCGAAAAAAAAAAACGAAAGGGGTACCACTGTCGTTTTTTTTTTCGGGTCGAATTTTTGAGTTTCGATATCTCAGCTCTGGAAGGGTCTAGAGCCTCCATTTTTGCACTCAGGTTAAAGTCTCATGGCCCTCTATCAAAATCCAGAGTTTTGAGAAGATTGGAGAAACTTAATTTTTCGCCCGAAAAAAAACAAAACGAAAGGGGTACCACTGTCGTTTTTTTTTTTTCGGGTCGAATTTTTGAGTTTCGATATCTCAGCTCTGGAAGAGTCTAGAGCCTCCATTTTTGCACTCAGGTTAAAGTCTCATGACCCTCTATCAGAATTCAGAGTTTTGAGAAGATTGGAGAAACTTAATTTTTCGCCCCGAAATAAAAAAACACGAAAGGGGTACCACTGTCGTTTTTTTTTTTCGGGTCGAATTTTTGAGTTTCGATATCTCAGCTCTGGAAGGGTCTAGAGCCTCCATTTTTGCACTCAGGTTAAAGTCTCATGGCCCTCTATCAGAATCTAGAGTTTTGAGAAGATTGGAGAAACTTAATTTTTCGCCCGAAAAAAAAAAACGAAAGGGGTACCACTGTGGTTTTTTTTTTTCGGGTCGAATTTTTGAGTTTCGATATCTCAGCTCTGGAAGGGTCTAGAGCCTCCATTTTTGCACTCAGGTTAAAGTCTCATGGCCCTCTATCAGAATCCAGAGTTTTGAGAAGATTGGAGAAACTTAATTTTTCGCCCGAAAAAAAAAAAAAAAACGAAAGGGGTACCACTGTCGTTTTTTTTTTTTCGGGTCGAATTTTTGAGTTTCGATATCTCAGCTCTGGAAGAGTCTAGAGCCTCCATTTTTACACTCAGGTTAAAGTCTCATGGCCCTCTATCAGAATCCAGAGTTTTGAGAAGATTGGAGAAACTTAATTTTTCGCCCGAAAAAAAAAACACGAAAGGGGTACCACTGTCGTTTTTTTTTTTCGGGTCGAATTTTTGAGTTTCGATATCTCAGCTCTGGAAGGGTCTAGAGCCTCCATTTTTGCACTCAGGTTAAAGTCTCATGGCCCTCTATCAGAATTCAGAGTTTTGAGAAGATTGGAGAAACTTAATTTTTCGCCCAAAAAAAAACAAAAAACGAAAGGGGTACCACTGTCGTTTTATTTTTTTCGGGTCGAATTTTTGAGTTTCGATATCTCAGCTCTGGAAGGGTCTAGAGCCTCCATTTTTGCACTCAGGTTAAAGTCTCATGGCCCTCTATCAGAATCCAGAGTTTTGAGAAGATTGGAGAAACTTAATTTTTCGCCCCCCCCCAAAAAAACGAAAGGGGTACCACTGTCGTTTTTTTTTTCGGGTCGAATTTGAGTTTCGATATCTCAGCTCTGGAAAAGTCTAGAGCCTCCATTTTTGCACTCAGGTTAAAGTCTCATGGCCCTCTATCAGAATCCAGAGTTTTGAGAAGATTGGAGAAACTTAATTTTTCGCGCCAAAAAAAAAACGAAAGGGGTACCACTGTCGTTTTTTTTTTTCGGGTCGAATTTTTGAGTTTCGATATCTCAGCTCTGGAAGGGTCTAGAGCCTCCATTTTTGCACTCAGGTTAAAGTCTCATGGCCCTCTATCAGAATCCAGAGTTTTGAGAAGATTGGAAAAACTTAATTTTTCGCCCGAAAAAAAAACGAAAGGGGTACCACTGTCGTTTTTTTTTTTTCGGGTCGAATTTTTGAGTTTCGATATCTCAGCTCTGGAAGGGTCTAGAGTCTCCATTTTTGCACTCAGGTTAAAGTCTCATGGCCCTCTATCAGAATTCAGAGTTTTGAGAAGATTGGAGAAACTTAATTTTTCGCCCCAAAAAAAAACAACGAAAGGGTTACCACTGTTGTCTTTTTTTTTCGGTTCGAATTTTTGAGTTTCGATATCTCAGCTCTGGAAGGGTCTAGAGCCTCCATTTTTGCACTCAGGTTAAAGTCTCATGGCCCTCTATCAGAATCTAGAGTTTTGAGAAGATTGGAGAAACTTAATTTTTCGCCCGAAAAAAAAAAAAACGAAAGGGGTACCACTGTCGTTTTTTTTTTCGGGTCGAATTTTTGAGTTTCGATATCTCAGCTCTGGAAGAGTCTAGAGCCTCCATTTTTGCACTCAGGTTAAAGTCTCATGGCCCTCTATCAGAATCCAGAGTTTTGAGAAGATTGGAGAAACTTAATTTTTCGCCCAAAAAAAAAACGAAAGGGGTACCACTGTCGTTTTTTTTTTTCGGGTCGAATTTTTGAGTTTCGATATCTCAGCTCTGGAAGGGTCTAGAGTCTCCATTTTTGCACTCAGGTTAAAGTCTCATGGCCCTCTATCAGAATTCAGAGTTTTGAGAAGATTGGAGAAACTTAATTTTTCGCCCGAAAAAAAAAAAAAACGAAAGGGGTACCACTGTCGTTTTTTTTTCGGGTCGAATTTTTGAGTTTCGATATCTCAGCTCTGGAAGGGTCTAGAGCCTCCATTTTTGCACTCCGGTTAAAGTCTCATGGCCCTCTATCAGAATCCAGAGTTTTGAGAAGATTGGAGAAACTTAATTTTTCGCCCCAAAAAAAAAACGAAAGGGTTACCACTGTCGTTTTTTTTTTTCGGTTCGAATTTTTGAGTTTCGATATCTCAGCTCTGGAAGGGTCTAGAGCCTCCATTTTTGCACTCAGGTTAAAGTCTCATGGCCCTCTATCAGAATCTAGAGTTTTGAGAAGATTGGAGAAACTTAATTTTTCGCCCGAAAAAAAAACAACACGAAAGGGGTACCACTGTCGTTTTTTTTTTCGGGTCGAATTTTTGAGTTTCGATATCTCAGCTCTGGAAGGATCTAGAGCCTCCATTTTTGCACTCAGGTTAAAGTTTCATGACCCTCTATCAGAATCCAGAGTTTTGAGAAGATTGGAGAAACTTAATTTTTCGCCCGAAAAAAAAAACACGAAAGGGGTACCACTGTGGTTTTTTTTTTCGGGTCGAATTTTTGAGTTTCGATATCTCAGCTCTGGAAGGGTCTAGAGCCTCCATTTTTGCACTCAGGTTAAAATCTCATGGCCCTCTATCAGAATCCAGAGTTTTGAGAAGATTGGAGAAACTTAATTTTTCACCCGAAAAAAAATAAACGAAAGGGGTACCACTGTCGTTTTATTTTTTTCGGGTCGAATTTTTGAGTTTCGATATATAAGCTCTGGAAGAGTCTAGAGCCTCCATTTTTGCACTCAGGTTAAAGTCTCATGGCCCTCTATCAGAATCCAGAGTTTTGAGAAGATTGGAGAAACTTAATTTTTCGCCCGAAAAAAAAACAAAAAACGAAAGGGGTACCACTGTCGTTTTTTTTTTTCGGGTCGAATTTTTGAGTTTCGATATCTCAGCTTTGGAAGGGTCTAGAGTCTCCATTTTTGCACTCAGGTTAAAGTCTCATGGCCCTCTATCAGAATCTAGAGTTTTGAGAAGATTGGAGAAACTTAATTTTTCGCCCGAAAAAAAAAAAAACGAAAGGGGTACCACTGTCGTTTTTTTTTTTCGGGTCGAATTTTTGAGTTTCGATATCTCAGCTCTGGAAGGGTCTAGAGCCTCCATTTTTGCACTCAGGTTAAAGTCTCATGGCCCTCTATCAGAATCCAGAGTTTTGAGAAGATTGGAGAAACTTAATTTTTCGCCCGAAAAAAAAAAACGAAAGGGGTACCACTGTTGTTTTTTTTTTCGGGTCGAATTTTTGAGTTTCGATATCTCAGCTCTGGAAGGGTCTAGAGTCTCCATTTTTGCACTCAGGTTAAAGTCTCATGGCCCTCTATCAGAATCCAGAGTTTTGAGAAGATTGGAGAAACTTAATTTTTCACCCCAAAAAAAAAAACGAAAGGGTTACCACTGTCGTTTTTTTTTTTTTCGGTTCGAATTTTTGAGTTTCGATATCTCAGCTCTGGAAGGGTCTAGAGTTTCCATTTTTGCACTCAGGTTAAAGTCTCATGGCCCTCTATCAGAATCTAGAGTTTTGAGAAGATTGGAGAAACTTAATTTTTCGCCTGAAAAAAACAAAACGAAAGGGGTACCACTGTCGGTTTTTTTTTTTCGGGTCGAATTTTTGAGTTTCGATATCTCAGCTCTGGAAGAGTGTAGAGCCTCCATTTTTGCACTCAGGTTAAAGTCTCATGGCCCTCTATCAGAATCCAGAGTTTTGAGAAGATTGGAGAAACTTAATTTTTCACCCCCCAAAAAAAACGAAAGGGTTACCACTGTCGTTTTTTTTTTTTCGGTTTGAATTTTTGAGTTTCGATATCTCAGCTCTGGAAGGGTCTAGAGCCTCCATTTTTGCACTCAGGTTAAAGTCTCATGGCCCTCTATCAGAATCTAGAGTTTTGAGAAGATTGGAGAAACTTAATTTTTCGCCCGAAAAAAAAAAAAACGAAAGGGGTACCACTGTCGTTTTTTTTTTCGGGTCGAATTTTTGAGTTTCGATATCTCAGCTCTGGAAGGGTCTATAGCCTCCATTTTTGCACTCAGGTTAAAGTCTCATGGCCCTCTATCAAAATCCAGAGTTTTGAGAAGATTGGAGAAACTTAATTTTTCGCCCGAAAAAAAACAAAACGAAAGGGGTACCACTGTCATTTTTTTTTTTTCGGGTCGAATTTTTGAGTTTCGATATCTCAGCTCTGGAAGAGTCTAGAGCCTCCATTTTTGCACTCAGGTTAAAGTCTCATGGCCCTCTATCAGAATTCAGAGTTTTGAGAAGATTGGAGAAACTTAATTTTTCGCCCGAAAAAAAAACAACACGAAAGGGGTACCACTGGCGTTTTTTTTTTCGGGTCGAATTTTTTAGTTTCGATATCTCAGCTCTGGAAGGATCTAGAGCCTCCATTTTTGCACTCAGGTTAAAGTCTCATGGCCCTCTATCAGAATCCAGAGTTTTGAGAAGATTGGAGAAACTTAATTTTTCGCCCGAAAAAAAAAACACGAAAGGGGTACCACTGTCGTTTTATTTTTTTCGGGTCGAATTTTTGAGTTTCGATATCTCAGCTCTGGAAGGGTCTAGAGCCTCCATTTTTGCACTCAGGTTAAAGTCTCATGGCCCTCTATCAAAATCCAGAGTTTTGAGAAGATTGCAGAAACTTAATTTTTCGCCCGAAAAAAAAAACAAAAACGAAAGGGGTACCACTGTCGTTTTTTTTTTTCGGGTCGAATTTTTGAGTTTCGATATCTCAGCTCTGGAAGGGCCTAGAGCCTCCATTTTTGCACTCAGGTTAAAGTCTCATGGCCCTCTATCAGAATCCAGAGTTTTGAGAAGATTGGAGAAACTTAATTTTTCGCCCCCCCCCCAAAAAAACGAAAGGGGTACCACTGTCGTTTTTTTTTTCGGGTCGAATTTTTGAGTTTCGATATCTCAGCTCTGGAAGAGTCTAGAGCCTCCATTTTTGCACTCAGGTTAAAGTCTCATGGCCCTCTATCAGAATCCAGAGTTTTGAGAAGATTGGAGAAACATAATTTTTCGCCCGAAAAAAAAAAACGAAAGGGGTACCACTGTCGTTTTTTTTTTCGGGTCGAATTTTTGAGTTTCGATATCTCAGCTCTGGAAGGGGCTAGAGTCTCCATTTTTGCACTCAGGTTAAAGTCTCATGGCCCTCTATCAGAATTCAGAGTTTTGAGAAGATTGGAGAAACTTAATTTTTCGCCCAAAAAAAAAACAAAAAACGAAAGGGGTACCACTGTCGTTTTTTTTTTCGGGTCAAATTTTTGAGTTTCGATATCTCAGCTCTGGAAGGGTCTAGAGCCTCCATTTTTGCACTCAGGTTAAAGTCTCATGGCCCTCTATCAGAATCTAGAGTTTTGAGAAGATTGGAGAAACTAAATTTTTCGCCCGAAAAAAAAAAACGAAAGGGGTACCACTGTCGTTTTTTTTTTCGGGTCGAATTTTTGAGTTTCGATATCTCAGCTCTGGAAGGGTCTAGAGCCTCCATTTTTGCACTCAGGTTAAAGTCTCATGGCCCTCTATCAAAATCCAGAGTTTTGAGAAGATTGGAGAAACTTAATTTTTCGCCCGAAAAAAAACAAAACGAAAGGGGTACCACTGTCGTTTTTTTTTTTTCGGGTCGAATTTTTGAGTTTCGATATCTCAGCTCTGGAAGAGTCTAGAGCCTCCATTTTTGCACTCAGGTTAAAGTCTCATGACCCTCTATCAGAATTCAGAGTTTTGAGAAGATTGGAGAAACTTAATTTTTCGCCCCGAAATAAAAAAACACGAAAGGGGTACCACTGTCGTTTTTTTTTTTCGGGTCGAATTTTTGAGTTTCGATATCTCAGCTCTGGAAGGGTCTAGAGCCTCCATTTTTGCACTCAGGTTAAAGTCTCATGGCCCTCTATCAGAATCTAGAGTTTTGAGAAGATTGGAGAAACTTAATTTTTCGCCCGAAAAAAAAAAACGAAAGGGGTACCACTGTGGTTTTTTTTTTTCGGGTCGAATTTTTGAGTTTCGATATCTCAGCTCTGGAAGGGTCTAGAGCCTCCATTTTTGCACTCAGGTTAAAGTCTCATGGCCCTCTATCAGAATCCAGAGTTTTGAGAAGATTGGAGAAACTTAATTTTTCGCCCGAAAAAAAAAAAAAAAAACGAAAGGGGTACCACTGTCGTTTTTTTTTTTTCGGGTCGAATTTTTGAGTTTCGATATCTCAGCTCTGGAAGAGTCTAGAGCCTCCATTTTTACACTCAGGTTAAAGTCTCATGGCCCTCTATCAGAATCCAGAGTTTTGAGAAGATTGGAGAAACTTAATTTTTCGCCCGAAAAAAAAAACACGAAAGGGGTACCACTGTCGTTTTTTTTTTTCGGGTCGAATTTTTGAGTTTCGATATCTCAGCTCTGGAAGGGTCTAGAGCCTCCATTTTTGCACTCAGGTTAAAGTCTCATGGCCCTCTATCAGAATTCAGAGTTTTGAGAAGATTGGAGAAACTTAATTTTTCGCCCAAAAAAAAACAAAAAACGAAAGGGGTACCACTGTCGTTTTATTTTTTTCGGGTCGAATTTTTGAGTTTCGATATCTCAGCTCTGGAAGGGTCTAGAGCCTCCATTTTTGCACTCAGGTTAAAGTCTCATGGCCCTCTATCAGAATCCAGAGTTTTGAGAAGATTGGAGAAACTTAATTTTTCGCCCCCCCCCAAAAAAACGAAAGGGGTACCACTGTCGTTTTTTTTTTCGGGTCGAATTTGAGTTTCGATATCTCAGCTCTGGAAAAGTCTAGAGCCTCCATTTTTGCACTCAGGTTAAAGTCTCATGGCCCTCTATCAGAATCCAGAGTTTTGAGAAGATTGGAGAAACTTAATTTTTCGCGCCAAAAAAAAAACGAAAGGGGTACCACTGTCGTTTTTTTTTTTCGGGTCGAATTTTTGAGTTTCGATATCTCAGCTCTGGAAGGGTCTAGAGCCTCCATTTTTGCACTCAGGTTAAAGTCTCATGGCCCTCTATCAGAATCCAGAGTTTTGAGAAGATTGGAAAAACTTAATTTTTCGCCCGAAAAAAAAACGAAAGGGGTACCACTGTCGTTTTTTTTTTTTCGGGTCGAATTTTTGAGTTTCGATATCTCAGCTCTGGAAGGGTCTAGAGTCTCCATTTTTGCACTCAGGTTAAAGTCTCATGGCCCTCTATCAGAATTCAGAGTTTTGAGAAGATTGGAGAAACTTAATTTTTCGCCCCAAAAAAAAACAACGAAAGGGTTACCACTGTTGTCTTTTTTTTTCGGTTCGAATTTTTGAGTTTCGATATCTCAGCTCTGGAAGGGTCTAGAGCCTCCATTTTTGCACTCAGGTTAAAGTCTCATGGCCCTCTATCAGAATCTAGAGTTTTGAGAAGATTGGAGAAACTTAATTTTTCGCCCGAAAAAAAAAAAAACGAAAGGGGTACCACTGTCGTTTTTTTTTTCGGGTCGAATTTTTGAGTTTCGATATCTCAGCTCTGGAAGAGTCTAGAGCCTCCATTTTTGCACTCAGGTTAAAGTCTCATGGCCCTCTATCAGAATCCAGAGTTTTGAGAAGATTGGAGAAACTTAATTTTTCGCCCAAAAAAAAAACGAAAGGGGTACCACTGTCGTTTTTTTTTTTCGGGTCGAATTTTTGAGTTTCGATATCTCAGCTCTGGAAGGGTCTAGAGTCTCCATTTTTGCACTCAGGTTAAAGTCTCATGGCCCTCTATCAGAATTCAGAGTTTTGAGAAGATTGGAGAAACTTAATTTTTCGCCCGAAAAAAAAAAAAAACGAAAGGGGTACCACTGTCGTTTTTTTTTCGGGTCGAATTTTTGAGTTTCGATATCTCAGCTCTGGAAGGGTCTAGAGCCTCCATTTTTGCACTCCGGTTAAAGTCTCATGGCCCTCTATCAGAATCCAGAGTTTTGAGAAGATTGGAGAAACTTAATTTTTCGCCCCAAAAAAAAAACGAAAGGGTTACCACTGTCGTTTTTTTTTTTTCGGTTCGAATTTTTGAGTTTCGATATCTCAGCTCTGGAAGGGTCTAGAGCCTCCATTTTTGCACTCAGGTTAAAGTCTCATGGCCCTCTATCAGAATCTAGAGTTTTGAGAAGATTGGAGAAACTTAATTTTTCGCCCGAAAAAAAAACAACACGAAAGGGGTACCACTGTCGTTTTTTTTTTCGGGTCGAATTTTTGAGTTTCGATATCTCAGCTCTGGAAGGATCTAGAGCCTCCATTTTTGCACTCAGGTTAAAGTTTCATGACCCTCTATCAGAATCCAGAGTTTTGAGAAGATTGGAGAAACTTAATTTTTCGCCCGAAAAAAAAAACACGAAAGGGGTACCACTGTGGTTTTTTTTTTCGGGTCGAATTTTTGAGTTTCGATATCTCAGCTCTGGAAGGGTCTAGAGCCTCCATTTTTGCACTCAGGTTAAAATCTCATGGCCCTCTATCAGAATCCAGAGTTTTGAGAAGATTGGAGAAACTTAATTTTTCACCCGAAAAAAAATAAACGAAAGGGGTACCACTGTCGTTTTATTTTTTTCGGGTCGAATTTTTGAGTTTCGATATATAAGCTCTGGAAGAGTCTAGAGCCTCCATTTTTGCACTCAGGTTAAAGTCTCATGGCCCTCTATCAGAATCCAGAGTTTTGAGAAGATTGGAGAAACTTAATTTTTCGCCCGAAAAAAAAACAAAAAACGAAAGGGGTACCACTGTCGTTTTTTTTTTTCGGGTCGAATTTTTGAGTTTCGATATCTCAGCTTTGGAAGGGTCTAGAGTCTCCATTTTTGCACTCAGGTTAAAGTCTCATGGCCCTCTATCAGAATCTAGAGTTTTGAGAAGATTGGAGAAACTTAATTTTTCGCCCGAAAAAAAAAAAAACGAAAGGGGTACCACTGTCGTTTTTTTTTTCGGGTCGAATTTTTGAGTTTCGATATCTCAGCTCTGGAAGGGTCTAGAGCCTCCATTTTTGCACTCAGGTTAAAGTCTCATGGCCCTCTATCAGAATCCAGAGTTTTGAGAAGATTGGAGAAACTTAATTTTTCGCCCGAAAAAAAAAAACGAAAGGGGTACCACTGTTGTTTTTTTTTTCGGGTCGAATTTTTGAGTTTCGATATCTCAGCTCTGGAAGGGTCTAGAGTCTCCATTTTTGCACTCAGGTTAAAGTCTCATGGCCCTCTATCAGAATCCAGAGTTTTGAGAAGATTGGAGAAACTTAATTTTTCACCCCAAAAAAAAAAACGAAAGGGTTACCACTGTCGTTTTTTTTTTTTTCGGTTCGAATTTTTGAGTTTCGATATCTCAGCTCTGGAAGGGTCTAGAGTTTCCATTTTTGCACTCAGGTTAAAGTCTCATGGCCCTCTATCAGAATCTAGAGTTTTGAGAAGATTGGAGAAACTTAATTTTTCGCCTGAAAAAAACAAAACGAAAGGGGTACCACTGTCGGTTTTTTTTTTTCGGGTCGAATTTTTGAGTTTCGATATCTCAGCTCTGGAAGAGTGTAGAGCCTCCATTTTTGCACTCAGGTTAAAGTCTCATGGCCCTCTATCAGAATCCAGAGTTTTGAGAAGATTGGAGAAACTTAATTTTTCACCCCCCAAAAAAAACGAAAGGGTTACCACTGTCGTTTTTTTTTTTTTTCGGTTTGAATTTTTGAGTTTCGATATCTCAGCTCTGGAAGGGTCTAGAGCCTCCATTTTTGCACTCAGGTTAAAGTCTCATGGCCCTCTATCAGAATCTAGAGTTTTGAGAAGATTGGAGAAACTTAATTTTTCGCCCGAAAAAAAAAAAACGAAAGGGGTACCACTGTCGTTTTTTTTTTCGGGTCGAATTTTTGAGTTTCGATATCTCAGCTCTGGAAGGGTCTATAGCCTCCATTTTTGCACTCAGGTTAAAGTCTCATGGCCCTCTATCAAAATCCAGAGTTTTGAGAAGATTGGAGAAACTTAATTTTTCGCCCGAAAAAAAACAAAACGAAAGGGGTACCACTGTCATTTTTTTTTTTTCGGGTCGAATTTTTGAGTTTCGATATCTCAGCTCTGGAAGAGTCTAGAGCCTCCATTTTTGCACTCAGGTTAAAGTCTCATGGCCCTCTATCAGAATTCAGAGTTTTGAGAAGATTGGAGAAACTTAATTTTTCGCCCGAAAAAAAAACAACACGAAAGGGGTACCACTGGCGTTTTTTTTTTCGGGTCGAATTTTTTAGTTTCGATATCTCAGCTCTGGAAGGATCTAGAGCCTCCATTTTTGCACTCAGGTTAAAGTCTCATGGCCCTCTATCAGAATCCAGAGTTTTGAGAAGATTGGAGAAACTTAATTTTTCGCCCGAAAAAAAAAACACGAAAGGGGTACCACTGTCGTTTTATTTTTTTCGGGTCGAATTTTTGAGTTTCGATATCTCAGCTCTGGAAGGGTCTAGAGCCTCCATTTTTGCACTCAGGTTAAAGTCTCATGGCCCTCTATCAGAATCCAGAGTTTTGAGAAGATTGGAGAAACTTAATTTTTCACCCGAAAAAAAATAAACGAAAGGGGTACCACTGTCGTTTTATTTTTTTCGGGTCGAATTTTTGAGTTTCGATATCTCAGCTCTGGAAGGGTCTAGAGCCTCCATTTTTGCACTCAGGTTAAAGTCTCATGGCCCTCTATCAGAATCCAGAGTTTTGAGAAGATTGCAGAAACTTAATTTTTCGCCCGAAAAAAAAAAAAACGAAAGGGGTACCACTGTCGTTTTATTTTTTTCGGGTCGAATTTTTGAGTTTCGATATCTCAGCTCTGGAAGGGTCTAGAGCCTCCATTTTTGCACTCAGGTTAAAGTCTCATGGCCCTCTATCAGAATCCAGAGTTTTGAGATAATTGGAGAAACTTAATTTTTCGCCCCCCCCCCCCCCCAAAAAAAACGAAAGGGGTACCACTGTCGTTTTATTTTTTTCGGGTCGAATTTTTGAGTTTCGATATCTCAGCTCTGGAAGAGTCTAGAGCCCCATTTTTGCACTCAGGTTAAAGTCTCATGGCCCTCTATCAAAATCCAGAGTTCTGAGAAGATTGGAGAAACTTAATTTTTCGCCCGAAAAAAAAAACAAAAACGAAAGGGGTACCACTGTCGTTTTTTTTTTTCGGGTCGAATTTTTGAGTTTCGATATCTCAGCTCTGGAAGGGTCTAGAGCCTCCATTTTTGCACTCAGGTTAAAGTCTCATGGCCCTCTATCAAAATCCAGAGTTTTGAGAAGATTGCAGAAACTTAATTTTTCGCCCGAAAAAAAAAACAAAAACGAAAGGGGTACCACTGTCGTTTTTTTTTTTCGGGTCGAATTTTTGAGTTTCGATATCTCAGCTCTGGAAGGGCCTAGAGCCTCCATTTTTGCACTCAGGTTAAAGTCTCATGGCCCTCTATCAGAATCCAGAGTTTTGAGAAGATTGGAGAAACTTAATTTTTCGCCCCCCCCCCAAAAAAACGAAAGGGGTACCACTGTCGTTTTTTTTTTCGGGTCGAATTTTTGAGTTTCGATATCTCAGCTCTGGAAGAGTCTAGAGCCTCCATTTTTGCACTCAGGTTAAAGTCTCATGGCCCTCTATCAGAATCCAGAGTTTTGAGAAGATTGGAGAAACATAATTTTTCGCCCGAAAAAAAAAAAACGAAAGGGGTACCACTGTCGTTTTTTTTTTCGGGTCGAATTTTTGAGTTTCGATATCTCAGCTCTGGAAGGGGCTAGAGTCTCCATTTTTGCACTCAGGTTAAAGTCTCATGGCCCTCTATCAGAATTCAGAGTTTTGAGAAGATTGGAGAAACTTAATTTTTCGCCCAAAAAAAAAACAAAAAACGAAAGGGGTACCACTGTCGTTTTTTTTTTTCGGGTCAAATTTTTGAGTTTCGATATCTCAGCTCTGGAAGGGTCTAGAGCCTCCATTTTTGCACTCAGGTTAAAGTCTCATGGCCCTCTATCAGAATCTAGAGTTTTGAGAAGATTGGAGAAACTAAATTTTTCGCCCGAAAAAAAAAAAATGAAAGGGGTACCACTGTCGTTTTTTTTTTCGGGTCGAATTTTTGAGTTTCGATATCTCAGCTCTGGAAGGGTCTAGAGCCTCCATTTTTGCACTCAGGTTAAAGTCTCATGGCCCTCTATCAAAATCCAGAGTTTTGAGAAGATTGGAGAAACTTAATTTTTCGCCCGAAAAAAAACAAAACGAAAGGGGTACCACTGTCGGTTTTTTTTTTTCGGGTCGAATTTTTGAGTTTCGATATCTCAGCTCTGGAAGAGTCTAGAGCCTCCATTTTTGCACTCAGGTTAAAGTCTCATGACCCTCTATCAGAATTCAGAGTTTTGAGAAGATTGGAGAAACTTAATTTTTCACCCCGAAATAAAAAAACACGAAAGGGGTACCACTGTCGTTTTTTTTTTTCGGGTCGAATTTTTGAGTTTCGATATCTCAGCTCTGGAAGGGTCTAGAGCCTCCATTTTTGCACTCAGGTTAAAGTCTCATGGCCCTCTATCAGAATCTAGAGTTTTGAGAAGATTGGAGAAACTTAATTTTTCGCCCGAAAAAAAAAAACGAAAGGGGTACCACTGTGGTTTTTTTTTTTCGGGTCGAATTTTTGAGTTTCGATATCTCAGCTCTGGAAGGGTCTAGAGCCTCCATTTTTGCACTCAGGTTAAAGTCTCATGGCCCTCTATCAGAATCCAGAGTTTTGAGAAGATTGGAGAAACTTAATTTTTCGCCCGAAAAAAAAAAAAAAACGAAAGGGGTACCACTGTCGTTTTTTTTTTTTCGGGTCGAATTTTTGAGTTTCGATATCTCAGCTCTGGAAGAGTCTAGAGCCTCCATTTTTACACTCAGGTTAAAGTCTCATGGCCCTCTATCAGAATCCAGAGTTTTGAGAAGATTGGAGAAACTTAATTTTTCGCCCGAAAAAAAAAACACGAAAGGGGTACCACTGTCGTTTTTTTTTTTCGGGTCGAATTTTTGAGTTTCGATATCTCAGCTCTGGAAGGGTCTAGAGCCTCCATTTTTGCACTCAGGTTAAAGTCTCATGGCCCTCTATCAGAATTCAGAGTTTTGAGAAGATTGGAGAAACTTAATTTTTCGCCCAAAAAAAAACAAAAAACGAAAGGGGTACCACTGTCGTTTTATTTTTTTCGGGTCGAATTTTTGAGTTTCGATATCTCAGCTCTGGAAGGGTCTAGAGCCTCCATTTTTGCACTCAGGTTAAAGTCTCATGGCCCTCTATCAGAATCCAGAGTTTTGAGAAGATTGGAGAAACTTAATTTTTCGCCCCCCCCCAAAAAAACGAAAGGGGTACCACTGTCGTTTTTTTTTTCGGGTCGAATTTTTGAGTTTCGATATCTCAGCTCTGGAAAAGTCTAGAGCCTCCATTTTTGCACTCAGGTTAAAGTCTCATGGCCCTCTATCAGAATCCAGAGTTTTGAGAAGATTGGAGAAACTTAATTTTTCGCGCCAAAAAAAAAAACGAAAGGGGTACCACTGTCGTTTTTTTTTTTCGGGTCGAATTTTTGAGTTTCGATATCTCAGCTCTGGAAGGGTCTAGAGTCTCCATTTTTGCACTCAGGTTAAAGTCTCATGGCCCTCTATCAGAATCCAGAGTTTTGAGAAGATTGGAAAAACTTAATTTTTCGCCCGAAAAAAAAACGAAAGGGGTACCACTGTCGTTTTTTTTTTTCGGGTCGAATTTTTGAGTTTCGATATCTCAGCTCTGGAAGGGTCTAGAGTCTCCATTTTTGCACTCAGGTTAAAGTCTCATGGCCCTCTATCAGAATTCAGAGTTTTGAGAAGATTGGAGAAACTTAATTTTTCGCCCCAAAAAAAAACAACGAAAGGGTTACCACTGTTGTCTTTTTTTTTTCGGTTCGAATTTTTGAGTTTCGATATCTCAGCTCTGGAAGGGTCTAGAGCCTCCATTTTTGCACTCAGGTTAAAGTCTCATGGCCCTCTATCAGAATCTAGAGTTTTGAGAAGATTGGAGAAACTTAATTTTTCGCCCGAAAAAAAAAAAACGAAAGGGGTACCACTGTCGTTTTTTTTTTCGGGTCGAATTTTTGAGTTTCGATATCTCAGCTCTGGAAGGGTCTGGAGCCTCCATTTTTGCACTCAGGTTAAAGTCTCATGGCCCTCTATCAGAATCCAGAGTTTTGAGAAGATTGGAGAAACTTAATTTTTCGCCCGAAAAAAAAAAAAAACGAAAGGGGTACCACTGTCGTTTTTTTTTTCGGGTCGAATTTTTGAGTTTCGATATCTCAGCTCTGAAAGGGTCTAGAGCCTCCATTTTTGCACTCCGGTTAAAGTCTCATGGCCCTCTATCAGAATCCAGAGTTTTGAGAAGATTGGAGAAACTTAATTTTTCGCCCCAAAAAAAAAAACGAAAGGGTTACCACTGTCGTTTTTTTTTTTTGTTTCGAATTTTTGAGTTTCGATATCTCAGCTCTGGAAGGGTCTAGAGCGTCCATTTTTGCACTCAGGTTAAAGTCTCATGGCCCTCTATCAGAATCTAGAGTTTTGAGAAGATTGGAGAAACTTAATTTTTCGCCTGAAAAAAAAAAAACGAAAGGGGTACCACTGTCGTTTTTTTTTTCGGGTCGAATTTTTGAGTTTCGATATCTCAGCTCTGGAAGAGTCTAGAGCCTCCATTTTTGCACTCAGGTTAAAGTCTCATGGCCCTCTATCAGAATCCAGAGTTTTGAGAAGATTGGAGAAACTTAATTTTTCGCCCAAAAAAAAAACCAAAGGGGTACCACTGTCGTTTTTTTTTTTCGGGTCGAATTTTTGAGTTTCGATATCTCAGCTCTGGAAGGGTCTAGAGTCTCCATTTTTGCACTCAGGTTAAAGTCTCATGGCCCTCTATCAGAATTCAGAGTTTTGAGAAGATTGGAGAAACTTAATTTTTCGCCCGAAAAAAAAAAAAAAACGAAAGGGGTACCACTGTCGTTTTTTTTTCGGGTCGAATTTTTGAGTTTCGATATCTCAGCTCTGGAAGGGTCTAGAGCCTCCATTTTTGCACTCCGGTTAAAGTCTCATGGCCCTCTATCAGAATCCAGAGTTTTGAGAAGATTGGAGAAACTTAATTTTTCGCCCCAAAAAAAAAACGAAAGGGTTACCACTGTCGTTTTTTTTTTTTCGGTTCGAATTTTTGAGTTTCGATATCTCAGCTCTGGAAGGGTCTAGAGCCTCCATTTTTGCACTCAGGTTAAAGTCTCATGACCCTCTATCAGAATTCAGAGTTTTGAGAAGATTGGAGAAACTTAATTTTTCACCCCGAAATAAAAAAACACGAAAGGGGTACCACTGTCGTTTTTTTTTTTCGGGTCGAATTTTTGAGTTTCGATATCTCAGCTCTGGAAGGGTCTAGAGCCTCCATTTTTGCACTCAGGTTAAAGTCTCATGGCCCTCTATCAGAATCTAGAGTTTTGAGAAGATTGGAGAAACTTAATTTTTCGCCCGAAAAAAAAAAACGAAAGGGGTACCACTGTGGTTTTTTTTTTTCGGGTCGAATTTTTGAGTTTCGATATCTCAGCTCTGGAAGGGTCTAGAGCCTCCATTTTTGCACTCAGGTTAAAGTCTCATGGCCCTCTATCAGAATCCAGAGTTTTGAGAAGATTGGAGAAACTTAATTTTTCGCCCGAAAAAAAAAAAAAAAACGAAAGGGGTACCACTGTCGTTTTTTTTTTTTCGGGTCGAATTTTTGAGTTTCGATATCTCAGCTTTGGAAGGGTCTAGAGTCTCCATTTTTGCACTCAGGTTAAAGTCTCATGGCCCTCTATCAGAATCTAGAGTTTTGAGAAGATTGGGGAAACTTAATTTTTCGCCCGAAAAAAAAAAAACGAAAGGGGTACCACTGTCGTTTTTTTTTTTCGGGTCGAATTTTTGAGTTTCGATATCTCAGCTCTGGAAGGGTCTAGAGCCTCCATTTTTGCACTCAGGTTAAAGTCTCATGGCCCTCTATCAGAATCCAGAGTTTTGAGAAGATTGGAGAAACTTAATTTTTCGCCCGAAAAAAAAAAACGAAAAGGGGTACCACTGTTGTTTTTTTTTTTCGGGTCGAATTTTTGAGTTTCGATATCTCAGCTCTGGAAGGGTCTAGAGTCTCCATTTTTGCACTCAGGTTAAAGTCTCATGGCCCTCTATCAGAATCCAGAGTTTTGAGAAGATTGGAGAAACTTAATTTTTCACCCCAAAAAAAAAAACGAAAGGGTTACCACTGTCGTTTTTTTTTTTTTCGGTTCGAATTTTTGAGTTTCGATATCTCAGCTCTGGAAGGGTCTAGAGTTTCCATTTTTGCACTCAGGTTAAAGTCTCATGGCCCTCTATCAGAATCTAGAGTTTTGAGAAGATTGGAGAAACTTAATTTTTCGCCTGAAAAAAACAAAACGAAAGGGGTACCACTGTCGTTTTTTTTTTTCGGGTCGAATTTTTGAGTTTCGATATCTCAGCTCTGGAAGAGTGTAGAGCCTCCATTTTTGCACTCAGGTTAAAGTCTCATGGCCCTCTATCAGAATCCAGAGTTTTGAGAAGATTGGAGAAACTTAATTTTTCACCCCCCAAAAAAAACGAAAGGGTTACCACTGTCGTTTTTTTTTTTTTTTCGGTTTGAATTTTTGAGTTTCGATATCTCAGCTCTGGAAGGGTCTAGAGCCTCCATTTTTGCACTCAGGTTAAAGTCTCATGGCCCTCTATCAGAATCTAGAGTTTTGAGAAGATTGGAGAAACTTAATTTTTCGCCCGAAAAAAAAAAAACGAAAGGGGTACCACTGTCGTTTTTTTTTTCGGGTCGAATTTTTGAGTTTCGATATCTCAGCTCTGGAAGGGTCTATAGCCTCCATTTTTGCACTCAGGTTAAAGTCTCATGGCCCTCTATCAAAATCCAGAGTTTTGAGAAGATTGGAGAAACTTAATTTTTCGCCCGAAAAAAAACAAAACGAAAGGGGTACCACTGTCATTTTTTTTTTTTCGGGTCGAATTTTTGAGTTTCGATATCTCAGCTCTGGAAGAGTCTAGAGCCTCCATTTTTGCACTCAGGTTAAAGTCTCATGGCCCTCTATCAGAATTCAGAGTTTTGAGAAGATTGGAGAAACTTAATTTTTCGCCCGAAAAAAAAACAACACGAAAGGGGTACCACTGGCGTTTTTTTTTTCGGGTCGAATTTTTTAGTTTCGATATCTCAGCTCTGGAAGGATCTAGAGCCTCCATTTTTGCACTCAGGTTAAAGTCTCATGGCCCTCTATCAGAATCCAGAGTTTTGAGAAGATTGGAGAAACTTAATTTTTCGCCCGAAAAAAAAAACACGAAAGGGGTACCACTGTCGTTTTATTTTTTTCGGGTCGAATTTTTGAGTTTCGATATCTCAGCTCTGGAAGGGTCTAGAGCCTCCATTTTTGCACTCAGGTTAAAGTCTCATGGCCCTCTATCAGAATCCAGAGTTTTGAGAAGATTGGAGAAACTTAATTTTTCACCCGAAAAAAAATAAACGAAAGGGGTACCACTGTCGTTTTATTTTTTTCGGGTCGAATTTTTGAGTTTCGATATCTCAGCTCTGGAAGGGTCTAGAGCCTCCATTTTTGCACTCAGGTTAAAGTCTCATGGCCCTCTATCAGAATCCAGAGTTTTGAGAAGATTGCAGAAACTTAATTTTTCGCCCGAAAAAAAAAAAAACGAAAGGGGTACCACTGTCGTTTTATTTTTTTCGGGTCGAATTTTTGAGTTTCGATATCTCAGCTCTGGAAGGGTCTAGAGCCTCCATTTTTGCACTCAGGTTAAAGTCTCATGGCCCTCTATCAGAATCCAGAGTTTTGAGATAATTGGAGAAACTTAATTTTTCGCCCCCCCCCCCCCCCAAAAAAAACGAAAGGGGTACCACTGTCGTTTTATTTTTTTCGGGTCGAATTTTTGAGTTTCGATATCTCAGCTCTGGAAGAGTCTAGAGCCCCATTTTTGCACTCAGGTTAAAGTCTCATGGCCCTCTATCAAAATCCAGAGTTCTGAGAAGATTGGAGAAACTTAATTTTTCGCCCGAAAAAAAAAACAAAAACGAAAGGGGTACCACTGTCGTTTTTTTTTTTCGGGTCGAATTTTTGAGTTTCGATATCTCAGCTCTGGAAGGGTCTAGAGCCTCCATTTTTGCACTCAGGTTAAAGTCTCATGGCCCTCTATCAAAATCCAGAGTTTTGAGAAGATTGCAGAAACTTAATTTTTCGCCCGAAAAAAAAAACAAAAACGAAAGGGGTACCACTGTCGTTTTTTTTTTTCGGGTCGAATTTTTGAGTTTCGATATCTCAGCTCTGGAAGGGCCTAGAGCCTCCATTTTTGCACTCAGGTTAAAGTCTCATGGCCCTCTATCAGAATCCAGAGTTTTGAGAAGATTGGAGAAACTTAATTTTTCGCCCCCCCCCCAAAAAAACGAAAGGGGTACCACTGTCGTTTTTTTTTTCGGGTCGAATTTTTGAGTTTCGATATCTCAGCTCTGGAAGAGTCTAGAGCCTCCATTTTTGCACTCAGGTTAAAGTCTCATGGCCCTCTATCAGAATCCAGAGTTTTGAGAAGATTGGAGAAACATAATTTTTCGCCCGAAAAAAAAAAACGAAAGGGGTACCACTGTCGTTTTTTTTTTCGGGTCGAATTTTTGAGTTTCGATATCTCAGCTCTGGAAGGGGCTAGAGTCTCCATTTTTGCACTCAGGTTAAAGTCTCATGGCCCTCTATCAGAATTCAGAGTTTTGAGAAGATTGGAGAAACTTAATTTTTCGCCCAAAAAAAAAACAAAAAACGAAAGGGGTACCACTGTCGTTTTTTTTTTTCGGGTCAAATTTTTGAGTTTCGATATCTCAGCTCTGGAAGGGTCTAGAGCCTCCATTTTTGCACTCAGGTTAAAGTCTCATGGCCCTCTATCAGAATCTAGAGTTTTGAGAAGATTGGAGAAACTAAATTTTTCGCCCGAAAAAAAAAAAATGAAAGGGGTACCACTGTCGTTTTTTTTTTCGGGTCGAATTTTTGAGTTTCGATATCTCAGCTCTGGAAGGGTCTAGAGCCTCCATTTTTGCACTCAGGTTAAAGTCTCATGGCCCTCTATCAAAATCCAGAGTTTTGAGAAGATTGGAGAAACTTAATTTTTCGCCCGAAAAAAAACAAAACGAAAGGGGTACCACTGTCGGTTTTTTTTTTTCGGGTCGAATTTTTGAGTTTCGATATCTCAGCTCTGGAAGAGTCTAGAGCCTCCATTTTTGCACTCAGGTTAAAGTCTCATGACCCTCTATCAGAATTCAGAGTTTTGAGAAGATTGGAGAAACTTAATTTTTCACCCCGAAATAAAAAAACACGAAAGGGGTACCACTGTCGTTTTTTTTTTTCGGGTCGAATTTTTGAGTTTCGATATCTCAGCTCTGGAAGGGTCTAGAGCCTCCATTTTTGCACTCAGGTTAAAGTCTCATGGCCCTCTATCAGAATCTAGAGTTTTGAGAAGATTGGAGAAACTTAATTTTTCGCCCGAAAAAAAAAAACGAAAGGGGTACCACTGTGGTTTTTTTTTTTCGGGTCGAATTTTTGAGTTTCGATATCTCAGCTCTGGAAGGGTCTAGAGCCTCCATTTTTGCACTCAGGTTAAAGTCTCATGGCCCTCTATCAGAATCCAGAGTTTTGAGAAGATTGGAGAAACTTAATTTTTCGCCCGAAAAAAAAAAAAAAACGAAAGGGGTACCACTGTCGTTTTTTTTTTTTCGGGTCGAATTTTTGAGTTTCGATATCTCAGCTCTGGAAGAGTCTAGAGCCTCCATTTTTACACTCAGGTTAAAGTCTCATGGCCCTCTATCAGAATCCAGAGTTTTGAGAAGATTGGAGAAACTTAATTTTTCGCCCGAAAAAAAAAACACGAAAGGGGTACCACTGTCGTTTTTTTTTTTCGGGTCGAATTTTTGAGTTTCGATATCTCAGCTCTGGAAGGGTCTAGAGCCTCCATTTTTGCACTCAGGTTAAAGTCTCATGGCCCTCTATCAGAATTCAGAGTTTTGAGAAGATTGGAGAAACTTAATTTTTCGCCCAAAAAAAAACAAAAAACGAAAGGGGTACCACTGTCGTTTTATTTTTTTCGGGTCGAATTTTTGAGTTTCGATATCTCAGCTCTGGAAGGGTCTAGAGCCTCCATTTTTGCACTCAGGTTAAAGTCTCATGGCCCTCTATCAGAATCCAGAGTTTTGAGAAGATTGGAGAAACTTAATTTTTCGCCCCCCCCCCAAAAAAACGAAAGGGGTACCACTGTCGTTTTTTTTTTCGGGTCGAATTTTTGAGTTTCGATATCTCAGCTCTGGAAAAGTCTAGAGCCTCCATTTTTGCACTCAGGTTAAAGTCTCATGGCCCTCTATCAGAATCCAGAGTTTTGAGAAGATTGGAGAAACTTAATTTTTCGCGCCAAAAAAAAAAACGAAAGGGGTACCACTGTCGTTTTTTTTTTTCGGGTCGAATTTTTGAGTTTCGATATCTCAGCTCTGGAAGGGTCTAGAGTCTCCATTTTTGCACTCAGGTTAAAGTCTCATGGCCCTCTATCAGAATCCAGAGTTTTGAGAAGATTGGAAAAACTTAATTTTTCGCCCGAAAAAAAAACGAAAGGGGTACCACTGTCGTTTTTTTTTTTTCGGGTCGAATTTTTGAGTTTCGATATCTCAGCTCTGGAAGGGTCTAGAGTCTCCATTTTTGCACTCAGGTTAAAGTCTCATGGCCCTCTATCAGAATTCAGAGTTTTGAGAAGATTGGAGAAACTTAATTTTTCGCCCCAAAAAAAAACAACGAAAGGGTTACCACTGTTGTCTTTTTTTTTTCGGTTCGAATTTTTGAGTTTCGATATCTCAGCTCTGGAAGGGTCTAGAGCCTCCATTTTTGCACTCAGGTTAAAGTCTCATGGCCCTCTATCAGAATCTAGAGTTTTGAGAAGATTGGAGAAACTTAATTTTTCGCCCGAAAAAAAAAAAACGAAAGGGGTACCACTGTCGTTTTTTTTTTCGGGTCGAATTTTTGAGTTTCGATATCTCAGCTCTGGAAGGGTCTGGAGCCTCCATTTTTGCACTCAGGTTAAAGTCTCATGGCCCTCTATCAGAATCCAGAGTTTTGAGAAGATTGGAGAAACTTAATTTTTCGCCCGAAAAAAAAAAAAAACGAAAGGGGTACCACTGTCGTTTTTTTTTTCGGGTCGAATTTTTGAGTTTCGATATCTCAGCTCTGAAAGGGTCTAGAGCCTCCATTTTTGCACTCCGGTTAAAGTCTCATGGCCCTCTATCAGAATCCAGAGTTTTGAGAAGATTGGAGAAACTTAATTTTTCGCCCCAAAAAAAAAAACGAAAGGGTTACCACTGTCGTTTTTTTTTTTTGTTTCGAATTTTTGAGTTTCGATATCTCAGCTCTGGAAGGGTCTAGAGCGTCCATTTTTGCACTCAGGTTAAAGTCTCATGGCCCTCTATCAGAATCTAGAGTTTTGAGAAGATTGGAGAAACTTAATTTTTCGCCTGAAAAAAAAAAAACGAAAGGGGTACCACTGTCGTTTTTTTTTTCGGGTCGAATTTTTGAGTTTCGATATCTCAGCTCTGGAAGAGTCTAGAGCCTCCATTTTTGCACTCAGGTTAAAGTCTCATGGCCCTCTATCAGAATCCAGAGTTTTGAGAAGATTGGAGAAACTTAATTTTTCGCCCAAAAAAAAAACCAAAGGGGTACCACTGTCGTTTTTTTTTTTCGGGTCGAATTTTTGAGTTTCGATATCTCAGCTCTGGAAGGGTCTAGAGTCTCCATTTTTGCACTCAGGTTAAAGTCTCATGGCCCTCTATCAGAATTCAGAGTTTTGAGAAGATTGGAGAAACTTAATTTTTCGCCCGAAAAAAAAAAAAAAAACGAAAGGGGTACCACTGTCGTTTTTTTTTCGGGTCGAATTTTTGAGTTTCGATATCTCAGCTCTGGAAGGGTCTAGAGCCTCCATTTTTGCACTCCGGTTAAAGTCTCATGGCCCTCTATCAGAATCCAGAGTTTTGAGAAGATTGGAGAAACTTAATTTTTCGCCCCAAAAAAAAAACGAAAGGGTTACCACTGTCGTTTTTTTTTTTTCGGTTCGAATTTTTGAGTTTCGATATCTCAGCTCTGGAAGGGTCTAGAGCCTCCATTTTTGCACTCAGGTTAAAGTCTCATGACCCTCTATCAGAATTCAGAGTTTTGAGAAGATTGGAGAAACTTAATTTTTCACCCCGAAATAAAAAAACACGAAAGGGGTACCACTGTCGTTTTTTTTTTTCGGGTCGAATTTTTGAGTTTCGATATCTCAGCTCTGGAAGGGTCTAGAGCCTCCATTTTTGCACTCAGGTTAAAGTCTCATGGCCCTCTATCAGAATCTAGAGTTTTGAGAAGATTGGAGAAACTTAATTTTTCGCCCGAAAAAAAAAAACGAAAGGGGTACCACTGTGGTTTTTTTTTTTCGGGTCGAATTTTTGAGTTTCGATATCTCAGCTCTGGAAGGGTCTAGAGCCTCCATTTTTGCACTCAGGTTAAAGTCTCATGGCCCTCTATCAGAATCCAGAGTTTTGAGAAGATTGGAGAAACTTAATTTTTCGCCCGAAAAAAAAAAAAAAACGAAAGGGGTACCACTGTCGTTTTTTTTTTTTCGGGTCGAATTTTTGAGTTTCGATATCTCAGCTCTGGAAGAGTCTAGAGCCTCCATTTTTACACTCAGGTTAAAGTCTCATGGCCCTCTATCAGAATCCAGAGTTTTGAGAAGATTGGAGAAACTTAATTTTTCGCCCGAAAAAAAAAACACGAAAGGGGTACCACTGTCGTTTTTTTTTTTCGGGTCGAATTTTTGAGTTTCGATATCTCAGCTCTGGAAGGGTCTAGAGCCTCCATTTTTGCACTCAGGTTAAAGTCTCATGGCCCTCTATCAGAATTCAGAGTTTTGAGAAGATTGGAGAAACTTAATTTTTCGCCCAAAAAAAAACAAAAAACGAAAGGGGTACCACTGTCGTTTTATTTTTTTCGGGTCGAATTTTTGAGTTTCGATATCTCAGCTCTGGAAGGGTCTAGAGCCTCCATTTTTGCACTCAGGTTAAAGTCTCATGGCCCTCTATCAGAATCCAGAGTTTTGAGAAGATTGGAGAAACTTAATTTTTCGCCCCCCCCCAAAAAAACGAAAGGGGTACCACTGTCGTTTTTTTTTTCGGGTCGAATTTTTGAGTTTCGATATCTCAGCTCTGGAAAAGTCTAGAGCCTCCATTTTTGCACTCAGGTTAAAGTCTCATGGCCCTCTATCAGAATCCAGAGTTTTGAGAAGATTGGAGAAACTTAATTTTTCGCGCCAAAAAAAAAAACGAAAGGGGTACCACTGTCGTTTTTTTTTTTCGGGTCGAATTTTTGAGTTTCGATATCTCAGCTCTGGAAGGGTCTAGAGTCTCCATTTTTGCACTCAGGTTAAAGTCTCATGGCCCTCTATCAGAATCCAGAGTTTTGAGAAGATTGGAAAAACTTAATTTTTCGCCCGAAAAAAAAACGAAAGGGGTACCACTGTCGTTTTTTTTTTTTCGGGTCGAATTTTTGAGTTTCGATATCTCAGCTCTGGAAGGGTCTAGAGTCTCCATTTTTGCACTCAGGTTAAAGTCTCATGGCCCTCTATCAGAATTCAGAGTTTTGAGAAGATTGGAGAAACTTAATTTTTCGCCCCAAAAAAAAACAACGAAAGGGTTACCACTGTTGTCTTTTTTTTTTCGGTTCGAATTTTTGAGTTTCGATATCTCAGCTCTGGAAGGGTCTAGAGCCTCCATTTTTGCACTCAGGTTAAAGTCTCATGGCCCTCTATCAGAATCTAGAGTTTTGAGAAGATTGGAGAAACTTAATTTTTCGCCCGAAAAAAAAAAAAACGAAAGGGGTACCACTGTCGTTTTTTTTTTCGGGTCGAATTTTTGAGTTTCGATATCTCAGCTCTGGAAGGGTCTGGAGCCTCCATTTTTGCACTCAGGTTAAAGTCTCATGGCCCTCTATCAGAATCCAGAGTTTTGAGAAGATTGGAGAAACTTAATTTTTCGCCCGAAAAAAAAAAAAAACGAAAGGGGTACCACTGTCGTTTTTTTTTTCGGGTCGAATTTTTGAGTTTCGATATCTCAGCTCTGAAAGGGTCTAGAGCCTCCATTTTTGCACTCCGGTTAAAGTCTCATGGCCCTCTATCAGAATCCAGAGTTTTGAGAAGATTGGAGAAACTTAATTTTTCGCCCCAAAAAAAAAAACGAAAGGGTTACCACTGTCGTTTTTTTTTTTTGTTTCGAATTTTTGAGTTTCGATATCTCAGCTCTGGAAGGGTCTAGAGCGTCCATTTTTGCACTCAGGTTAAAGTCTCATGGCCCTCTATCAGAATCTAGAGTTTTGAGAAGATTGGAGAAACTTAATTTTTCGCCTGAAAAAAAAAAAAACGAAAGGGGTACCACTGTCGTTTTTTTTTTCGGGTCGAATTTTTGAGTTTCGATATCTCAGCTCTGGAAGAGTCTAGAGCCTCCATTTTTGCACTCAGGTTAAAGTCTCATGGCCCTCTATCAGAATCCAGAGTTTTGAGAAGATTGGAGAAACTTAATTTTTCGCCCAAAAAAAAAACGAAAGGGGTACCACTGTCGTTTTTTTTTTTCGGGTCGAATTTTTGAGTTTCGATATCTCAGCTCTGGAAGGGTCTAGAGTCTCCATTTTTGCACTCAGGTTAAAGTCTCATGGCCCTCTATCAGAATTCAGAGTTTTGAGAAGATTGGAGAAACTTAATTTTTCGCCCGAAAAAAAAAAAAAAAACGAAAGGGGTACCACTGTCGTTTTTTTTTCGGGTCGAATTTTTGAGTTTCGATATCTCAGCTCTGGAAGGGTCTAGAGCCTCCATTTTTGCACTCCGGTTAAAGTCTCATGGCCCTCTATCAGAATCCAGAGTTTTGAGAAGATTGGAGAAACTTAATTTTTCGCCCCAAAAAAAAAACGAAAGGGTTACCACTGTCGTTTTTTTTTTTTCGGTTCGAATTTTTGAGTTTCGATATCTCAGCTCTGGAAGGGTCTAGAGCCTCCATTTTTGCACTCAGGTTAAAGTCTCATGGCCCTCTATCAGAATCTAGAGTTTTGAGAAGATTGGAGAAACTTAATTTTTCGCCCGAAAAAAAAAAAACGAAAGGGGTACCACTGTCGTTTTTTTTTTTCGGGTCGAATTTTTGAGTTTCGATATCTCAGCTCTGGAAGGATCTAGAGCCTCCATTTTTGCACTCAGGTTAAAGTCTCATGGCCCTCTATCAGAATCCAGAGTTTTGAGAAGATTGGAGAAACTTAATTTTTCTTCCCTCCCCAAAAAAAACGAAAGGGGTACCACTGTCGTTTTTTTTTTTCGGTTCGAATTTTTGAGTTTCGATATCTCAGCTCTGGAAGGGTCTAGAGCCTCCATTTTTGCACTCAGGTTAAAGTCTCATGGCCCTCTATCAGAATCCAGAGTTTTGAGAAGATTGGAGAAACTTTATTTTTCGCCCCCCCAAAAAAATGAAAAGGTTACCACTGTCGTTTTTTTTTTTTCGGTTCGAATTTTTGAGTTTCGATATCTCAGCTCTGGAAGGGTCTAGAGCCTCCATTTTTGCACTCAGGTTAAAGTCTCATGGCCCTCTATCAGAATCCAGAGTTTTGAGAAGATTGGAGAAACTTAATTTTTCGCCCGAAAAAAAAAACAACACGAAAGGGGTACCACTGTCGTTTTTTTTTTTCGGGTCGAATTTTTGAGTTTCGATATCTCAGCTCTGGAAGGATCTAGAGCCTCCATTTTTGCACTCAGGTTAAAGTTTCATGACCCTCTATCAGAATCCAGAGTTTTGAGAAGATTGGAGAAACTTAATTTTTCGCCCGAAAAAAAAAACACGAAAGGGGTACCACTGTGGTTTTTTTTTTTCGGGTCGAATTTTTGAGTTTCGATATCTCAGCTCTGGAAGGGTCTAGAGCCTCCATTTTTGCACTCAGGTTAAAATCTCATGGCCCTCTATCAGAATCCAGAGTTTTGAGAAGATTGGAGAAACTTAATTTTTCACCCGAAAAAAAATAAACGAAAGGGGTACCACTGTCGTTTTATTTTTTTCGGGTCGAATTTTTGAGTTTCGATATCTCAGCTCTGGAAGGGTCTAGAGCCTCCATTTTTGCACTCAGGTTAAAGTCTCATGGCCCTCTATCAGAATCCAGAGTTTTGAGAAGATTGCAGAAACTTAATTTTTCGCCCGAAAAAAAAAAAAAAAACGAAAGGGGTACCACTGTCGTTTTTTTTTTTCGGTATCGAATTTTTGAGTTTCGATATCTCAGCTCTGGAAGGGTCTAGAGCCTCCATTTTTGCACTCAGGTTAAAGTCTCATGGCCCTCTATCAGAATCCAAAGTTTTGAGAAGATTGGAGAAACTTAATTTTCCGCCCCCCCTCCCCCCCAAAAAAACGAAAGGGGTACCACTGTCGTTTTTTTTTTCGGGTCGAATTTTTGAGTTTCGATATCTCAGCTCTGGAAGAGTCTAGAGCCTCCATTTTTGCACTCAGGTTAAAGTCTCATGGCCCTCTATCAGAATCCAGAGTTTTGAGAAGATTGGAGAAACTTAATTTTTCGCCCGAAAAAAAAAACGAAAGGGGTACCACTGTCGTTTTTTTTTTTCGGGTCGAATTTTTGAGTTTCGATATCTCAGCTCTGGAAGGGTCTAGAGTCTCCATTTTTGCACTCAGGTTAAAGTCTCACAGCCCTCTATCAGAATTCAGAGTTTTGAGAAGATTGGAGAAACTTAATTTTTCGCCCAAAAAAAAACAAAAAACGAAAGGGGTACCACTGTCGTTTTTTTTTTTCGGGTCGAATTTTTGAGTTTCGATATCTCAGCTCTGGAAGGGTCTAGAGCCTCCATTTTTGCACTCAGGTTAAAGTCTCATGGCCCTCTATCAGAATCCAGAGTTTTGAGAAGATTGGAGAAACTTAATTTTTCGCCCGAAAAAACAACAACACGAAAGGGGTACCACTGTCGTTTTTTTTTTTCGGGTCGAATTTTTGAGTTTCGATATCTCAGCTCTGGAAGGATCTAGAGCCTCCATTTTTGCACTCAGGTTAAAGTCTCATGGCCCTCTATCAGAATCCAGAGTTTTGAGAAGATTGGAGAAACTTAATTTTTCGCCCGAAAAAAAAAACACGAAAGGGGTACCACTGTGGTTTTTTTTTTTCGGGTCGAATTTTTGAGTTTCGATATCTCAGCTCTGGAAGCGTCTAGAGCCTCCATTTTTGCACTCAGGTTAAAGTCTCATGGCCCTCTATCAGAATCCAGAGTTTTGAGAAGATTGGAGAAACTTAATTTTTCACCCGAAAAAAAATAAACGAAAGGGGTACCACTGTCGTTTTATTTTTTTCGGGTCGAATTTTTGAGTTTCTATATCTCAGCTCTGGAAGGGTCTAGAGCCTCCATTTTTGCACTCAGGTTAAAGTCTCATGGCCCTCTATCAGAATCCAGAGTTTTGAGAAGATTGCAGAAACTTAATTTTTCGCCCGAAAAAAAACCAAAAAACGAAAGGGGTACCACTGTCGTTTTTTTTTTTCGGGTCGAATTTTTGAGTTTCGATATCTCAGCTCTGGAAGGGTCTAGAGCCTCCATTTTTGCACTCCGGTTAAAGTCTCATGGCCCTCTATCAGAATCCAGAGTTTTGAGAAGATTGGAGAAACTTAATTTTTCGCCCCAAAAAAAAAACGAAAGGGTTACCACTGTCGTTTTTTTTTTTTCGGTTCGAATTTTTGAGTTTCGATATCTCAGCTCTGGAAGGGTCTAGAGCCTCCATTTTTGCACTCAGGTTAAAGTCTCATGGCCCTCTATCAGAATCCAGAGTTTTGAGAAGATTGCAGAAACTTAATTTTTCGCCCGAAAAAAAACCAAAAAACGAAAGGGGTACCACTGTCGTTTTTTTTTTTCGGGTCGAATTTTTGAGTTTCGATATCTCAGCTCTGGAAGGATCTAGAGCCTCCATTTTTGCACTCAGGTTAAAGTCTCATGGCCCTCTATCAGAATCCAGAGTTTTGAGAAGATTGGAGAAACTTAATTTTTCGCCCGAAAAAAAAAAACGAAAGGGGTACCACTGTCGTTTTTTTTTTTCGGGTCGAATTTTTGAGTTTCGATATCTCAGCTCTGGAAGGGTCTAGAGTCTCCATTTTTGCACTCAGGTTAAAGTCTCATGGCCCTCTATCAGAATTCAGAGTTTTGAGAAGATTGGAGAAACTTAATTTTTCGCCCAAAAAAAAACAAAAAACGAAAGGGGTACCACTGTCGTTTTTTTTTTTCGGGTCGAATTTTTGAGTTTCGATATCTCAGCTCTGGAAGGGTCTAGAGCCTCCATTTTTGCACTCAGGTTAAAGTCTCATGGCCCTCTATCAGAATCCAGAGTTTTGAGAAGATTGGAGAAACTTAATTTTTCGCCCGAAAAAAAAACAACACGAAAGGGGTACCACTGTCGTTTTATTTTTTTCGGGTCGAATTTTTGAGTTTCGATATCTCAGCTCTGGAAGGGTCTAGAGCCTCCATTTTTGCACTCAGGTTAAAGTCTCATGGCCCTCTATCAGAATCCAGAGTTTTGAGAAGATTGGAGAAACTTAATTTTTCACCCGAAAAAAAATAAACGAAAGGGGTACCACTGTCGTTTTTTTTTTTCGGGTCGAATTTTTGAGTTTCGATATCTCAGCTCTGGAAGGGTCTAGAGCCTCCATTTTTGCACTCAGGTTAAAGTCTCATGGCCCTCTATCAGAATCCAGAGTTTTTAGAAGATTGGAGAAACTTAATTTTTCACCCGAAAAAAAATAAACGAAAGGGGTACCACTGTCGTTTTATTTTTTTCGGGTCGAATTTTTGAGTTTCGATATCTCAGCTCTGGAAGGGTCTAGAGCCTCCATTTTTGCACTCAGGTTAAAGTCTCATGGCCCTCTATCAGAATCCAGAGTTTTGAGAAGATTGCAGAAACTTAATTTTTCGCCCGAAAAAAAAAAAAAAAACGAAAGGGGTACAAATGTCGTTTTTTTTTTTCGGGTCGAATTTTTGAGTTTCGATATCTCAGCTCTGGAAGGGTCTAGAGCCTCCATTTTTGCACTCAGGTTAAAGTCTCATGGCCCTCTATCAGAATCCAGAGTTTTGAGAAGATTGGAGAAACTTAATTTTTCGCCCGAAAAAAAAAACACGAAAGGGGTACCACTGTGGGGTTTTTTTTTCGGGTCGAATTTTTGAGTTTCGATATCTCAGCTCTGGAAGGGTCTAGAGCCTCCATTTTTGCACTCAGGTTAAAGTCTCATGGCCCTCTATCAGAATCCAGAGTTTTGAGAAGATTGGAGAAACTTAATTTTTCACCCGAAAAAAAATAAACGAAAGGGGTACCACTGTCGTTTTATTTTTTTCGGGTCGAATTTTTGAGTTTCGATATCTCAGCTCTGGAAGGGTCTAGAGCCTCCATTTTTGCACTCAGGTTAAAGTCTCATGGCCCTCTATCAGAATCCAGAGTTTTGAGAAGATTGGAGAAACTTAATTTTTCACCCGAAAAAAAATAAACGAAAGGGGTACCACTGTCGTTTTTTTTTTCGGGTCGAATTTTTGAGTTTCGATATCTCAGCTCTGGAAGGGTCTAGAGCCTCCATTTTTGCACTCAGGTTAAAGTCTCATGGCCCTCTATCAGAATCCAGAGTTTTGAGAAGATTGGAGAAACTTAATTTTTCACCCGAAAAAAAATAAACGAAAGGGGTACCACTGTCGTTTTATTTTTTTCGGGTCGAATTTTTGAGTTTCGATATCTCAGCTCTGGAAGGGTCTAGAGCCTCCATTTTTGCACTCAGGTTAAAGTCTCATGGCCCTCTATCAGAATCCAGAGTTTTGAGAAGATTGGAGAAACTTAATTTTTCACCCGAAAAAAAATAAACGAAAGGGGTACCACTGTCGTTTTTTTTTTTCGGGTCGAATTTTTGAGTTTCGATATCTCAGCTCTGGAAGGGTCTAGAGCCTCCATTTTTGCACTCAGGTTAAAGTCTCATGGCCCTCTATCAGAATCCAGAGTTTTGAGAAGATTGGAGAAACTTAATTTTTCACCCGAAAAAAAATAAACGAAAGGGGTACCACTGTCGTTTTATTTTTTTCGGGTCGAATTTTTGAGTTTCGATATCTCAGCTCTGGAAGGGTCTAGAGCCTCCATTTTTGCACTCAGGTTAAAGTCTCATGGCCCTCTATCAGAATCCAGAGTTTTGAGAAGATTGCAGAAACTTAATTTTTCGCCCGAAAAAAAAAAAAAAAACGAAAGGGGTACAAATGTCGTTTTTTTTTTTCGGGTCGAATTTTTGAGTTTCGATATCTCAGCTCTGGAAGGGTCTAGAGCCTCCATTTTTGCACTCAGGTTAAAGTCTCATGGCCCTCTATCAGAATCCAGAGTTTTGAGAAGATTGGAGAAACTTAATTTTTCGCCCGAAAAAAAAAACACGAAAGGGGTACCACTGTGGGGTTTTTTTTTCGGGTCGAATTTTTGAGTTTCGATATCTCAGCTCTGGAAGGGTCTAGAGCCTCCATTTTTGCACTCAGGTTAAAGTCTCATGGCCCTCTATCAGAATCCAGAGTTTTGAGAAGATTGGAGAAACTTAATTTTTCACCCGAAAAAAAATAAACTAAAGGGGTACCACTGTCGTTTTATTTTTTTCGGGTCGAATTTTTGAGTTTCGATATCTCAGCTCTGGAAGGGTCTAGAGCCTCCATTTTTGCACTCAGGTTAAAGTCTCATGGCCCTCTATCAGAATCCAGAGTTTTGAGAAGATTGGAGAAACTTAATTTTTCACCCGAAAAAAAATAAACGAAAGGGGTACCACTGTCGTTTTTTTTTTCGGGTCGAATTTTTGAGTTTCGATATCTCAGCTCTGGAAGGGTCTAGAGCCTCCATTTTTGCACTCAGGTTAAAGTCTCATGGCCCTCTATCAGAATCCAGAGTTTTGAGAAGATTGGAGAAACTTAATTTTTCGCCCCCCCCCCCAAAAAAAACGAAAGGGGTACTACTGTCGTTTTTTTTTTTCGGGTCGAATTTTTGAGTTTCGATATCTCAGCTCTGGAAGAGTCTAGAGCCTCCATTTTTGCACTCAGGTTAAAGTCTCATGGCCCTCTATCAGAATCCAGAGTTTTGAGAAGATTGGAGAAACTTAATTTTTCACCCGAAAAAAAATAAACGAAAGGGGTACCACTGTCGTTTTATTTTTTTCGGGTCGAATTTTTGAGTTTCGATATCTCAGCTCTGGAAGGGTCTAGAGCCTCCATTTTTGCACTCAGGTTAAAGTCTCATGGCCCTCTATCAGAATCCAGAGTTTTGAGAAGATTGTAGAAACTTAATTTTTCGCCCGAAAAAAAAAAAAAACCGAAAGGGGTACCACTGTCGTTTTATTTTTTTCGGGTCGAATTTTTGAGTTTCGATATCTCAGCTCTGGAAGGGTCTAGAGCCTCCATTTTTGCACTCAGGTTAAAGTCTCATGGCCCTCTACCAGAATCCAGAGTTTTGAGAAGATTGCAGAAACTTAATTTTTCACCCGAAAAAAAAAACAAAAACGAAAGGGGTACCACTGTCGTTTTTTTTTTTCGGGTCGAATTTTTGAGTTTCGATATCTCAGCTCTGGAAGGGTCTAGAGCCTCCATTTTTGCACTCAGGTTAAAGTCTCATGGCCCTCTATCAGAATCCAGAGTTTTGAGAAGATTGGAGAAACTTAATTTTTCGCCCAAAAAAAAACAAAAAACGAAAGGGGTACCACTGTCGGTTTTTTTTTTCGGGGCCAAATTTTTGAGTTTCGATATCTCAGCTCTGGAAGGGTCTAGAGCCTCCATTTTTGCACTCAGGTTAAAGTCTCATGGCCCTCTATCAGAATCCAGAGTTTTGAGAAGATTGGAGAAACTTAATTTTTCGCCCGAAAAAAAAAAAACGAAAGGGGTACCACTGTCGTTTTTTTTTTTTCGGGTCGAATTTTTGAGTTTCGATATCTCAGCTCTGGAAGGATCTAGAGCCTCAATTTTTGCACTCAGGTTAAAGTCTCATGGCCCTCTATCCGAATCCAGAGTTTTGAGAAGATTGGAGAAACTTAATTTTTCGCCCGAAAAAAAAAACACGAAAGGGGTACCACTGTGGTTTTTTTTTTTCGGGTCGAATTTTTGAGTTTCGATATCTCAGCTCTGGAAGGGTCTAGAGCCTCCATTTTTGCACTCAGGTTAAAGTCTCATGGCCCTCTATCAGAATCCAGAGTTTTGAGAAGATTGGAGAAACTTAATTTTTCACCCGAAAAAAATAAACGAAAGGGGTACCACTGTCGTTTTATTTTTTTCGGGTCGAATTTTTGAGTTTCGATATCTCAGCTCTGGAAGGGTCTAGAGCCTCCATTTTTGCACTCAGGTTAAAGTCTCATGGCCCTCTATCAGAATCCAGAGTTTTGAGAAGATTGCAGAAACTTAATTTTTCGCCCGAAAAAAAAAAAAAAACGAAAGGGGTACCACTGTCGTTTTTTTTTTTCGGGTCGAATTTTTTAGTTTCGATATCTCAGCTCTGGAAGGGTCTAGAGCCTCCATTTTTGCACTCAGGTTAAAGTCTCATGGCCCTCTATCAGAATCCAGAGTTTTGAGAAGATTGGAGAAACTTAATTTTTCGCACGAAAAAAAAAACACGAAAGGGGTACCACTGTGGGGTTTTTTTTTCGGGTCGAATTTTTGAGTTTCGATATCTCAGCTCTGGAAGGGTCTAGAGCCTCCATTTTTGCACTCAGGTTAAAGTCTCATGGCCCTCTATCAGAATCCAGAGTTTTGAGAAGATTGCAGAAACTTAATTTTTCGCCCGAAAAAAAAAAAAACGAAAGGGGTACCACTGTCGTTTTTTTTTTTCGGGTCGAATTTTTGAGTTTCGATATCTCAGCTCTGGAAGGGTCTAGAGCCTCCATTTTTGCACTCAGGTTAAAGTCTCATGGCCCTCTATCAGAATCCAGAGTTTTGAGAAGATTGGAGAAACTTAATTTTTCGCCCCCCCCCCCCCCCCCAAAAAAAAACGAAAGGGGTACTACTGTCGTTTTTTTTTTTCGGGTCGAATTTTTGAGTTTCGATATCTCAGCTCTGGAAGGGTCTAGAGCCTCCATTTTTGCACTCAGGTTAAAGTCTCATGGCCCTCTATCAGAATCCAGAGTTTTGAGAAGATTGCAGAAACTTAATTTTTCGCCCGAAAAAAAAAAAAAAACGAAAGGGGTACCACTGTCGTTTTTTTTTTTCGGGTCGAATTTTTGAGTTTCGATATCTCAGCTCTGGAAGGGTCTAGAGCCTCCATTTTTGCACTCAGGTTAAAGTCTCATGGCCCTCTATCAGAATCCAGAGTTTTGAGAAGATTGGAGAAACTTAATTTTTCGCCCAAAAAAAAAACAAAAAACGAAAGGGGTACCACTGTCGTTTTTTTTTTTTCGGGTCGAATTTTTGAGTTTCGATATCTCAGCTCTGGAAGGGTCTAGAGCCTCCATTTTTGCACTTAGGTTAAAGTCTCATGGCCCTCTATCAGAATCCAGAGTTTTGAGAAGATTGGAGAAACTTAATTTTTCGCCCGAAAAAAAAACAACACGAAAGGGGTACCACTGTCGTTTTTTTTTTTCGGGTCGAATTTTTGAGTTTCGATATCTCAGCTCTGGAAGGATCTAGAGCCTCCATTTTTGCACTTAGGTTAAAGTCTCATGGCCCTCTATCAGAATCCAGAGTTTTGAGAAGATTGGAGAAACTTAATTTTTCGCCCGAAAAAAAAAACACGAAAGGGGTACCACTGTGGGGTTTTTTTTTCGGGTCGAATTTTTGAGTTTCGATATCATAGCTCTGGAAGGGTCTAGAGCCTCCATTTTTGCACTCAGGTTAAAGTCTCATGGCCCTCTATCAGAATCCAGAGTTTTGAGAAGATTGGAGAAACTTAATTTTTCGCCCAAAAAAAAAACAAAAAACGAAAGGGGTACCACTGTCGTTTTTTTTTTTTCGGGTCGAATTTTTGAGTTTCGATATCTCAGCTCTGGAAGGGTCTAGAGCCTCCATTTTTGCACTTAGGTTAAAGTCTCATGGCCCTCTATCAGAATCCAGAGTTTTGAGAAGATTGGAGAAACTTAATTTTTCGCCCGAAAAAAAAACAACACGAAAGGGGTACCACTGTCGTTTTTTTTTTTCGGGTCGAATTTTTGAGTTTCGATATCTCAGCTCTGGAAGGATCTAGAGCCTCCATTTTTGCACTTAGGTTAAAGTCTCATGGCCCTCTATCAGAATCCAGAGTTTTGAGAAGATTGGAGAAACTTAATTTTTCGCCCGAAAAAAAAAACACGAAAGGGGTACCACTGTGGGGTTTTTTTTTCGGGTCGAATTTTTGAGTTTCGATATCATAGCTCTGGAAGGGTCTAGAGCCTCCATTTTTGCACTCAGGTTAAAGTCTCATGGCCCTCTATCAGAATCCAGAGTTTTGAGAAGATTGGAGAAACTTAATTTTTCACCCAAAAAAAAAACAAAAAACGAAAGGGGTACCACTGTCGTTTTTTTTTTTTCGGGTCGAATTTTTGAGTTTCGATATCTCAGCTCTGGAAGGGTCTAGAGCCTCCATTTTTGCACTTAGGTTAAAGTCTCATGGCCCTCTATCAGAATCCAGAGTTTTGAGAAGATTGGAGAAACTTAATTTTTCGCCCGAAAAAAAAACAACACGAAAGGGGTACCACTGTCGTTTTTTTTTTTCGGGTCGAATTTTTGAGTTTCGATATCTCAGCTCTGGAAGGGTCTAGAGCCTCCATTTTTGCACTTAGGTTAAAGTCTCATGGCCCTCTATCAGAATCCAGAGTTTTGAGAAGATTGGAGAAACTTAATTTTTCGCCCGAAAAAAAAAACACGAAAGGGGTACCACTGTGGGGTTTTTTTTTCGGGTCGAATTTTTGAGTTTCGATATCATAGCTCTGGAAGGGTCTAGAGCCTCCATTTTTGCACTCAGGTTAAAGTCTCATGGCCCTCTATCAGAATCCAGAGTTTTGAGAAGATTGGAGAAACTTAATTTTTCACCCGAAAAAAAATAAACGAAAGGGGTACCACTGTCGTTTTTTTTTTTCGGGTCGAATTTTTGAGTTTCGATATCTCAGCTCTGGAAGGGTCTAGAGCCTCCATTTTTGCACTCAGGTTAAAGTCTCATGGCCCTCTATCAGAATCCAGAGTTTTGAGAAGATTGGAGAAACTTAATTTTTCACCCGAAAAAAAATAAACGAAAGGGGTACCACTGTCGTTTTATTTTTTTCGGGTCGAATTTTTGAGTTTCTATATCTCAGCTCTGGAAGGGTCTAGAGCCTCCATTTTTGCACTCAGGTTAAAGTCTCATGGCCCTCTATCAGAATCCAGAGTTTTGAGAAGATTGCAGAAACTTAATTTTTCGCCCGAAAAAAAACCAAAAAACGAAAGGGGTACCACTGTCGTTTTTTTTTTCGGGTCGAATTTTTGAGTTTCGATATCTCAGCTCTGGAAGGGTCTAGAGCCTCCATTTTTGCACTCAGGTTAAAGTCTCATGGCCCTCTATCAGAATCCAGAGTTTTGAGAAGATTGGAGAAACTTAATTTTTCGCCCAAAAAAAAAACGAAAGGGGTACCACTGTCGTTTTTTTTTTTCGGGTCGAATTTTTGAGTTTCGATATCTCAGCTCTGGAAGGGTCTAGAGTCTCCATTTTTGCACTCAGGTTAAAGTCTCATGGCCCTCTATCAGAATTCAGAGTTTTGAGAAGATTGGAGAAACTTAATTTTTCGCCCGAAAAAAAAAAAAAACGAAAGGGGTACCACTGTCGTTTTTTTTTCGGGTCGAATTTTTGAGTTTCGATATCTCAGCTCTGGAAGGGTCTAGAGCCTCCATTTTTGCACTCCGGTTAAAGTCTCATGGCCCTCTATCAGAATCCAGAGTTTTGAGAAGATTGGAGAAACTTAATTTTTCGCCCCAAAAAAAAAACGAAAGGGTTACCACTGTCGTTTTTTTTTTTTCGGTTCGAATTTTTGAGTTTCGATATCTCAGCTCTGGAAGGGTCTAGAGCCTCCATTTTTGCACTCAGGTTAAAGTCTCATGGCCCTCTATCAGAATCCAGAGTTTTGAGAAGATTGCAGAAACTTAATTTTTCGC
The DNA here is from genome assembly GCF_988280905.1 of Pimephales promelas. Lineage (NCBI taxonomy): Eukaryota > Metazoa > Chordata > Actinopteri > Cypriniformes > Leuciscidae > Pimephales > Pimephales promelas. Next base: position 6,024,897 of record NC_142777.1, read on the forward strand.
CCGAAAAAAAACCAAAAAACGAAAGGGGTACCACTGTCGTTTTTTTTTTTCGGGTCGAATTTTTGAGTTTCGATATCTCAGCTCTGGAAGGATCTAGAGCCTCCATTTTTGCACTCAGGTTAAAGTCTCATGGCCCTCTATCAGAATCCAGAGTTTTGAGAAGATTGGAGAAACTTAATTTTTCGCCCGAAAAAAAAAAACGAAAGGGGTACCACTGTCGTTTTTTTTTTTCGGGTCGAATTTTTGAGTTTCGATATCTCAGCTCTGGAAGGGTCTAGAGTCTCCATTTTTGCACTCAGGTTAAAGTCTCATGGCCCTCTATCAGAATTCAGAGTTTTGAGAAGATTGGAGAAACTTAATTTTTCGCCCAAAAAAAAACAAAAAACGAAAGGGGTACCACTGTCGTTTTTTTTTTTCGGGTCGAATTTTTGAGTTTCGATATCTCAGCTCTGGAAGGGTCTAGAGCCTCCATTTTTGCACTCAGGTTAAAGTCTCATGGCCCTCTATCAGAATCCAGAGTTTTGAGAAGATTGGAGAAACTTAATTTTTCGCCCGAAAAAAAAACAACACGAAAGGGGTACCACTGTCGTTTTATTTTTTTCGGGTCGAATTTTTGAGTTTCGATATCTCAGCTCTGGAAGGGTCTAGAGCCTCCATTTTTGCACTCAGGTTAAAGTCTCATGGCCCTCTATCAGAATCCAGAGTTTTGAGAAGATTGGAGAAACTTAATTTTTCACCCGAAAAAAAATAAACGAAAGGGGTACCACTGTCGTTTTTTTTTTTCGGGTCGAATTTTTGAGTTTCGATATCTCAGCTCTGGAAGGGTCTAGAGCCTCCATTTTTGCACTCAGGTTAAAGTCTCATGGCCCTCTATCAGAATCCAGAGTTTTGAGAAGATTGGAGAAACTTAATTTTTCACCCGAAAAAAAATAAACGAAAGGGGTACCACTGTCGTTTTATTTTTTTCGGGTCGAATTTTTGAGTTTCGATATCTCAGCTCTGGAAGGGTCTAGAGCCTCCATTTTTGCACTCAGGTTAAAGTCTCATGGCCCTCTATCAGAATCCAGAGTTTTGAGAAGATTGCAGAAACTTAATTTTTCGCCCGAAAAAAAAAAAAAAAACGAAAGGGGTACAAATGTCGTTTTTTTTTTCGGGTCGAATTTTTGAGTTTCGATATCTCAGCTCTGGAAGGGTCTAGAGCCTCCATTTTTGCACTCAGGTTAAAGTCTCATGGCCCTCTATCAGAATCCAGAGTTTTGAGAAGATTGGAGAAACTTAATTTTTCGCCCGAAAAAAAAAACACGAAAGGGGTACCACTGTGGGGGTTTTTTTTCGGGTCGAATTTTTGAGTTTCGATATCTCAGCTCTGGAAGGGTCTAGAGCCTCCATTTTTGCACTCAGGTTAAAGTCTCATGGCCCTCTATCAGAATCCAGAGTTTTGAGAAGATTGGAGAAACTTAATTTTTCACCCGAAAAAAAATAAACGAAAGGGGTACCACTGTCGTTTTATTTTTTTCGGGTCGAATTTTTGAGTTTCGATATCTCAGCTCTGGAAGGGTCTAGAGCCTCCATTTTTGCACTCAGGTTAAAGTCTCATGGCCCTCTATCAGAATCCAGAGTTTTGAGAAGATTGGAGAAACTTAATTTTTCACCCGAAAAAAAATAAACGAAAGGGGTACCACTGTCGTTTTTTTTTTCGGGTCGAATTTTTGAGTTTCGATATCTCAGCTCTGGAAGGGTCTAGAGCCTCCATTTTTGCACTCAGGTTAAAGTCTCATGGCCCTCTATCAGAATCCAGAGTTTTGAGAAGATTGGAGAAACTTAATTTTTCACCCGAAAAAAAATAAACGAAAGGGGTACCACTGTCGTTTTATTTTTTTCGGGTCGAATTTTTGAGTTTCGATATCTCAGCTCTGGAAGGGTCTAGAGCCTCCATTTTTGCACTCAGGTTAAAGTCTCATGGCCCTCTATCAGAATCCAGAGTTTTGAGAAGATTGGAGAAACTTAATTTTTCACCCGAAAAAAAATAAACGAAAGGGGTACCACTGTCGTTTTTTTTTTTCGGGTCGAATTTTTGAGTTTCGATATCTCAGCTCTGGAAGGGTCTAGAGCCTCCATTTTTGCACTCAGGTTAAAGTCTCATGGCCCTCTATCAGAATCCAGAGTTTTGAGAAGATTGGAGAAACTTAATTTTTCACCCGAAAAAAAATAAACGAAAGGGGTACCACTGTCGTTTTATTTTTTTCGGGTCGAATTTTTGAGTTTCGATATCTCAGCTCTGGAAGGGTCTAGAGCCTCCATTTTTGCACTCAGGTTAAAGTCTCATGGCCCTCTATCAGAATCCAGAGTTTTGAGAAGATTGCAGAAACTTAATTTTTCGCCCGAAAAAAAAAAAAAAAACGAAAGGGGTACAAATGTCGTTTTTTTTTTTCGGGTCGAATTTTTGAGTTTCGATATCTCAGCTCTGGAAGGGTCTAGAGCCTCCATTTTTGCACTCAGGTTAAAGTCTCATGGCCCTCTATCAGAATCCAGAGTTTTGAGAAGATTGGAGAAACTTAATTTTTCGCCCGAAAAAAAAAACACGAAAGGGGTACCACTGTGGGGTTTTTTTTTCGGGTCGAATTTTTGAGTTTCGATATCTCAGCTCTGGAAGGGTCTAGAGCCTCCATTTTTGCACTCAGGTTAAAGTCTCATGGCCCTCTATCAGAATCCAGAGTTTTGAGAAGATTGGAGAAACTTAATTTTTCACCCGAAAAAAAATAAACTAAAGGGGTACCACTGTCGTTTTATTTTTTTCGGGTCGAATTTTTGAGTTTCGATATCTCAGCTCTGGAAGGGTCTAGAGCCTCCATTTTTGCACTCAGGTTAAAGTCTCATGGCCCTCTATCAGAATCCAGAGTTTTGAGAAGATTGGAGAAACTTAATTTTTCACCCGAAAAAAAATAAACGAAAGGGGTACCACTGTCGTTTTTTTTTTCGGGTCGAATTTTTGAGTTTCGATATCTCAGCTCTGGAAGGGTCTAGAGCCTCCATTTTTGCACTCAGGTTAAAGTCTCATGGCCCTCTATCAGAATCCAGAGTTTTGAGAAGATTGGAGAAACTTAATTTTTCGCCCCCCCCCCCAAAAAAAACGAAAGGGGTACTACTGTCGTTTTTTTTTTTCGGGTCGAATTTTTGAGTTTCGATATCTCAGCTCTGGAAGAGTCTAGAGCCTCCATTTTTGCACTCAGGTTAAAGTCTCATGGCCCTCTATCAGAATCCAGAGTTTTGAGAAGATTGGAGAAACTTAATTTTTCACCCGAAAAAAAATAAACGAAAGGGGTACCACTGTCGTTTTATTTTTTTCGGGTCGAATTTTTGAGTTTCGATATCTCAGCTCTGGAAGGGTCTAGAGCCTCCATTTTTGCACTCAGGTTAAAGTCTCATGGCCCTCTATCAGAATCCAGAGTTTTGAGAAGATTGTAGAAACTTAATTTTTCGCCCGAAAAAAAAAAAAAACCGAAAGGGGTACCACTGTCGTTTTATTTTTTTCGGGTCGAATTTTTGAGTTTCGATATCTCAGCTCTGGAAGGGTCTAGAGCCTCCATTTTTGCACTCAGGTTAAAGTCTCATGGCCCTCTACCAGAATCCAGAGTTTTGAGAAGATTGCAGAAACTTAATTTTTCACCCGAAAAAAAAAACAAAAACGAAAGGGGTACCACTGTCGTTTTTTTTTTTCGGGTCGAATTTTTGAGTTTCGATATCTCAGCTCTGGAAGGGTCTAGAGCCTCCATTTTTGCACTCAGGTTAAAGTCTCATGGCCCTCTATCAGAATCCAGAGTTTTGAGAAGATTGGAGAAACTTAATTTTTCGCCCAAAAAAAAACAAAAAACGAAAGGGGTACCACTGTCGGTTTTTTTTTTCGGGGCCAAATTTTTGAGTTTCGATATCTCAGCTCTGGAAGGGTCTAGAGCCTCCATTTTTGCACTCAGGTTAAAGTCTCATGGCCCTCTATCAGAATCCAGAGTTTTGAGAAGATTGGAGAAACTTAATTTTTCGCCCGAAAAAAAAAAAACGAAAGGGGTACCACTGTCGTTTTTTTTTTTTCGGGTCGAATTTTTGAGTTTCGATATCTCAGCTCTGGAAGGATCTAGAGCCTCAATTTTTGCACTCAGGTTAAAGTCTCATGGCCCTCTATCCGAATCCAGAGTTTTGAGAAGATTGGAGAAACTTAATTTTTCGCCCGAAAAAAAAAACACGAAAGGGGTACCACTGTGGTTTTTTTTTTTCGGGTCGAATTTTTGAGTTTCGATATCTCAGCTCTGGAAGGGTCTAGAGCCTCCATTTTTGCACTCAGGTTAAAGTCTCATGGCCCTCTATCAGAATCCAGAGTTTTGAGAAGATTGGAGAAACTTAATTTTTCACCCGAAAAAAATAAACGAAAGGGGTACCACTGTCGTTTTATTTTTTTCGGGTCGAATTTTTGAGTTTCGATATCTCAGCTCTGGAAGGGTCTAGAGCCTCCATTTTTGCACTCAGGTTAAAGTCTCATGGCCCTCTATCAGAATCCAGAGTTTTGAGAAGATTGCAGAAACTTAATTTTTCGCCCGAAAAAAAAACAAAAAACGAAAGGGGTACCACTGTCGTTTTTTTTTTTCGGGTCGAATTTTTTAGTTTCGATATCTCAGCTCTGGAAGGGTCTAGAGCCTCCATTTTTGCACTCAGGTTAAAGTCTCATGGCCCTCTATCAGAATCCAGAGTTTTGAGAAGATTGGAGAAACTTAATTTTTCGCACGAAAAAAAAAACACGAAAGGGGTACCACTGTGGGGTTTTTTTTTCGGGTCGAATTTTTGAGTTTCGATATCTCAGCTCTGGAAGGGTCTAGAGCCTCCATTTTTGCACTCAGGTTAAAGTCTCATGGCCCTCTATCAGAATCCAGAGTTTTGAGAAGATTGCAGAAACTTAATTTTTCGCCCGAAAAAAAAAAAAAACGAAAGGGGTACCACTGTCGTTTTTTTTTTTCGGGTCGAATTTTTGAGTTTCGATATCTCAGCTCTGGAAGGGTCTAGAGCCTCCATTTTTGCACTCAGGTTAAAGTCTCATGGCCCTCTATCAGAATCCAGAGTTTTGAGAAGATTGGAGAAACTTAATTTTTCGCCCCCCCCCCCCCCCCCCCCAAAAAAAAACGAAAGGGGTACTACTGTCGTTTTTTTTTTTCGGGTCGAATTTTTGAGTTTCGATATCTCAGCTCTGGAAGGGTCTAGAGCCTCCATTTTTGCACTCAGGTTAAAGTCTCATGGCCCTCTATCAGAATCCAGAGTTTTGAGAAGATTGCAGAAACTTAATTTTTCGCCCGAAAAAAAAAAAAAAACGAAAGGGGTACCACTGTCGTTTTTTTTTTTCGGGTCGAATTTTTGAGTTTCGATATCTCAGCTCTGGAAGGGTCTAGAGCCTCCATTTTTGCACTCAGGTTAAAGTCTCATGGCCCTCTATCAGAATCCAGAGTTTTGAGAAGATTGGAGAAACTTAATTTTTCGCCCAAAAAAAAAACAAAAAACGAAAGGGGTACCACTGTCGTTTTTTTTTTTTCGGGTCGAATTTTTGAGTTTCGATATCTCAGCTCTGGAAGGGTCTAGAGCCTCCATTTTTGCACTTAGGTTAAAGTCTCATGGCCCTCTATCAGAATCCAGAGTTTTGAGAAGATTGGAGAAACTTAATTTTTCGCCCGAAAAAAAAACAACACGAAAGGGGTACCACTGTCGTTTTTTTTTTTCGGGTCGAATTTTTGAGTTTCGATATCTCAGCTCTGGAAGGATCTAGAGCCTCCATTTTTGCACTTAGGTTAAAGTCTCATGGCCCTCTATCAGAATCCAGAGTTTTGAGAAGATTGGAGAAACTTAATTTTTCGCCCGAAAAAAAAAACACGAAAGGGGTACCACTGTGGGGTTTTTTTTTCGGGTCGAATTTTTGAGTTTCGATATCATAGCTCTGGAAGGGTCTAGAGCCTCCATTTTTGCACTCAGGTTAAAGTCTCATGGCCCTCTATCAGAATCCAGAGTTTTGAGAAGATTGGAGAAACTTAATTTTTCGCCCAAAAAAAAAACAAAAAACGAAAGGGGTACCACTGTCGTTTTTTTTTTTTCGGGTCGAATTTTTGAGTTTCGATATCTCAGCTCTGGAAGGGTCTAGAGCCTCCATTTTTGCACTTAGGTTAAAGTCTCATGGCCCTCTATCAGAATCCAGAGTTTTGAGAAGATTGGAGAAACTTAATTTTTCGCCCGAAAAAAAAACAACACGAAAGGGGTACCACTGTCGTTTTTTTTTTTCGGGTCGAATTTTTGAGTTTCGATATCTCAGCTCTGGAAGGATCTAGAGCCTCCATTTTTGCACTTAGGTTAAAGTCTCATGGCCCTCTATCAGAATCCAGAGTTTTGAGAAGATTGGAGAAACTTAATTTTTCGCCCGAAAAAAAAAACACGAAAGGGGTACCACTGTGGGGTTTTTTTTTCGGGTCGAATTTTTGAGTTTCGATATCATAGCTCTGGAAGGGTCTAGAGCCTCCATTTTTGCACTCAGGTTAAAGTCTCATGGCCCTCTATCAGAATCCAGAGTTTTGAGAAGATTGGAGAAACTTAATTTTTCACCCAAAAAAAAAACAAAAAACGAAAGGGGTACCACTGTCGTTTTTTTTTTTTCGGGTCGAATTTTTGAGTTTCGATATCTCAGCTCTGGAAGGGTCTAGAGCCTCCATTTTTGCACTTAGGTTAAAGTCTCATGGCCCTCTATCAGAATCCAGAGTTTTGAGAAGATTGGAGAAACTTAATTTTTCGCCCGAAAAAAAAACAACACGAAAGGGGTACCACTGTCGTTTTTTTTTTTCGGGTCGAATTTTTGAGTTTCGATATCTCAGCTCTGGAAGGGTCTAGAGCCTCCATTTTTGCACTTAGGTTAAAGTCTCATGGCCCTCTATCAGAATCCAGAGTTTTGAGAAGATTGGAGAAACTTAATTTTTCGCCCGAAAAAAAAAACACGAAAGGGGTACCACTGTGGGGTTTTTTTTTCGGGTCGAATTTTTGAGTTTCGATATCATAGCTCTGGAAGGGTCTAGAGCCTCCATTTTTGCACTCAGGTTAAAGTCTCATGGCCCTCTATCAGAATCCAGAGTTTTGAGAAGATTGGAGAAACTTAATTTTTCACCCGAAAAAAAATAAACGAAAGGGGTACCACTGTCGTTTTTTTTTTTCGGGTCGAATTTTTGAGTTTCGATATCTCAGCTCTGGAAGGGTCTAGAGCCTCCATTTTTGCACTCAGGTTAAAGTCTCATGGCCCTCTATCAGAATCCAGAGTTTTGAGAAGATTGGAGAAACTTAATTTTTCACCCGAAAAAAAATAAACGAAAGGGGTACCACTGTCGTTTTATTTTTTTCGGGTCGAATTTTTGAGTTTCGATATCTCAGCTCTGGAAGGGTCTAGAGCCTCCATTTTTGCACTCAGGTTAAAGTCTCATGGCCCTCTATCAGAATCCAGAGTTTTGAGAAGATTGCAGAAACTTAATTTTTCGCCCGAAAAAAAAAAAAAAAACGAAAGGGGTACAAATGTCGTTTTTTTTTTTCGGGTCGAATTTTTGAGTTTCGATATCTCAGCTCTGGAAGGGTCTAGAGCCTCCATTTTTGCACTCAGGTTAAAGTCTCATGGCCCTCTATCAGAATCCAGAGTTTTGAGAAGATTGGAGAAACTTAATTTTTCGCCCGAAAAAAAAAACACGAAAGGGGTACCACTGTGGGGTTTTTTTTTCGGGTCGAATTTTTGAGTTTCGATATCTCAGCTCTGGAAGGGTCTAGAGCCTCCATTTTTGCACTCAGGTTAAAGTCTCATGGCCCTCTATCAGAATCCAGAGTTTTGAGAAGATTGGAGAAACTTAATTTTTCACCCGAAAAAAAATAAACGAAAGGGGTACCACTGTCGTTTTATTTTTTTCGGGTCGAATTTTTGAGTTTCGATATCTCAGCTCTGGAAGGTTCTAGAGCCTCCATTTTTGCACTCAGGTTAAAGTCTCATGGCCCTCTATCAGAATCCAGAGTTTTGAGAAGATTGGAGAAACTTAATTTTTCACCCGAAAAAAAATAAACGAAAGGGGTACCACTGTCGTTTTTTTTTTCGGGTCGAATTTTTGAGTTTCGATATCTCAGCTCTGGAAGGGTCTAGAGCCTCCATTTTTGCACTCAGGTTAAAGTCTCATGGCCCTCTATCAGAATCCAGAGTTTTGAGAAGATTGGAGAAACTTAATTTTTCGCCCCCCCCCCCCCCAAAAAAAACGAAAGGGGTACTACTGTCGTTTTTTTTTTTCGGGTCGAATTTTTGAGTTTCGATATCTCAGCTCTGGAAGAGTCTAGAGCCTCCATTTTTGCACTCAGGTTAAAGTCTCATGGCCCTCTATCAGAATCCAGAGTTTTGAGAAGATTGGAGAAACTTAATTTTTCACCCGAAAAAAAATAAACGAAAGGGGTACCACTGTCGTTTTATTTTTTTCGAGTCGAATTTTTGAGTTTCGATATCTCAGCTCTGGAAGGGTCTAGAGCCTCCATTTTTGCACTCAGGTTAAAGTCTCATGGCCCTCTATCAAAATCCAGAGTTTTGAGAAGATTGGAGAAACTTAATTTTTCGCCCGAAAAAAAACAAAACGAAAGGGGTACCACTGTCGTTTTTTTTTTTTCGGGTCGAATTTTTGAGTTTCGATATCTCAGCTCTGGAAGAGTCTAGAGCCTCCATTTTTGCACTCAGGTTAAAGTCTCATGACCCTCTATCAGAATCCAGAGTTTTGAGAAGATTGGAGAAACTTAATTTTTCACCCGAAAAAAAATAAACGAAAGGGGTACCACTGTCGTTTTATTTTTTTCGGGTCGAATTTTTGAGTTTCTATATCTCAGCTCTGGAAGGGTCTAGAGCCTCCATTTTTGCACTCAGGTTAAAGTCTCATGGCCCTCTATCAGAATCCAGAGTTTTGAGAAGATTGCAGAAACTTAATTTTTCGCCCGAAAAAAAACCAAAAAACGAAAGGGGTACCACTGTCGTTTTTTTTTTTCGGGTCGAATTTTTGAGTTTCGATATCTCAGCTCTGGAAGGGTCTAGAGCCTCCATTTTTGCACTCAGGTTAAAGTCTCATGGCCCTCTATCAGAATCCAGAGTTTTGAGAAGATTGGAGAAACTTAATTTTTCGCCCAAAAAAAAAACGAAAGGGGTACCACTGTCGTTTTTTTTTTTCGGGTCGAATTTTTGAGTTTCGATATCTCAGCTCTGGAAGGGTCTAGAGTCTCCATTTTTGCACTCAGGTTAAAGTCTCATGGCCCTCTATCAGAATTCAGAGTTTTGAGAAGATTGGAGAAACTTAATTTTTCGCCCGAAAAAAAAAAAAAAAACGAAAGGGGTACCACTGTCGTTTTTTTTTCGGGTCGAATTTTTGAGTTTCGATATCTCAGCTCTGGAAGGGTCTAGAGCCTCCATTTTTGCACTCCGGTTAAAGTCTCATGGCCCTCTATCAGAATCCAGAGTTTTGAGAAGATTGGAGAAACTTAATTTTTCGCCCCAAAAAAAAAACGAAAGGGTTACCACTGTCGTTTTTTTTTTTTCGGTTCGAATTTTTGAGTTTCGATATCTCAGCTCTGGAAGGGTCTAGAGCCTCCATTTTTGCACTCAGGTTAAAGTCTCATGGCCCTCTATCAGAATCCAGAGTTTTGAGAAGATTGCAGAAACTTAATTTTTCGCCCGAAAAAAAACCAAAAAACGAAAGGGGTACCACTGTCGTTTTTTTTTTTCGGGTCGAATTTTTGAGTTTCGATATCTCAGCTCTGGAAGGATCTAGAGCCTCCATTTTTGCACTCAGGTTAAAGTCTCATGGCCCTCTATCAGAATCCAGAGTTTTGAGAAGATTGGAGAAACTTAATTTTTCGCCCGAAAAAAAAAAACGAAAGGGGTACCACTGTCGTTTTTTTTTTTCGGGTCGAATTTTTGAGTTTCGATATCTCAGCTCTGGAAGGGTCTAGAGTCTCCATTTTTGCACTCAGGTTAAAGTCTCATGGCCCTCTATCAGAATTCAGAGTTTTGAGAAGATTGGAGAAACTTAATTTTTCGCCCAAAAAAAAACAAAAAACAAAAGGGGTACCACTGTCGTTTTTTTTTTTCGGGTCGAATTTTTGAGTTTCGATATCTCAGCTCTGGAAGGGTCTAGAGCCTCCATTTTTGCACTCAGGTTAAAGTCTCATGGCCCTCTATCAGAATCCAGAGTTTTGAGAAGATTGGAGAAACTTAATTTTTCGCCCGAAAAAAAAACAACACGAAAGGGGTACCACTGTCGTTTTATTTTTTTCGGGTCGAATTTTTGAGTTTCGATATCTCAGCTCTGGAAGGGTCTAGAGCCTCCATTTTTGCACTCAGGTTAAAGTCTCATGGCCCTCTATCAGAATCCAGAGTTTTGAGAAGATTGGAGAAACTTAATTTTTCACCCGAAAAAAAATAAACGAAAGGGGTACCACTGTCGTTTTTTTTTTCGGGTCGAATTTTTGAGTTTCGATATCTCAGCTCTGGAAGGGTCTAGAGCCTCCATTTTTGCACTCAGGTTAAAGTCTCATGGCCCTCTATCAGAATCCAGAGTTTTGAGAAGATTGGAGAAACTTAATTTTTCACCCGAAAAAAAATAAACGAAAGGGGTACCACTGTCGTTTTATTTTTTTCGGGTCGAATTTTTGAGTTTCGATATCTCAGCTCTGGAAGGGTCTAGAGCCTCCATTTTTGCACTCAGGTTAAAGTCTCATGGCCCTCTATCAGAATCCAGAGTTTTGAGAAGATTGCAGAAACTTAATTTTTCGCCCGAAAAAAAAAAAAAAAACGAAAGGGGTACAAATGTCGTTTTTTTTTTCGGGTCGAATTTTTGAGTTTCGATATCTCAGCTCTGGAAGGGTCTAGAGCCTCCATTTTTGCACTCAGGTTAAAGTCTCATGGCCCTCTATCAGAATCCAGAGTTTTGAGAAGATTGGAGAAACTTAATTTTTCGCCCGAAAAAAAAAACACGAAAGGGGTACCACTGTGGGGTTTTTTTTTCGGGTCGAATTTTTGAGTTTCGATATCTCAGCTCTGGAAGGGTCTAGAGCCTCCATTTTTGCACTCAGGTTAAAGTCTCATGGCCCTCTATCAGAATCCAGAGTTTTGAGAAGATTGGAGAAACTTAATTTTTCACCCGAAAAAAAATAAACGAAAGGGGTACCACTGTCGTTTTATTTTTTTCGGGTCGAATTTTTGAGTTTCGATATCTCAGCTCTGGAAGGGTCTAGAGCCTCCATTTTTGCACTCAGGTTAAAGTCTCATGGCCCTCTATCAGAATCCAGAGTTTTGAGAAGATTGGAGAAACTTAATTTTTCACCCGAAAAAAAATAAACGAAAGGGGTACCACTGTCGTTTTTTTTTTCGGGTCGAATTTTTGAGTTTCGATATCTCAGCTCTGGAAGGGTCTAGAGCCTCCATTTTTGCACTCAGGTTAAAGTCTCATGGCCCTCTATCAGAATCCAGAGTTTTGAGAAGATTGGAGAAACTTAATTTTTCACCCGAAAAAAAATAAACGAAAGGGGTACCACTGTCGTTTTATTTTTTTCGGGTCGAATTTTTGAGTTTCGATATCTCAGCTCTGGAAGGGTCTAGAGCCTCCATTTTTGCACTCAGGTTAAAGTCTCATGGCCCTCTATCAGAATCCAGAGTTTTGAGAAGATTGGAGAAACTTAATTTTTCACCCGAAAAAAAATAAACGAAAGGGGTACCACTGTCGTTTTTTTTTTTCGGGTCGAATTTTTGAGTTTCGATATCTCAGCTCTGGAAGGGTCTAGAGCCTCCATTTTTGCACTCAGGTTAAAGTCTCATGGCCCTCTATCAGAATCCAGAGTTTTGAGAAGATTGGAGAAACTTAATTTTTCACCCGAAAAAAAATAAACGAAAGGGGTACCACTGTCGTTTTATTTTTTTCGGGTCGAATTTTTGAGTTTCGATATCTCAGCTCTGGAAGGGTCTAGAGCCTCCATTTTTGCACTCAGGTTAAAGTCTCATGGCCCTCTATCAGAATCCAGAGTTTTGAGAAGATTGCAGAAACTTAATTTTTCGCCCGAAAAAAAAAAAAAAAACGAAAGGGGTACAAATGTCGTTTTTTTTTTTCGGGTCGAATTTTTGAGTTTCGATATCTCAGCTCTGGAAGGGTCTAGAGCCTCCATTTTTGCACTCAGGTTAAAGTCTCATGGCCCTCTATCAGAATCCAGAGTTTTGAGAAGATTGGAGAAACTTAATTTTTCGCCCGAAAAAAAAAACACGAAAGGGGTACCACTGTGGGGTTTTTTTTTCGGGTCGAATTTTTGAGTTTCGATATCTCAGCTCTGGAAGGGTCTAGAGCCTCCATTTTTGCACTCAGGTTAAAGTCTCATGGCCCTCTATCAGAATCCAGAGTTTTGAGAAGATTGGAGAAACTTAATTTTTCACCCGAAAAAAAATAAACTAAAGGGGTACCACTGTCGTTTTATTTTTTTCGGGTCGAATTTTTGAGTTTCGATATCTCAGCTCTGGAAGGGTCTAGAGCCTCCATTTTTGCACTCAGGTTAAAGTCTCATGGCCCTCTATCAGAATCCAGAGTTTTGAGAAGATTGGAGAAACTTAATTTTTCACCCGAAAAAAAATAAACGAAAGGGGTACCACTGTCGTTTTTTTTTTCGGGTCGAATTTTTGAGTTTCGATATCTCAGCTCTGGAAGGGTCTAGAGCCTCCATTTTTGCACTCAGGTTAAAGTCTCATGGCCCTCTATCAGAATCCAGAGTTTTGAGAAGATTGGAGAAACTTAATTTTTCGCCCCCCCCCCCAAAAAAAACGAAAGGGGTACTACTGTCGTTTTTTTTTTTCGGGTCGAATTTTTGAGTTTCGATATCTCAGCTCTGGAAGAGTCTAGAGCCTCCATTTTTGCACTCAGGTTAAAGTCTCATGGCCCTCTATCAGAATCCAGAGTTTTGAGAAGATTGGAGAAACTTAATTTTTCACCCGAAAAAAAATAAACGAAAGGGGTACCACTGTCGTTTTATTTTTTTCGGGTCGAATTTTTGAGTTTCGATATCTCAGCTCTGGAAGGGTCTAGAGCCTCCATTTTTGCACTCAGGTTAAAGTCTCATGGCCCTCTATCAGAATCCAGAGTTTTGAGAAGATTGTAGAAACTTAATTTTTCGCCCGAAAAAAAAAAAAAACCGAAAGGGGTACCACTGTCGTTTTATTTTTTTCGGGTCGAATTTTTGAGTTTCGATATCTCAGCTCTGGAAGGGTCTAGAGCCTCCATTTTTGCACTCAGGTTAAAGTCTCATGGCCCTCTACCAGAATCCAGAGTTTTGAGAAGATTGCAGAAACTTAATTTTTCACCCGAAAAAAAAAACAAAAACGAAAGGGGTACCACTGTCGTTTTTTTTTTTCGGGTCGAATTTTTGAGTTTCGATATCTCAGCTCTGGAAGGGTCTAGAGCCTCCATTTTTGCACTCAGGTTAAAGTCTCATGGCCCTCTATCAGAATCCAGAGTTTTGAGAAGATTGGAGAAACTTAATTTTTCGCCCAAAAAAAAACAAAAAACGAAAGGGGTACCACTGTCGGTTTTTTTTTTCGGGGCCAAATTTTTGAGTTTCGATATCTCAGCTCTGGAAGGGTCTAGAGCCTCCATTTTTGCACTCAGGTTAAAGTCTCATGGCCCTCTATCAGAATCCAGAGTTTTGAGAAGATTGGAGAAACTTAATTTTTCGCCCGAAAAAAAAAAAACGAAAGGGGTACCACTGTCGTTTTTTTTTTTTCGGGTCGAATTTTTGAGTTTCGATATCTCAGCTCTGGAAGGATCTAGAGCCTCAATTTTTGCACTCAGGTTAAAGTCTCATGGCCCTCTATCCGAATCCAGAGTTTTGAGAAGATTGGAGAAACTTAATTTTTCGCCCGAAAAAAAAAACACGAAAGGGGTACCACTGTGGTTTTTTTTTTTCGGGTCGAATTTTTGAGTTTCGATATCTCAGCTCTGGAAGGGTCTAGAGCCTCCATTTTTGCACTCAGGTTAAAGTCTCATGGCCCTCTATCAGAATCCAGAGTTTTGAGAAGATTGGAGAAACTTAATTTTTCACCCGAAAAAAATAAACGAAAGGGGTACCACTGTCGTTTTATTTTTTTCGGGTCGAATTTTTGAGTTTCGATATCTCAGCTCTGGAAGGGTCTAGAGCCTCCATTTTTGCACTCAGGTTAAAGTCTCATGGCCCTCTATCAGAATCCAGAGTTTTGAGAAGATTGCAGAAACTTAATTTTTCGCCCGAAAAAAAAAAAAAAACGAAAGGGGTACCACTGTCGTTTTTTTTTTTCGGGTCGAATTTTTTAGTTTCGATATCTCAGCTCTGGAAGGGTCTAGAGCCTCCATTTTTGCACTCAGGTTAAAGTCTCATGGCCCTCTATCAGAATCCAGAGTTTTGAGAAGATTGGAGAAACTTAATTTTTCGCACGAAAAAAAAAACACGAAAGGGGTACCACTGTGGGGTTTTTTTTTCGGGTCGAATTTTTGAGTTTCGATATCTCAGCTCTGGAAGGGTCTAGAGCCTCCATTTTTGCACTCAGGTTAAAGTCTCATGGCCCTCTATCAGAATCCAGAGTTTTGAGAAGATTGCAGAAACTTAATTTTTCGCCCGAAAAAAAAAAAAACGAAAGGGGTACCACTGTCGTTTTTTTTTTTCGGGTCGAATTTTTGAGTTTCGATATCTCAGCTCTGGAAGGGTCTAGAGCCTCCATTTTTGCACTCAGGTTAAAGTCTCATGGCCCTCTATCAGAATCCAGAGTTTTGAGAAGATTGGAGAAACTTAATTTTTCGCCCCCCCCCCCCCCCCCAAAAAAAAACGAAAGGGGTACTACTGTCGTTTTTTTTTTTCGGGTCGAATTTTTGAGTTTCGATATCTCAGCTCTGGAAGGGTCTAGAGCCTCCATTTTTGCACTCAGGTTAAAGTCTCATGGCCCTCTATCAGAATCCAGAGTTTTGAGAAGATTGCAGAAACTTAATTTTTCGCCCGAAAAAAAAAAAAAAACGAAAGGGGTACCACTGTCGTTTTTTTTTTTCGGGTCGAATTTTTGAGTTTCGATATCTCAGCTCTGGAAGGGTCTAGAGCCTCCATTTTTGCACTCAGGTTAAAGTCTCATGGCCCTCTATCAGAATCCAGAGTTTTGAGAAGATTGGAGAAACTTAATTTTTCGCCCAAAAAAAAAACAAAAAACGAAAGGGGTACCACTGTCGTTTTTTTTTTTTCGGGTCGAATTTTTGAGTTTCGATATCTCAGCTCTGGAAGGGTCTAGAGCCTCCATTTTTGCACTTAGGTTAAAGTCTCATGGCCCTCTATCAGAATCCAGAGTTTTGAGAAGATTGGAGAAACTTAATTTTTCGCCCGAAAAAAAAACAACACGAAAGGGGTACCACTGTCGTTTTTTTTTTTCGGGTCGAATTTTTGAGTTTCGATATCTCAGCTCTGGAAGGATCTAGAGCCTCCATTTTTGCACTTAGGTTAAAGTCTCATGGCCCTCTATCAGAATCCAGAGTTTTGAGAAGATTGGAGAAACTTAATTTTTCGCCCGAAAAAAAAAACACGAAAGGGGTACCACTGTGGGGTTTTTTTTTCGGGTCGAATTTTTGAGTTTCGATATCATAGCTCTGGAAGGGTCTAGAGCCTCCATTTTTGCACTCAGGTTAAAGTCTCATGGCCCTCTATCAGAATCCAGAGTTTTGAGAAGATTGGAGAAACTTAATTTTTCGCCCAAAAAAAAAACAAAAAACGAAAGGGGTACCACTGTCGTTTTTTTTTTTTCGGGTCGAATTTTTGAGTTTCGATATCTCAGCTCTGGAAGGGTCTAGAGCCTCCATTTTTGCACTTAGGTTAAAGTCTCATGGCCCTCTATCAGAATCCAGAGTTTTGAGAAGATTGGAGAAACTTAATTTTTCGCCCGAAAAAAAAACAACACGAAAGGGGTACCACTGTCGTTTTTTTTTTTCGGGTCGAATTTTTGAGTTTCGATATCTCAGCTCTGGAAGGATCTAGAGCCTCCATTTTTGCACTTAGGTTAAAGTCTCATGGCCCTCTATCAGAATCCAGAGTTTTGAGAAGATTGGAGAAACTTAATTTTTCGCCCGAAAAAAAAAACACGAAAGGGGTACCACTGTGGGGTTTTTTTTTCGGGTCGAATTTTTGAGTTTCGATATCATAGCTCTGGAAGGGTCTAGAGCCTCCATTTTTGCACTCAGGTTAAAGTCTCATGGCCCTCTATCAGAATCCAGAGTTTTGAGAAGATTGGAGAAACTTAATTTTTCACCCAAAAAAAAAACAAAAAACGAAAGGGGTACCACTGTCGTTTTTTTTTTTTCGGGTCGAATTTTTGAGTTTCGATATCTCAGCTCTGGAAGGGTCTAGAGCCTCCATTTTTGCACTTAGGTTAAAGTCTCATGGCCCTCTATCAGAATCCAGAGTTTTGAGAAGATTGGAGAAACTTAATTTTTCGCCCGAAAAAAAAACAACACGAAAGGGGTACCACTGTCGTTTTTTTTTTTCGGGTCGAATTTTTGAGTTTCGATATCTCAGCTCTGGAAGGGTCTAGAGCCTCCATTTTTGCACTTAGGTTAAAGTCTCATGGCCCTCTATCAGAATCCAGAGTTTTGAGAAGATTGGAGAAACTTAATTTTTCGCCCGAAAAAAAAAACACGAAAGGGGTACCACTGTGGGGTTTTTTTTTCGGGTCGAATTTTTGAGTTTCGATATCATAGCTCTGGAAGGGTCTAGAGCCTCCATTTTTGCACTCAGGTTAAAGTCTCATGGCCCTCTATCAGAATCCAGAGTTTTGAGAAGATTGGAGAAACTTAATTTTTCACCCGAAAAAAAATAAACGAAAGGGGTACCACTGTCGTTTTTTTTTTTCGGGTCGAATTTTTGAGTTTCGATATCTCAGCTCTGGAAGGGTCTAGAGCCTCCATTTTTGCACTCAGGTTAAAGTCTCATGGCCCTCTATCAGAATCCAGAGTTTTGAGAAGATTGGAGAAACTTAATTTTTCACCCGAAAAAAAATAAACGAAAGGGGTACCACTGTCGTTTTATTTTTTTCGGGTCGAATTTTTGAGTTTCGATATCTCAGCTCTGGAAGGGTCTAGAGCCTCCATTTTTGCACTCAGGTTAAAGTCTCATGGCCCTCTATCAGAATCCAGAGTTTTGAGAAGATTGCAGAAACTTAATTTTTCGCCCGAAAAAAAAAAAAAAAAACGAAAGGGGTACAAATGTCGTTTTTTTTTTTCGGGTCGAATTTTTGAGTTTCGATATCTCAGCTCTGGAAGGGTCTAGAGCCTCCATTTTTGCACTCAGGTTAAAGTCTCATGGCCCTCTATCAGAATCCAGAGTTTTGAGAAGATTGGAGAAACTTAATTTTTCGCCCGAAAAAAAAAACACGAAAGGGGTACCACTGTGGGGTTTTTTTTTCGGGTCGAATTTTTGAGTTTCGATATCTCAGCTCTGGAAGGGTCTAGAGCCTCCATTTTTGCACTCAGGTTAAAGTCTCATGGCCCTCTATCAGAATCCAGAGTTTTGAGAAGATTGGAGAAACTTAATTTTTCACCCGAAAAAAAATAAACGAAAGGGGTACCACTGTCGTTTTATTTTTTTCGGGTCGAATTTTTGAGTTTCGATATCTCAGCTCTGGAAGGTTCTAGAGCCTCCATTTTTGCACTCAGGTTAAAGTCTCATGGCCCTCTATCAGAATCCAGAGTTTTGAGAAGATTGGAGAAACTTAATTTTTCACCCGAAAAAAAATAAACGAAAGGGGTACCACTGTCGTTTTTTTTTTCGGGTCGAATTTTTGAGTTTCGATATCTCAGCTCTGGAAGGGTCTAGAGCCTCCATTTTTGCACTCAGGTTAAAGTCTCATGGCCCTCTATCAGAATCCAGAGTTTTGAGAAGATTGGAGAAACTTAATTTTTCGCCCCCCCCCCCCAAAAAAAACGAAAGGGGTACTACTGTCGTTTTTTTTTTTCGGGTCGAATTTTTGAGTTTCGATATCTCAGCTCTGGAAGAGTCTAGAGCCTCCATTTTTGCACTCAGGTTAAAGTCTCATGGCCCTCTATCAGAATCCAGAGTTTTGAGAAGATTGGAGAAACTTAATTTTTCACCCGAAAAAAAATAAACGAAAGGGGTACCACTGTCGTTTTATTTTTTTCGAGTCGAATTTTTGAGTTTCGATATCTCAGCTCTGGAAGGGTCTAGAGCCTCCATTTTTGCACTCAGGTTAAAGTCTCATGGCCCTCTATCAGAATCCAGAGTTTTGAGAAGATTGCAGAAACTTAATTTTTCGCCCGAAAAAAAAAAAAAAACGAAAGGGGTACCACTGTCGTTTTATTTTTTTCGGGTCGAATTTTTGAGTTTCGATATCTCAGCTCTGGAAGGGTCTAGAGCCTCCATTTTTGCACTCAGGTTAAAGTCTCATGGCCCTCTATCAGAATCCAGAGTTTTGAGAAGATTGCAGAAACTTAATTTTTCGCCCGAAAAAAAAAAAAACGAAAGGGGTACCACTGTCGTTTTTTTTTTTCGGGTCGAATTTTTGAGTTTCGATATCTCAGCTCTGGAAGGGTCTAGAGCCTCCATTTTTGCACTCAGGTTAAAGTCTCATGGCCCTCTATCAGAATCCAGAGTTTTGAGAAGATTGGAGAAACTTAATTTTTCGCCCCCCCCCCCCCCCAAAAAAAAACGAAAGGGGTACTACTGTCGTTTTTTTTTTTCGGGTCGAATTTTTGAGTTTCGATATCTCAGCTCTGGAAGAGTCTAGAGCCTCCATTTTTGCACTCAGGTTAAAGTCTCATGGCCCTCTATCAGAATCCAGAGTTTTGAGAAGATTGGAGAAACTTAATTTTTCACCCGAAAAAAAATAAACGAAAGGGGTACCACTGTCGTTTTATTTTTTTCGGGTCGAATTTTTGAGTTTCGATATCTCAGCTCTGGAAGGGTCTAGAGCCTCCATTTTTGCACTCAGGTTAAAGTCTCATGGCCCTCTATCAGAATCCAGAGTTTTGAGAAGATTGCAGAAACTTAATTTTTCGCCCGAAAAAAAAAAAAACGAAAGGGGTACCACTGTCGTTTTATTTTTTTCGGGTCGAATTTTTGAGTTTCGATATCTCAGCTCTGGAAGGGTCTAGAGCCTCCATTTTTGCACTCAGGTTAAAGTCTCATGGCCCTCTACCAGAATCCAGAGTTTTGAGAAGATTGCAGAAACTTAATTTTTCGCCCGAAAAAAAAAAAAAAAACGAAAGGGGTACCACTGTCGTTTTTTTTTTTCGGGTCGAATTTTTGAGTTTCGATATCTCAGCTCTGGAAGGGTCTAGAGCCTCCATTTTTGCACTCAGGTTAAAGTCTCATGGCCCTCTATCAGAATCCAGAGTTTTGAGAAGATTGGAGAAACTTAATTTTTCGCCCGAAAAAAAAAAAACGAAAGGGGTACCACTGTCGTTTTTTTTTTTCGGGTCGAATTTTTGAGTTTCGATATCTCAGCTCTGGAAGGGTCTAGAGCCTCCATTTTTGCACTCAGGTTAAAGTCTCATGGCCCTCTATCAGAATCCAGAGTTTTGAGAAGATTGGAGAAACTTAATTTTTCGCCCGAAAAAAAAAAACGAAAGGGGTACCACTGTCGTTTTTTTTTTTCGGGTCGAATTTTTGAGTTTCGATATCTCAGCTCTGGAAGGGTCTAGAGCCTCCATTTTTGCACTCAGGTTAAAGTCTCATGGCCCTCTATCAGAATCCAGAGTTTTGAGAAGATTGCAGAAACCTAATTTTTCCCCCGGCAAAAAAAAAAAAAAAACGAAAGGGGTACCACTGTCGTTTTTTTTTTTCGGGTCGAATTTTTGAGTTTCGATATCTCAGCTCTGGAAGGGTCTAGAGCCTCCATTTTTGCACTCAGGTTAAAGTCTCATGGCCCTCTATCAGAATCCAGAGTTTTGAGAAGATTGGAGAAACTTAATTTTTCGCCCGAAAAAAAAAAACGAAAGGGGTACCACTGTCGTTTTTTTTTTTCGGGTCGAATTTTTGAGTTTCGATATCTCAGCTCTGGAAGGGTCTAGAGCCTCCATTTTTGCACTCAGGTTAAAGTCTCATGGCCCTCTATCAGAATCCAGAGTTTTGAGAAGATTGCAGAAACCTAATTTTTCCCCCGGCAAAAAAAAAAAAAACGAAAGGGGTACCACTGTCGTTTTTTTTTTTCGGGTCGAATTTTTGAGTTTCGATATCTCAGCTCTGGAAGGGTCTAGAGCCTCCATTTTTGCACTCAGGTTAAAGTCTCATGGCCCTCTATCAGAATCCAGAGTTTTGAGAAGATTGGAGAAACTTAATTTTTCGCCCCCCCCCCCCCAAAAAAAAAACGAAAGGGGTACCACTGTCGTTTTTTTTTTCGGGTCGAATTTTTGAGTTTCGATATCTCAGCTCTGGAAGAGTCTAGAGCCTCCATTTTTGCACTCAGGTTAAAGTCTCATGGCCCTCTATCAGAATCCAGAGTTTTGAGAAGATTGGATAAACTTAATTTTTCGCCCGAAAAAAAAAAAAACGAAAGGGGTACCACTGTCGTTTTTTTTTTTCGGGTCGAATTTTTGAGTTTCGATATCTCAGCTCTGGAAGGGTCTAGAGTCTCCATTTTTGCACTCAGGTTAAAGTCTCATGGCCCTCTATCAGAATTCAGAGTTTTGAGAAGATTGGAGAAACTTAATTTTTCGCCCAAAAAAAAACAAAAAACGAAAGGGGTACCACTGTCGTTTTTTTTTTCGGGTCGAATTTTTGAGTTTCGATATCTCAGCTCTGGAAGGGTCTAGAGCCTCCATTTTTGCACTCAGGTTAAAGTCTCATGGCCCTCTATCAGAATCCAGAGTTTTGAGAAGATTGGAGAAACTTAATTTTTTGCCCGAAAAAAAAACAACACGAAAGGGGTACCACTGTCGTTTTTTTTTTTCGGGTCGAATTTTTGAGTTTCGATATCTCAGCTCTGGAAGGATCTAGAGCCTCCATTTTTGCACTCAGGTTAAAGTCTCATGGCCCTCTATCCGAATCCAGAGTTTTGAGAAGATTGGAGAAACTTAATTTTTCGCCCGAAAAAAAAACACGAAAGCGGTACCACTGTGGTTTTTTTTTTCGGGTCGAATTTTTGAGTTTCGATATCTCAGCTCTGGAAGGGTCTAGAGCCTCCATTTTTGCACTCAGGTTAAAGTCTCATGGCCCTCTATCAGAATCCAGAGTTTTGAGAAGATTGGAGAAACTTAATTTTTCACCCGAAAAAAAATAAACGAAAGGGGTACCACTGTCGTTTTATTTTTTTCGGGTCGAATTTTTGAGTTTCGATATCTCAGCTCTGGAAGGGTCTAGAGCCTCCATTTTTGCACTCAGGTTAAAGTCTCATGGCCCTCTATCAGAATCCAGAGTTTTGAGAAGATTGCAGAAACTTAATTTTTCGCCCGAAAAAAAAAAAAAAAAACGAAAGGGGTACCACTGTCGTTTTTTTTTTCGGGTCGAATTTTTGAGTTTCGATATCTCAGCTCTGGAAGGGTCTAGAGCCTCCATTTTTGCACTCAGGTTAAAGTCTCATGGCCCTCTATCAGAATCCAGAGTTTTGAGAAGATTGGAGAAACTTAATTTTTCGTCCGAAAAAATAAACGAAAGGGGTACCACTGTCGTTTTATTTTTTTCGGGTCGAATTTTTGAGTTTCGATATCTCAGCTCTGGAAGGGTCTAGAGCTTCCATTTTTGCTTTCAGGTTAAAGTCTCATGGCCCTCTATCAGAATCCAGAGTTTTGAGAAGATTGGAGAAACTTAATTTTTCGCCCGAAAAAAAAAACGAAAGGGGTACCACTGTCGTTTTTTTTTTCGGGTCGAATTTTTGAGTTTCGATATCTCAGCTCTGGAAGGGTCTAGAGCCTCAATTTTTGCACTCAGGTTAAAGTCTCATGGACCTCTATCAGAATCCAGAGTTTTGAGAAGATTGGAGAAACTGAATTTTTCGCCCCAAAAAAAAAAAAACGAAAGGGGTACTGTCGGTTTTTTTTTTTTTCGGGTCGAATTTTTGAGTTTCGATATCTCAGCTCTGGAAGGGTCTAGAGCCTCCATTTTTGCACTCAGGTTAAAGTCTCATGGCCCTCTATCAGAATCCAGAGTTTTGAGAAGATTGGAGAAACTTAATTTTTCGGCCGAAAAAAAAAAACGAAAGGGGTACCACTGTCGTTTTTTTTTTTCGGGTCGTATTTTTGAGTTTCGATATCTCAGCTCTGGAAGGGTCTAGAGCCTCCATTTTTGCACTCAGGTTAAAGTCTCATGGCCCTCTATCAGAATCCAGAGTTTTGAGAAGATTGGAGAAACTTAATTTTTCGCCCCAAAAAAAAAAAAACGAAAGGGGTAACACTGTCGTTTTTTTTTGTTTTTTTCGGGTCGAATTTTTGAGTTTCGATATCTCAGCTCTGGAAGGGTCTAGAGTCTCCATTTTTGCACTCAGGTTAAAGTCTCATGGCCCTCTATCAGAATCCAGAGTTTTGAGAAGATTGGAGAAACTTAATTTTTCGCCCGAAAAAACAAAACAAAAACGAAAGGGGTACCACTGTCGTTTTTTTTTTCGGGTCGAATTTTTGAGTTTCGATATCTCAGCTCTGGAAGAGTCTAGAGTCTCCATTTTTGCACTCAGGTTAAAGTCTCATGGCCCTCTATCAGAATCCAGAGTTTTGAGAAGATTGGAGAAACTTAATTTTTCGCCCGAAAAAAAAAACAAAAACGAAAGGGGTACCACTGTCGTTTTTTTTTTCGGGTTGAATTTTTGAGTTTCGATATCTCAGCTCTGGAAGGGTCTAGAGCCTCCATTTTTGCACTCAGGTTAAAGTCTCATGGCCCTCTATCAGAATCCAAAGTTTTGAGAAGATTGGAGAAACTTAATTTTTCGCCCGAAAATTGACTGTTCATGAAGCTGCACTCAAAGAAATGGTGATGGGCGTTTTTGTCATCAGATGTGAAGTTGGTGATGAATCTGCGGATGTTGGAGTCGTTCTTGAAGGAGTTACAGCACTAGAAGGGATTGGTAATGTAATTAATGGTGTAGCATTGCTGATTGGGATTATTTATACCCTAAATCTTAGTTATCCGAAGGAGATAACTTCGATACACCTTTGAACTCCTGCAAAAAGTGTTCCTGGAGCTTGATGGACACAAACTCTCCACCAAAGTTCAAGCCCTCAAGACCAAGCTTTTTACACATCACTAAAGGACTGAACACCTTGATATTTAACTTGAACATGTTTTGACTATTTGACACAAAAACACTTTCATCTATTATGTTCACACATTTTTAATGCCTTTATTGATTAGATTTTTTGTACATCAAGGCACTTAATGTGTGATAAGTGTTTGAAATGTTTTTGAAAAAAAAAAATTAAATAAAAAATAATAATTTATTACATACTTGCTGCCTCTGTAGTCATCATTGAATTATGGGGAAAACAGGTGATAGTAATTCGACTAAATGGGATTCATTGGAATTGATGATCAAGGATTAAATTTAAGATAACATGATTAATTGAAGTTCAATAAAAAGCATTAATTCAAGTTAAAAATAAGTATTTAAATCATGTTTAGTGAATGTGATCTGTTCATGTTAAATGAACACAAATATTTCAAGCTGGTTGAACATCATCCATTGTTGTTAAGATAATGTGGTGTAATCACGTGGAACCACTGTCCATGATTAAATCATGTTCAACCAATGTGCTATTTTTTTTTGAGTGTATACCACTACTGTACAGTAGTTTTTCCAGGAATAGTAGGCTATAATGCTTTCAAGTAACATTACGTCGGTTTTATTTTGACATTATGAATACAATTGCTGTCCTCAAATGTTAATCTGAACTCACATAAACCTTTGTTAATAACTACTTGTAAGAAATTACAGTCTGCTCCGATCAAACTTCCACTCCAATATAGATTATATTGAAAGGTTCCTTCACTTAAAATAGCTTATTTATCATAGAATCAATTCCTTACAATCTTAAAATAATCACATCACCTATAGTGTGGGAAGGACAGCAGGTATTCAAGAACCATCTTGATTAGGGGGCTTCAAAGAGATGTTATCGCCTTAAAAATTTGGCCGTTCTTATTTGAAAGAAGATTAAAGACAGAACACAGCTGTTACGACAAGAGCAACTTCATTTACATTAAGAGGCCAGTAACAGGATAAAAGGTTGAAGATTGGAATATTCGGGGTTCATTCTGACGCCGATGAATCCAAGGTGCTTTGTGTGCCTTGCCACTGCTATGCTGTAAATAAATTTCATTTTTGAGATCTTCGACGTCCACTTCATTTTTTCTTACATACTACAGCTCCATCATTGCTCAAAGTAAAAAAAAATATCATACTTTATGATGTTAGTTTTAATCGAAATATAATTAAAAAAATTAAATCAAGGAAATTTCTCTGTTATTTCTTTCTTTTTGCTGTATCGGAAACGTACCAAACCGTTCCGAACCGTGACACAAGTGCATCGTATGGAACCGAACCGTGAATTTTGTGAACCGTTACACCCCTAGACCGATATGCAGTGACAAGCATATATCCCTAGCAATAATTTTGATCAAAACTTGAAATATATTTATACATCTATGCCCCCGTCCCCACCAATTTTAAAATCAAACCCATGCCACTGCTTGTCTTAACATCTACTCTCGTGTAATGAAAACAGTTCAACACGTTTAAACTTACTTTAAAATACTTAATAAAATTAACATCTTATTTCATATATTTTATAAGCTTTATTTGTCATCAATTCTTTTTCTTTAAACTCATTTTAATTGGCAGACCGCTCATCACAAACATTATGGACGATACTGATCCATCTGAAAATCATATCCAACAATCTCTGTTCATAATTTCATCGTTCAGTGAACATTATCCAGCTATAATAATAACATCTCCTGGAAAATAATCCTATCAGTCACACCAAGCAGATTTTCGACATACACACACACACACACACATGGTTAAAGGTCACATACCACCTGTTATCATATCATATTTTTGTCGTAAAACAATTCATAAAACCATAAATCAGACTACTTATACCTAGCTGGAGAAATCAGTTCATGTCAGGAGAAATCATCTACTTAAAGTTATGCTTCTGAAAAAACCCATTCAGTTTATTGTCGAGTTGGTTTCCAATATCTTGCAAACATAAAGCCAGTTGCTGCTCTAGATTCTTAACGTTTGTTTCCTTGATATTTTCCTTGATCTCTTCGGTTTCCTTTCTAAGCTCATCTTCTCTTTTTTTAAATAAATTCTGCGTCACTTGTATTTCTTTCTCATATTCTTCCGCTTTTTTTCCCCTTGCTTCTTCATTTTTGCATTTCAGCTCTTTTTCTATAAGTCTCATCTTGTGTTTCTGCTCCACCTGCTGGAGTATCTCATTGATATAGGATTTCAAGTTAAAAGCTCGTTTGGATCTATATGCAAGTTTTGCTTCATCAACTTGTAACGCTGCAGTTTTTTCTGTCTTGTATTTTTGTCCAGTTTCTTTCAAACCTTCATCCACTTCTCTCTCAAGTTGTGCAAGATATTCATTCTCTGCTTGTTCTCTTGTCTCATGTTGAATTGTCTTTAGCAATTTTTTTTTGTCTTTCTCATGTTTTTCTTCCAGGTATTTTATGAAATTCTTTTGATGGTCTTCTAGAGCATTTTCTTGCCTTTTCTTCTCCTCTTCAAATAGTTTCTGCTGCTCCTCCAATTTTCTCTGCAACTCTTCTTGTAGATTCTCATCCGTTTCTTTCTTGATTTCCTCTTTTATGTTTTTGAACTTCTCACTTTTTTTCAATTCATTCTGCATCTCCTGGATTTCTCTCTCACTTTCTTTCTTCATTTGTTCGATTTCTGCTTCATATTTGGCTCTCAGCTCTTCCTTTTTTATATTGATCTCTTCTTCTCTCTCTTCCAGTAATGTATTTTGTTCCTCTTTGATGTTCTTGTCCACCCGCTGGAACATCTCATTGGTGTAGACATTTCCATTTGTTTTTACCATATGATCAATCTTCTCCAGCAGCTCAGAAACCTGTGTCTGATCTTCAGTCTCATTATTACTGAACACATGGTATCTCTTTCCACACTGATGGATGAGGTCCTGTAAGCTATCATTCTCTTCAATGAAATCTTGAATTCTTATTCCACTAAGTTCATCTCCTCTGGTGAAAAGCACCATGGTGTACATTCTAGTATTGTCTCCAAAAGTTTCCTGAATCATTTTCACTGCATCTTTCTCCTCTTGAGTGAATCGACCCAGTTGAATCACCAGCAGAAACACATGTGGACCAGGTGCTGCCATTGAGATGCATATCACAATCTCCTTTCTGATCTCGTCAATGTCAACTCCAGACATATCATACAGGCCTGGAGTGTCGATCACAGTAGTCTTCTGTTGAACATAGTTGATTCTTTCTGACACCCTCTGGTCACTGAAATTGATTTAATAGTTGATTTAAATGCTTTTCTTCTCAGTATGGTGTTTCCTGATGCACTTTTCCCAACACCCATCTTTCCCAGCAGTACAATCCTCACATCATTATCAACGTCATCATCATCATCATCATCGTGTGTTACACCTGCTAACAACAAAAGAAGGACAGTCACACACAAAACAATTATCTCATCAATTGTATTTGTATATTATTATATTGATTATAGAAATTCATGATGTTATATCTATAATCCCATGTGAAAAGAAAATATATTTCCATATATATGAATGATCAATATTACATGGTTTGACAGTATATTTGAAAATATACAGAATAATGTATTATGTTAATATATTACAATATACTGAATAATATATAAGGAATTACTGCTTTTCATGTATTGAATATTATGTGACAATATATTTAATATATCATAATTTATGTAAGTTAACATTAAGCAATACACTTCATAATATATGTGATCAGATATAGTACTGTATGTGGAATATATTGGATATACATTTACTCATGCACCCATTGTTGGGAAAGTTCACTTTCTACATGAACTAGTTCAAAGTTCAATTGGCTTTATGCACAGCTGCACTACTTACTGAACTTAAGCCAGCTCCTTGTTTCCTGTGTCTGCCATTATAACACAGTCTCATCCCAAGAAGTCATATAACTGACGTCTTGGGACGTCTTTTGACCATACGTCTAGGGCTGCAGCTATCGATTCTTTTTGTAATCGATTAATCTAGCACTTAATCGATCGATTAATCGAGTAATCGGATAATTTGTTTGTGTGTTTTTAAGCAACCAAAACAAATAATGTATTACGAAAATGATAAGGTGTTTGGCTTTTATTCCTTTAAAAAAATAGAGGTATTTATTCCAACTGCAACATTTGGCTCCACAACTAATTATTGCAATTTTTACCCATTTAGTGTTTATAAGTGCCAGTGCCAACAATCATATAACAATACAGTTAAAACAATACTGTAAAACCTGTTACATGTAGCCCATAACATGTAAAACTTTGAATACAAACTTAAATAGTAAAGCCCATTTGGCCTTAGTTTTGTCTTCTTAATACAACATTACAAAAAAAGGATTGCACCTTCTGCAAATTACCCACCTGTAAGCAAAAATAAATTAATATAAAATATCAACCCAAACAGGTACACAAATGTGTACAAATTATAAAAAAATAAATAAATGGAAATAAAACAGTTATAAATAAGAATCAGACTTTTTCAACTGTAATCTCAAGACAAACATCAGAGTGTGTGTGTGTGTGTCTCACAATATTTGTTCCTCCATCACGTCCCGGTGAATGTATGCTGAAATTTTTGTTGCGTGGCTACATAAAAGTTTAAGCATATGATGAATTGCCGCAATTGGTCTGACTGGCGCGTGAGAGAGACATGGGTGCACGCGCTTGCTTACCTCTCTGCCGTCGTGCGCGAGCCGCGGTTAGGAGCTCAACATCTCGCATATGCGCTCGCACTAGATTACAGCATATTTTAACTTGCGAATTAATATGCGGCGGTAAAACTAGTCGATCACGATGGCTCAACAGGTAGATAGACGAACTCATCTTTCAGGCATTTGACCGTAGGGATTGACACTTCAGCGTGAGAAATCGAATTGCGCGAGTGTCACGCTGAATGCGTGAGAGTTGGCAGCCCTGCCAGGTATACTTTGCAGACACATTGCATCTTGTTGTCTCCCTTTATAAACATATAATGATCACAAACTTTAGATATTCTCTGCCATTTATGAAGTCAAATGTATCATGCGCTATGGTGTGCTTCCTGAATAACGGTCCGTGTGAAACAATCAGATCCCTGCGTGCGCGTAAAGTGCGCGTCATAGGAATTTAACGAGGCTTCGAGGCAGATTTTTTGCCTCGAGGAATTTTTGTAATTGAGTAACTCGAATAACTCGAGAAATCGTTTCAGCCCTACATACGTCAACATCCGCCTTTTTAGGGTCCCCTTAAATGTCGGTTACAGGACGATCCCGGGCCGTCATACAACTGACGCTTTACCTTTAATGTCGGTTAGGGGTAGGTTTAGGTCTGGGGTAGGGTTAGGATCCGATAACCAGTGTTGGGAGTAACGCATTACAAAAGTAATACATTACAGTAACATATTACTTTTTGCTGTAACGCAGTAGTGTAAGGCATTACTAATCAATTTTCAGTAATATTTTACTCATTACATGTTCAGTGAGGCTTGTATTACAGTTGTATTACAGTGTATTGTCTGCTTTTACTTCTTAAAGGCAACAGACTATGTGAAAGTTTTAAAGCAGTCTTTTAGTGCCAGTTCAGAGCGGTCTCGTCTGTAACATTGTTTTTTCCTCATAAATGCGAACACGAAAACTAAAATAAAATGAATATTTTAAGTTCTATGGAGACTGGAGAGCCAACCCTTCCTCATCTGATTTGCGCAGTGTAATTAACAGAATTACAAAAAATATATTTTGCCTCCAATTTTTTTGTCACGCATGAATGTGTGTCTTTTCCCCAATATTAAAAATAAAACATAGACTGATATTTGCCTAATGTCTGGAGTCCTTTAAGGAAGTAGCCTATATACGTTTCAATACATGTATTTTCTGAGAATTTTTATTTCATGTTTTGACTGCAAATGTCATGTCCATAATGCTGGACTTCCCCAATTGGCTTTATGCCCAGCTGCACAAACTTCCTGAACTTCAGCCAGCTCCTTGTTTCCTGTCTGCCATTATTGGCCAAATTGATTCATTCAGGTGTGTCTGATTATTGTTGCCGTGACTACTGAGGTCAAGCACACCTGAATTAATCATTTTGACCAATAATGGCAGACAGGAAACAAGGAGCTGGCTGAAGTTCAGGAAGTAGTGCAGCTGGGCATAAAGCCAATTTTAAATAATTTATCCTCAACTAGTTTTTTGGTGTAGGTCTACGTATTTTATAATGTTAACTTCAAATAATACTAATAGCCTAATTTAAAGATAAGGCAGCATTGGATCTGGACGGTAAGGAGAATAACGCTGGGAGTTGGAAGAGGTGTGTCGTGATTCTGTAGGTTCGTGGATCTGAGTCGTGTGGCGAATGGCGATTTCGGTTTCATATTGCATATCGTTACAGCCCAAAAGTTAAGTTCTACTTAGTTATTTTGGTGAAAGTAACTCAAAACTAATACATGAGTAATGTAACGCATTACAATTCTGAGACAGTAATATTGTAAGGTAATGAATTACTTTTAAATAACAGCAACAAGTAATACCTAATGTATTACAGTTTGGAAGTAACTTGCACAACACTGCCGATAACGTCATCTAACCGATGTTTAAGGGTAGGCCTACCCTAAAAAGCCGGATGTTGACGTACTGTATGGTCAAAAGACGTCCAAAGACATCAGTTGAAGAGTTCAGATGCAAAAGCCTCTAAAATGATCATTTTTATCAAGCTTGTATATTTAAGTTCAGTGATTTCACTTAAATGGCAATGGTAATTACCTATTAATTGTTATTTAAGTGAAATTACTGAACTTAAATATACAAGTTTGATAAAAATCATCATTAAAGAAGAAAATTTCAAATGGCATTTAGAGGCTTTTGCATCTGAACTCTTCAGTTATATGACGTCTTGGGATGAGACTGCCCTGGCCATTATTGGACAAACTGATTAGTTCAGGTGTGCCTGACCTCAGTAGTCACGGCAACAATAATCAGACACACCGGAATTAATCAAGCTTGGCCAATAATGGCAGACAGCAAACAAGGATCTGGCTTAAGTTCAGGAGTGCAGCTGTGCATAAAGCCAGTTCGCACATTTTAAAATAAACTAGTTCATTCATAGTTCTTTTTTCCATAGGTTGCAAGTATTTTTTTTTTTATTGCCACAGCCCATATACAACCACAGACAACTATATTATCGACGGGCAATTTGCGCAGAAATGTAAGATTTCCCAGCTAGAAATATTTTGTTCTAAAAACGTTCTGGGAACATACATACCACAAAGTTCTAATAATGTTTTCAGTGGGTAGTTTTATTTTGGTTCCCAGAATTTCTCCTAGAAAAGGAACACAGCAAAAACTCCAGTGATAAAAGTTAATGAGATAATTAAGTGATTAATTTAGTGATGATTGAACATTATTGAAGACACCTGATGATAACAAGCAGAACCACTGAAGGAGAAAATCTAAAATTGTAAGCCACCGTTATGGTGATCAGTGTTTGCATTAGTTGGATTCTTGACCCTTATATTATTAAGTTGTTTTTTTTAAAACAAATCTTTCTTATAGGCACACACAGACCTCAAGATTCCGTCACCATGCCAACTATGGTGACGAGCAGAATATTTAATTAGGAAAAGTAAATTACATAGACAATTCAGATCATAATTTATTCACACCGCAATGCATGATGGGAGCCATTAATGAGTTTTGATTGGTGGCAACAAGGATTATTATTGTCACCACAGTTGAGATGCACAGGCTGATTATTGATGTCTGTGTTTCTAAATAAACATGAAAGTGATTTGATCAGAATAATTTTTATTAAATGTTTTATATTAAAAGAAAAATAGTGATTATCATATGCTGTAGAACCACTAAACTGTTGCTATAAAGTTAAACCAAATCATCTGAATAAGTTTCATTTTAAGATCACAGCATGATTATGTCAAAACATAACCATAACTTTTAGATCACACTTTTCTTTGTTCATTTGATTGTTATAAATCAATAACAGCAGACAAAAAAAAAACATAAAGTGAAAGCATAAGGGACAAGAGCCCAAATAAAGCAGACACTGATCTCCATAACGGTGGCTTACAATTTGTGATTTTCTCCTTCAGTGATTCTGCTTGTTAACATCAGGTGTCTTCAATAACGCTTTTGCTTCAGCATTTTGTGAACATTGATTTGATAATGTTCCTCCTTAGTTATTATCGAACATTGTTATATAATCTTTTATCTCAACAATTTTCCCAAAACATCCTCAAAATAGTACAGTTAAAACGTTATATCTTAGTTTACATTTAACCTTATAAAAAATGTATTTTAAATGAGAAAACATCCTAGAAACATTATTTGAACATTTCTTTAAAACATTAACCAAATAGGCAATGTTAGCCAATGTTCTAAGAATGTTCCCTGCTAGCTGGGTTGTCCCAGCCTCACCGACCTCTTCATAAAATCTGTTTAAATGATCATACAACGCCTCCTCGCTCGCTTCTTTTGTCGACGACGGCTACGGTGTGACACTGGTCTCTTGTGTTGCCAGATTGGGTGTTTTTTCACTACATACTTATGCCTGTTTACGTGTGTTTTAGATGGGTTTTCACCTGAAAGGTTCAGTAGAAATCTGGCACCCTATTGAACGAAATTAAACTGTGAGAGCATGCGTTCATAGACACCAGAATAAACACGTTCACAGTTACGTTCATCAGGCAGTAATTCAGTACGTTCAGTTCACGTTCGCCCAAAATACGAACGCGTTCATGCAACACTGCATGCAGCATAAACACACATTTAAAGAGATATTGTGTAATATGTCTTATATTTTTTTTATTGTTTACATTATAAATGTTCCATATTTTCAAGCTAGCAAACAAAAGTACAAGCACTCCTGCATGGACTTAGAATGACTATGTCAGACTTCGTACTTCCGCTCAATTTCAGTTAGCTTCTGTACTTAGTCTGAGATATCAACATGTCTCTCAGTTTTCCTCCGGCCTGAAAACAGCCGGCCAAACAACGAACAGAGCCGTGATGTAAAAATCACGGGAAATAAAATGATTAAATAAATGTTTTTCTTCAAAACACATTGGCCACAATTATTGGCACCCTTTTATTAATTACTTTTTGCAATCTCCTTTTGCTAAAAACAACAACAACAACAACAAACACCTGACAAGAGATCAGAGACAATTCCTCCTCACAGAATCTCTCCAGATCCTTCAGATTTCCAGATCCTGATGGAAGATCCAACAACTGCCCATTATACACAGCAAAAACTCCAGTGTTAAATTAACTCTCCTGGGAGTTTATATGACTCCACACTCAAGAGTGTTAAATTAACTCTGAAGCAGTGTTAAAGTTAATGAGATAATTAAGTGATTAATTGAGCAATGATTGACCAACATTGAAGACACCTGATGTTAACAAGTAGAATCACTGAAAGTGAAAAATCAAAATTATAAGTCACCATTATGGAGATCAGTGTTTGCTTCAGTGGGGCAGTCTGTCAACCCTTACATTTTATACTTTAGATATTGTTTTTGTCACAAAAGTCTGATGGGGCTGATCCACTGAGGGGCTGGAATGAAAGTTTTCATGACATCTTTTTGTGACGTGTTCGGCACGTCCGATATAGACATTAATGGATCCTTCGTACAAGGTTAAAAACAAGTTCAACATGTTTTCAACATAACTCATGGTCTTATTTAGACAATTTAAACTGTTTCTGGACCGAAGAAACACTCTCAGGATGCATTAAATTTACAATTTGAAATAAATTAGTTTATTTACATTGTTTAGATGTGGTTTAGATGGTGATATTTGTTTCATTTTAAGTCACCATTGTGGTGATGCGTGTTTGCTTTAGTTGGGCTCTTGGTCCCAATTCTTCTTACTTTAGCTTTTCTTTGGCTGTTGTAACTGTTTGCATAACACCATTGATTGTGCAGAGAAAGCCAAGAAAATTAAAAATTAGATGTCTTCAGATGCTTGCTGATGATGACAAAATCATCTAAACTTATGTTTTTATATCTGAAATTTATAATTATTCATCTCGTAGAACTGCATTATTTGGACCAGTAACTTTATAATGACCAATGCATACAATATGTTTTAAGAAATTGAAACACATAGTCACACACAGATATCAAGATTTTGCATATGATTCTCAACGACGGTGACAACCAAAACAAAAAAGCCTGGGAATCGAGGATGTTTTGTACTATGAAAGCTACCCATCATGCATTGCGGCATGAAGCATTTTTTTTATTTATTGTCACCATTTTTGTGAATCATATGCAAAATCTTGATGTCTGTGTGTGACTAGATGGTACATTTTCTCAAAACATTGTGTAAATTTGCTTTTTGTCCAACTACTAGGCCAAATAATGCAGTTCCACAAGATTGGTGGTTATAAACTCCAGATACAAACACAAAAGTCTAAACACAACGTTAAATGCCCACTTTATATTGATTTCATCATCATCATCATCATCATCATCATCATCATCATCGTCAACAACCGACAAGGAGCTGATGAGAGCCAATTTTCTTGGCTTTCTCTGTCACAACAATGGTGTTATTCAAACACACAGTTACAACAGCCAAAGAAAAGCTAGAATACCAATTATTGGGACCAAGAGCCCAACTAAAGCAAACACTGATCACCACAATGGTGACTCAAAATGAAATAAATATCACCATCTAAACAATGTAAGGAAAAAAAATAAACATAAGTTTTAATTTAATGCATCCTGAGAGTGTTTATTTGGTCCAGAAACAGTATAAACCAGTATAGACCATAAATAATGTTGAGAATGGCCACATTTGAACTAGTTTTTAACCTTGCACGAAGGATCCATTAACGTCTTTTTCAGATGTCCAGAACATGTCAAAAAAGACGTCATAAAAACTTTCATTCTGGCCCCTTAGTGGAAGTCTTTTCAAACTCTGCCTTTTGTGACAAAGACATTGAAAAACATCTTTTGGACATCATTTTGCTTAGTGAGTTATGTCAAACCATAATCAGCACCACCTGATCACCTTTTCTCTAAGCAAATAATGATCACCATTATGGTGACTTCGAAAATGAGATTTTTCTTCTTCAGCGATTCTGCCTGTGATCATCAGGTGTCTTCAATGATGGTCAATTATCACTAAATTAATCACTTAATTAGCTCATTAACTTTAACACTCTTGAGTGTTAATTTAACACTCATATTTTAACACTTTAACACTCTTGAGTCTGGAGTCAAATAAACTCCCAGGAGAGTTAATTTAACACTGGAGTTTTTGATGTGTAGGATTTCTAGCAGAAGGCGTCAGGTTTTGATTTTTTATCTATTGATATTTGATAGAATCCACAATGCCATGCATCTGAACAAGTCCAGGACCTCCAGCAGAAAAATATGCTCACAACATTAACCCTCTGGGGTCGCCGGTGTGATTGGCTTGCTTTTTTTCTTATGAGTGAAAAAAACCCCTCAAATAACTCAGTCGATTTTTGTCATGCATATAAGTATTGTACATCATTAGATGCTGACAAGTGTCTATATTTTTTTGTAGATATTCACAATAAAAACAAATTGTTGTGCTTTTGTCAAATAAAGAAAAATACACATCATGCGAGTTCTGCGTTCTCTGTCAGCGAATTCTGAAACGCATCTGAAAATGAACTGTAACTCAGAGAATACTCAGAGCACCCACCCACCTGAAGGAGGTACTGGAATACACATATGTACTAACCCGTGGGGTAGTGAAACATAATGGCAGTCCCTGAGGTAGTCCCAGCCCAAGTGGTGGGAGCGTACCCAGCAGGGACAACAGAACACGTCTATTGAGGGAAAGACACGGAGCTAACCCGGAGTGTAGCTGGAACTTGAAAAAAAATGGGTCGCCGTTTGGACCACTGTAAGGCCACCCAGTCTAATAACA
This sequence comes from Pimephales promelas, assembly GCF_988280905.1. Lineage (NCBI taxonomy): Eukaryota > Metazoa > Chordata > Actinopteri > Cypriniformes > Leuciscidae > Pimephales > Pimephales promelas. The sequence goes on from NC_142777.1 coordinate 6,060,099, forward strand.
ACTCTATGAGAGGTAATAGACCTGGCGCCGGGCGAACTGCCTCACCTGGTGCCGGAGGGGTGTTTGTTTAAATAAACAAATAAACAAGGTTAACCGTATGTTGGGGCACCAATGGAGCAAAAAGACGCACATATCCGGCCTATGGGGCAGGAATGGCGTAGCAAGCCGACATGACCTAATTCCTTGCTCTACTGTGGCCTCAGATCACTTGGACGATCATTACGCCCGCGCCCTCAGATCAGTTGGACGTGGCTGTGGTTACAAGAGGTAAAACCGATATAAATACCATTCATTTTCTCACACAAACCGCCCGTTTCGTGTCTTAGGCCATCAATGTGTACTTACGTTTACGAGTCATTAAATCATGTTTAATTTTGACTTCTCTGTGCATGCTGAGGTGGTGACCATAGACCTGCATTATATGACTGACAGACACGAACGGTTTGACCTAAAAATATCAAAATTGAAAATACTGTGGAAACAAAGACACCTACATCTTGGATGCCCTTGAGGTAAGCTAAAACATACCAAAAAATAATTGCAAAGTGAACTATCCCTTTAAGCTTGAGGTAACAAAGCACTGTTTCACTTCCTCTAACAGTTACACTATCACACTAAACAGCATTTGAGTGTCTTAAATGTTGGTAGTTAGGTTGTTTGTTAGCTATACAAGACTAGCAGTAAACTAGATCAACATTAGAATAACATACATTCTTATTATATAATTATTATATTCTAATAACGATTAAGAATAACGATTATATTCTAACATTTTGTCATGTTGAACTAAATAACATTGATTGGTTTTATGTATGTAAACATATGTGGACTATCGAAATAAATTGTTACCCATGATGATTCAAATGAATGATTCACAGTTAGTTAATCTTGACAGCTGTTATAGTAAAAACGTAGTAAACATACTCAAGAGGGTTCCACATGTAATACTTATTTCATATGCATGATGTTAGCAAATCACAGCATTGGGCATTTACACTGAAGTCTCACAGCCAATCACAACAGTGGGCATTTACACTGAAGTCTCACAGCCAATCACAACAGTGAAGTCTCACAGCCAATCACAACAGTGGGCGTTTACACTGAAGTCTCACAGCCAATCACAACAGTGGGCCTTTACACTGACGTCTCACAGCCAATCACAACAGTGGGTGTTTACACTGAAGTCTCACAGCCAGTCACAACAGTGGGCGTTTACACTGAAGTCTCACAGCCAATCACAACAGTGGGCGTTTACACTGAAGTCTCACAGCCAGTCACAACAGTGGGCGTTCACACTGAAGTCTTACAGCCAATCACGGCAGTGGGTGTTTACACTGAAGTCTCACAGCCAATCACAACAGTGGGTGTTTACACTGAAGTCTCACAGCCAGTCACACCAGTGGGCGTTTACACTGAAGTCTCACAGCCAATCATAACAGTGGGCGTTTATACTGAAGTCTCGCAGCCAATCAAAACAGTGGGCGTTTTCACTGAAGTCTCACAGCCAATCACAACAGTGGACGTTTAGACTGAAGCCTCACAGCCAATCACAGCAGTGGGCGTTTACACTGAAGTCTCACAGCCAATCACAACAGTGGGCATTTACACTGAAGTCTCACAGCCAGTAACACCAGTGGGCGTTTACATTGAAGTTTCACAGCCAATCACAACAGTGGGCGTTTACACTGAAGTCTTACAGCCAATCACAACAGTGGGTGTTTACACTGAAGTCTCACAGCCAATCACAACAGTGGGCATTTACACTGAAGTCTCACAGCCAGTTACACCAGTGGGCGTTTACATTGAAGTTTCACAGCCAATCACAACAGTGGGTGTTTACACTGAAGTCTGACAGCCAATCACAGCAGTGGGCGTTTACACTGAAGTCTCACAGCCAATCACAACAGTGGGCATTTACACTGAAGTCTCACAGCCAGTAACACCAGTGGGAGTTTACATTGAAGTTTCACAGCCAATCACAACAGTGGGCGTTTACACTGAAGTCTTACAGCCAATCACAACAGTGGGCATTTACACTGAAGTCTCACAGCCAATCACAACAGTGGGCGTTTTCACTGAAGTCTCACAGCCAATCACAACAGTGGGCGTTTACACTGAAGTCTCACAGCCAATCACAACAGTGGGCGTTTACACTGAAGTCTCAAAGCCAGTCACAACTGTGGGCGTTTACACTGAAGTCTCACAGCCAATCACAACAGTGGGCGTTTACACTGAAGTCTCAAAGCCAGTCACAGCAGTGGGCATTTACACTGAAGTCTCACAGCCAATCACAACAGTGGGTGTTTACACTGAAGTCTCACAGCCAGTAACACCAGTGGGCGTTTACATTGAAGTTTCACAGCCAATCACAACAGTGGGCGTTTACACTGAAGTCTCACAGCCAATCACAACAGTGGGTGTTTACACTGAAGTCTCACAGCCAGTAACACCAGTGGGCGTTTACATTGAAGTTTCACAGCCAATCACAACAGTGGGCATTTACACTGAAGTCTCACAGCCAATCACAACAGTGGGCGTTTTCACTGAAGTCTGACAGCCAATCACAACAGTGGGCATTTACACTGAAGTCTCACAGCCAATCACAACAGTGGGTGTTTACACTGAAGTCTCACAGCCAGTAACACCAGTGGGCGTTTACATTGAAGTTTCACAGCCAATCACAACAGTGGGCGTTTACAGTGAAGTCTCACAGCCAATCACAACAGTGGGCGTTTACACTGACGTCTCACAGCCAATCACAACAGTGGGTGTTTACACTGAAGTCTCACAGCCAGTCACAACAGTGGGCGTTTACACTGAAGTCTCACAGCCAATCACAACAGTGGGCGTTTACACTGAAGTCTCACAGCCAGTCACAACAGTGGGCGTTCACACTGAAGTCTTACAGCCAATCACGGCAGTGGGTGTTTACACTGAAGTCTCACAGCCAATCACAACAGTGGGGGTTTACACTGAAGTCTCACAGCCAGTCACATCAGTGGGCGTTTACACTGAAGTCTCACAGCCAATCATAACAGTGGGCGTTTATACTGAAGTCTCGCAGCCAATCAAAACAGTGGGCGTTTTCACTGAAGTCTCACAGCCAATCACAACAGTGGACGTTTAGACTGAAGCCTCAGAGCCAATCACAGCAGTGGGCGTTTACACTGAAGTCTCACAGCCAGTAACACCAGTGGGCGTTTACATTGAAGTTTCACAGCCAATCACAACAGTGGGCGTTTACACTGAAGTCTTACAGCCAATCACAACAGTGGGTGTTTACACTGAAGTAGAGGTCTGCACCCCCGCGGGACTCCCGCGGGACCCGCGGGTCGCGACGCAAAACAGTGCGGCGCGGGAGAAATTTTGAAAGGTCAATGCGGGAGCGGGCGGGATGATGAGGTGCACTTGCGGGTGCGGTCGTGAGGGATGATGCGCTGCACTCCCGCAAATTAAATATGAGTGTAAAATAAAATATATAAATGAATAAAGTAGCGTACATAATTTGTAGTTGTGAGGGAGATTCTGATTGGCAGCAATAAAAACGTTTTAAGCAGCCTAAACTTGTGAATATTGTCGGGTAGGGCGGGGCATAATCTCACGCACAGTCGCACACTTGTTTAGAGACAATTCCTTCCCGCTGCTCCGTGTTCGAATTCGAAAGCTAGTTCAAGTTCAAAATAGACAGCATGGACGAGGAACAGAGCGCCTCTAGTGCTTCAGATAGAGGCCTAAGCGCTTCAGATGTAAGTTACGTTACTTCTCTAAAGTACTTGTGGTAGGCACACGGGCTATTTCATTTTAACACCTGCACTGAGCGGCTCAAAGCCCACATAGTTTTTTAGTCACAATGTTTTAGTTCATGGCTAGCCTATAATGTGACAGGAACATTATCTGCTTCTTTTACCTTTATTTTGATCATTTTCATTTAGACATGCTGGTAGCGACCTGCTGAGTTTTTTTTTTCTTCTTCTTATTATTATTATTCATATTATTCTATTCATATTCATATTATTATTATTATTATATTATTATTATTAAAATTAAAAGGTAGGCACACAGGCTATTTTCAGTTTAACACCTGCACTGAGCGGCTCAAAGCCCAAATAGTTTTTTAGTCGCAATGTTTCATGGCTAGCCTATAATGTGACAGGAGCATTATCGAATTATATATATTAGATAGATAATAATATTACCTAATCGAATATATATATATATATATATATTTTGTTACATGTTAAGCCTAATGGAATTTCGGCCGATTAATGTTATCTTTGTTGGCGTTCGTTACTGATGCCTGTTTAATGTTTTGTATGGTTGATTATGCAGGCTTACCAATAAATATGTTACCAAGTATTGGTAAGGAATTTTGTGAGCACGCATTTTTTTTCCCCAGGGCCAAGACCTTTCGTCAGAAAGTGCGGGCGGGAGCGGGACATTATATCACAGATGCGGGCGGGAGCGGGACTAAAAATGACAAATCTTTGCGGGAGCGGGAGGGAGCGGGACTGAACACTGCGGGAGCGGGCGGGAGCGGGTCTGAAAATTGTGTCCCGCGCAGGTCTCTACACTGAAGTCTCACAGCCAATCACAACAGTGGGCATTTACACTGAAGTCTCACAGCCAATCACAACAGTGGGCGTTTTCACTGAAGTCTCACAGCCAATCACAACAGTGGGCGTTTACACTGAAGTCTCACAGCCAATCACAACAGTGGGCGTTTACACTGAAGTCTCAAAGCCAGTCACAACTGTGGGCGTTTACACTGAAGTCTCACAGCCAATCACAACAGTGGGCGTTTACACTAAAGTCTCAAAGCCAGTCACAGCAGTGGGCGTTTACACTGAAGTCTCACAGCCAATCACAACAGTGGGTGTTTACACTGAAGTCTCACAGCCAGTAACACCAGTGGGCGTTTACATTGAAGTTTCACAGCCAATCACAACAGTGGGCGTTTACACTGAAGTCTCACAGCCAATCACAACAGTGGGTGTTTACACTGAAGTCTCACAGCCAGTAACACCAGTGGGCGTTTACATTGAAGTTTCACAGCCAATCACAACAGTGGGCATTTACACTGAAGTCTCACAGCCAATCACAACAGTGGGCGTTTTCACTGAAGTCTGACAGCCAATCACAACAGTGGGCATTTACACTGAAGTCTCACAGCCAATCACAACAGTGGGTGTTTACACTGAAGTCTCACAGCCAATCACAACAGTGGGCATTTACACTGAAGTCTCACAGCCAATCACAACAGTGGGTGTTTACACTGAAGTCTCACAGCCAGTAACACCAGTGGGCGTTTACATTGAAGTTTCACAGCCAATCACAACAGTGGGCGTTTACACTGAAGTCTCACAGCCAATCACAACAGTGGGCATTTACACTGAAGTCTCACAGCCAATCACAACAGTGGGTGTTTACACTGAAGTCTCACAGCCAGTAACACCAGTGGGCGTTTACACTGAAGTCTCAAACACACAAACACCTTCAGAGCGTTCAAATCAGAGGCTAAAATCTGGGTAGAAAATTGCAATTTATTTCTAAATTATGACCATTTTTATGTACAAATCATAAGATTATGATCCTTTAATTTTGTATTGATTTGCTCCTACACTCTTGAATATTTTCTTTTGTTTTGATTAAGACTGCTTGCGATTAGATCCATGCCTCAACTCTGGCCTTTTATCAACTGTAACAGAATGGGATGTACCTGAGGTAAATATCAAGTATCTGAATACTGTATAATGTGATGTTTACATTGCAAAAAAATAATTCCCACAGCACTGGTGTGAAAATGACAGTTAAAAAAGTATAGCAAATGTATCAAAAGTTGTATTTTGTATACTTTGCTGAAAGACACATTTTATTCTAATCAACAACAGAATAAATAATTAAAACTTTCAATAAGGTGAGAATCATTTAATTTATAAAGTATGTCTAACCCACTATCATAGCAGGGCAAATTTCAAAACAGTCACTTAATAAATGGATTTCTTCATACCTCTGTAATGACTCTGATCACGTCACTCTCTCTTGTGTAGTTGAGTTTCCCCAGCGCTGCACATTTCATCTCATACTCAGTTTCTTCTCTCAGATCAGTCAGAATAACAGTGTGTTGATCCTTCAGCAAAGGTTTAGATGTCCAGACTGTGTCCTGCTTCTGTTTATACAGTAATCTGAGCTCCACTGTAGCAGAATATGATGGAGGAACCTTCATAACCACGTTCTGACCTTTGACCTCTTCAATGATTGGACAGGCTGGTTTGGATGGAGGTCTAAAGCAAACAGGTTCATCACATCCATTTTTATACAAGAGAATGCAGGAACCAGGATGTGTTTTGTGGTCTTTTGAGGAAAAAACAAATTTAGTGGACTGGCTGCCGTGTGATGTCATCAGCTCCCTAAACATGATTAAATTTTCTCTCATTTTCTCCCTGATGGTTCCAGTGAGCCACATCACTGTTCGAGGAGTCGATCGAGGATTCTTCCACATTGTTTGAGTTTTCAGGTAATTTTCTTGTTCTGAAATCAACTCGTCTGGCTGTTCAAGGGAACTAAACGTGTAGCAAACCACATTCTCCACCTTAATATCTGACAAAACTGTATCTAAGCTTGTATTCACTTCAGCTCCAAAGTCCAATAATTGTTGACAAAACTCCCCAACTGTGTTTAATTCTCTTTCTTTCTCTCTGATCCACTCCATTAGATCCTGTTTGTTAAATGGAGACCCATCATGAGCTTGCAGAAGATTGGTCAATGCACATGTCTCTTCTTCACAGGCTTGAACTGACCGGATCAGTGACTGACTTATGTCACTGAAATCTTGCCTGTAGATTTGGCAGAATCGCTTCATATCCTCAATCTTCGTGGGAAATGCACTAAATGTGTCTATCAAAAGTTCACTGCACTTGTTTTCAGTAAACTTCAGATGTTCAATTACAGAATCTATTTCTGTAATGAGCTTCTTCTCAATGACCCGCAGATGGATAGCACCACTGCAAACGGTGTAGTTGATTTTCCCCAGCGCTGCACATTTCATCTCATACTCAGTTCCTTCTCTCAGATCAGTCAGAATAACAGTGTGTTGATCCTTCAGCAAAGGTTTAGATGTCCAGACTGTGTCCTGCTTCTGTTTATACAGTAATCTGAGCTCCACTGTAACAGGACACGGTGGAGGAACCTTCATTACCACACTCTGACCTTTGACCTCTTCAATGATTGGACAGGCTGGTTTGGATGGAGGACTAAAGCAAACCGGTTCATCACATCCATTTTTATACAGGAGAATGCAGGAACCAGGATTATTCTCCATTTCCTTTGAGGACACAATAAACTTGGCTGGTTTGCAATCTTTTGATTCAATTAGGTTCTTAAATATCTTCAAGTTGCTCCTCATGGTCGTTTTAATCTCAGTACTGAGCCAAGACGTCCGCTTCACATGAGGACACTTCTCGTCAGTTTCTCCTTTTGTTGAAAGAGTCAGATTGGAAGTTTGATGAAGAAGCAGCACATCTGAGCATTCGAATGATGTGAATGTGTAACTGACCAGATTCCCAACGTCCAGGTCCATCAAGATGGCATCTATGTTGTCGGCCACCTGCGCACCATAATCCATCAGCTGTCTGAGGACTGATTTAATGACCTCAGACTCCTTTTCTCTCTCTCAGCCATTCTGCAAGATCACGTCCTCTGAATGGAGATACATCATGTTCTTGTAGAAGATCATTCAGAGCGGTTTCCTTCTCCACATTCCCACGGATGTTTGGCAGTAGGGAGCCGAGATTCTTCACCAGTCTCAATTTGTACTCACAGCAGTTTTGCTTCATTTGCAGAATTGTATCATGAAATGCAACAAACGTCAGAGCGGGAGAGTCTTTCAGAAGGTCACTGCATTTCATCTCAGCTGTATTTAAACTTTCAATCACTGATTCAATCTTTATGATTAGACCCATGCTGATGTCTTTCTGGAGTTTTGAAGCTCTTGAGTGAAGTTTGTCCAGAGGATAAAGCCAAACTCTCAGAGGAACTGCCAGCTCTTGGTTTTCTTTATGCAGTTTTGGAAGCTCAGCGAAAACCTTCAATGCATCTTCAAAAGAGGTCGGGTTAGATGCTAGCTGGAAGTCACCATAAAATATGCACATGAATTTTTTGACTGCAGCTTTCTGATTGTCATTCATGCTGAAATCAACGTTAGCATCTACTGAAACGATGCCCTGCAGTTTCTCAAGGGCCAGTTTTACTTCTCCTTCTACTGTACTTTTGTCCTCATCTGATGAAACTTCTCTGTCAAACACAAAGCAGGCGTCTGCCCCATACAGTATTGCTGCCACTACATGTGTGGCTATATTATCATCAGGGATATTTTCAGAAGGCAACTGATTCACGGTCAGTTCTTCAAACCTGCTGGTTGAATGATAATGTAGCGTCAGTCTCTGCTGTTTGAAAGATGTCTTTGTGTCTTTGAGATATTTTGCTGCTCCACTAACATGGATAAGATCACCTAAAAGACTTAGTTTCAGTCCACCATCAATATTCAGTAATACAGATTTTTTCTGAATTGAATCTGAAGCTGTGACTTTGAATCCTGTGTTAATTTGGGGATGATCTATAATATTCTGCTGCAGCTGCTCTTTATTCCAAAGTCTGATTCCTGTGGGGGGAAAAAAGTGTTTTAACTCAACAGTGAATTTACTACAATTTTATACTCAAAAACTCTTTTATGTCTGGTCTGTCTTGCTTCCAGTTGGTAGGATGTTTTTTGTGATCCGATCAAAAGTGTTTCAACGATAAATACAGGTGCAAGTGGGGGCTAAACTGTTTAGAGATCGGATCACTGAAACCAAATATCTAACTTATTTTTAGCGCAAGAATGTATGTGGCTACTTAGTAGTTTAAATGCATTTTTTCAGTATTTTTATTTGTACAAAAACAGTCTGTTATTCTGCTTAACATTGCAAACTTGTATTATCAAATAATTCCCTTACCAATGCCCTAAACACACTGGTTTGTAGCGCAAATAATTGAAGAGCTCTTTTCCAAAACGCTATAAATCCATTTCAATAGTTTTCAGGAAAACTACATTTTTTACCTAGACCCACACATTTTGTGAATATTCAAATTATCCTGTTTAAATGTTTTATTGGTTCAGTCTGAACATTTTGAACAATAATTATTAAATCAAACAACAATATTGTTAATGATAATTTAAAAGTTAATTTTATTTTTTTCCAAAACGCTATAAATACATCCTTTTTTGCATCATTTTTAGTAAAGTCATTTTTAGTAAAGTGTCAAACCTCAAACAAATAGTACCAATTTCAACATATGCATGAAAAAAAAAAACGAATTATTAAAAATGATCAATATATGATAACGATATTCAAAAAAGGGATGGGCACCCCTCCAGCACATGCACACACACACACAGGCTACATAACATGTGAGCAAAGCGGAGCAGCATGACGCTTAAATATAAGTAACAAAAAAACAAAAAACAAAATAAACATAGGCTACGTTTCACATTTGTGTTTAATAATATTACATTACTTATTTTTATTATTTCATCTATGTTGAGTAGGCTATGAAAAGGGAACCGCATGAGATGAGTAAGATAGGATCAAAATTCAAAAGCTGCCCAATATCGGAAAATATTTGGAGTACGTCAGACATGATTTTGACCACTTATTAAGTTCTGTTTTGTAGAAAGCTTGTAAATTTCGTTTCATATAAATTGTATCTTCATTTTAACAAATATTTCATCGACAAATTGACTGGATTAATACATTAGAAGTAAATATCAGACAATATAATCAGGACACAGAGGCGCGCAGGTGAACCGGAGCACGTCTCATATATAAACCAAAACACCGCGACGCTTGCCTCACACAGGCCTGAGAACTAGGCTACAGAAAGCTTTAAATATCTACTTTTAAACAAAACAATTAAAAACTAAAATAAATCGGCAACTCTCTGCGTACAGGCTAATTCAAAGTATGCGTTTCTCTAGGCCTATGCGCGTTCACTGCGAAGATGGCGAGTAAGCATCAACTTTATCTTTGCTGCTGACACTAACAGAAAACACTAGTTATTAATAAACAATTCAAATGTTTCATGCATAATCATTACTTTTGCCGGTTCTTTGTGGCAAGCTTTATGCATACGTTGAGATGCGGAATAGGCAATTAAAAACGCTCATATGGTTTCTCTGCCATTTAATTAAATCTGTGATTACTGATAATACAAATGGCTTAAATGATCTACTACTAGTCGACTACTAGGACTCATTTTGAGGAATGAATGAACATAATAAACCTCTGTTCAGAGTGCCGCCGTGCTGGATTGCGTAGAGCGCTCATTGAATTTGATGATTTATCGCATTTAGCCTAAAAACAGGGCTGGCGCTTATTGCGTTTTGGAAAGAAACTGTATCTTGCAGTACATTTTAAACAAGGAAATATACCGATTTGGCATGAAACGTTGATGGAGCAGTGAAAGGGTTCTGTCCACAGCAGAATGACACGACAAACTCATTTTTTTTAAAAATGGCGTTTATCGCGGTTTGGAAAAGAGCTCTTCAATTGTAAAATGTATGCACTATATGCTTTTAGTTATACCTATAGCAGCTAATGAATCAAAAGTCAAATTAAAAAAAAAGAATCAAAAGAAAATAGCAAACTTCCACATGGACAGAGGGTCCTATCCATGTACAGTCCTGTACAGGTTCTTTCCCTTTCAAGGGAACTTCGAGCTGCGTCAAACGTTGTGCGTCATGAAGCACGTGTGAAATCTGCCCAATGGCTAGATGGAACGTCATAGGCGGGTGACGTCATCGACCAGAAAACTATAAAGCACCCTAAAAACACAAGGGCATCAGCTTCTGTGCTTTCAGTCGCGCTATGAATGTAAACACTGCACATTAAATTCCCTGGTGTTAAATTAACACCGCTCGGTGTTCATATGGGAACCACCAGCAGGGTGTTAAAAGTAATACTGAGGCAGTCTTAGAATTGTTTGATTATTGAAAACACCTGATGATAACAAGCAGAATCACTGAAGAAAAGAGAAACACAAGAACTACAACTGACTTCCAGATAGGGCTGGGCGATATATCGCACGATATTGTTATGCACATCTAATCAATGAAGCCGGTTCCTTGATTAGTAGTAAATCACCTTCACCTGCTTTCAGATGGACGATATGAGTGTTAAAGTTAATGAGATAATTAAGTGATTAATTTAGTGATGATTGAGCATTATTGAAGACACCTGATGTTAACAGGCAGAATCACAGAAGGAGAAAATCTAAAATGGGAAGCCACCGTTATGGTGATCAGTGTCTGCTTTAGTTGGGCTCTTGATCCTTATAGTTTCACTTTAAACTTTGTCCGTCTGTTGTTATTGATTTATAGCAGTTAAATGAACAAAGAAAACTGTGATCTAGTATTGTTGGTTATGTTATGACATAATCATGCATGCTATTATCTGAAAAATGAAGCTTTTCAGATGAATTGGTTTAACTTGTTAGTAACACTTTAGTGATTGTACAGCATATCTGTATTTTTCTTATAACCTAAAATATTTAATAAAAACTATTCTGATCAAATCACTTTAATCTTTATTTAAAAAGGCAGACATCAATAATCAGCCTGTGTATCTCAACTGTGGTGACAATAATAATCCTTGTAATTTACTTTTCCTGATTGAATATTCTGCTCGTCACCATCGTTGAGAAGCATTGACCGAATCTTGAGGTTTGTGTGTACCTATAAAAAAGGTATACAAAAATTTTGAGTTTCTCAGTTTATTTTTGAAACTCTGGATTCTGATAGAGAGCCATGAGACTTAGACCTGAGTGCAAAAATGGAGGCTCTAGACCCTTCCAGAGCTGAGATATTTATGATGGCATAAATGTTACGTGGGCCTTTAGAGTTTTGAGAAGATTGGAGAAACGTATTTTTTCGGACCGAGAAAAAAAACCTAAAGGGGTACTGCTGTCATTGTTTTTTTGTTCTGTTTTGTTTTTTAGTTGAAATTTTGAGTTTCTCTGATCTTCTTGAAACTCTGGATTCTGATAGAGGGCCATGAGACTTAGACCTGAGTGCAAAAATGGAGGCTCTAGACCCTTCCAGAGCTGAGATATTTATGATGGCATAAATGCTACGTGGGCATTTAGAGTTTTAAGAAGATTGGAGAAACGTATTTTTTCGGACCGAGAAAAAAAAAACTAAAGGGGTACCGCTGTCGTTTTTTTTTTTTTTTTTGAGTTGAAATTTTGAGTTTCTCTGATCTTCTTGAAACTCTGGATTCTGATAGAGGGCCATGAGACTTAGACCTGAGTGCAATAATGTAGGTTTTTTTTTAAAAACTTGTAGAAATCCATTATATTATATCTAACATTCTCTATAGTATCCAGCTGCAGACCCGCAGCACACCAGTTTCAGAACCCCAACTCCAGAACCCCAGCCCCAGAACCGGAAGTAAGGGGCGGAGTTACGTTCTAACCGACACCAGCGCTAGGGCCGTAAGTGAGGGGCGGAGCTTAGGTTTGAAACCTAATAACACCACCTAACGTAATTTGGAAGGTATTTTACACATGAACTATATGCATGTTATGATGCTACATTACAGTACAATAATCATTTTAAAACATTGATTTTGTGTAAAATAATTGTACATAGTTTCAGTTATCCGTTTCATTGTATTATGAGTTACTTCCTGATCAAGAAAAAATAATACTTATGGGCATTTTAATGTATAACAGTTTAATAATTTTAGCTAAGCAGTTTATACACAGGCTATGTGTAGATTTACGAAGGTAAGACCTTTGTTTTTTAGGTTTTTTTTATGAAGGAGTTAACTTTGTATAATAATGCTCATGAGTGGTCGTCCAGCCTAAGGTATGTGGCAGGACCATCATCTATCATGGCATATAAATTGTCTAGAGATGCTGGCAGTGTTTCAGGCTCTGAAACACTTCCTAGTAGTGTTGCACGATGCACCGATACTTCAAAAGTATCGTGATACTCAGACATTTTTTATACTTACTTAATACTTTTATGAATGACCGCGTTCTAGATTTGTGAGAGACGTATTTCATGTTGGTATGTGCAACGCACGCTTCCAGTCCCGATAGTGTTTCAAGGCCGCAGGGCCCGCTCTGATAGTTATACAGTAGGTAGACAACCAGAATGTGGTTTTTACCACCGCAGGTTTGCCGCGGCGGTAAAAGTTGAGGTGTATTTGCTGCCTTTGGCCGCTAAGAGGCGCAACAATCACAGACTTTGAAAAGTGTCCGTTTTTTGTGTAATCTTCAACTGCGCCGCGGCTCTTTCAGAGCGATTGAAAGATGGTAGCAGATTAATTCAAGTGAAACGTAGTTAAATTAATTAATTAATCACAATACTGAAATTAAATTGAAAAAATAATGAAACCTTAAAACATTGCAGTCAAAACATATTAGGCTACATCAATGAGGCTTTACAATTGTATAAGACGACAGCGCATTAGAAGTCCAGCGATAGCTGTGTGGTTAACGCATCATCCTCAACCTCATATACCTCCATACGACGCAAGATCGAACCTCGTTACATGCTGTTGGCCGACAGCTTTTATGTTTTAGCCTACCGTTCTTGAAGCTTAAATAGGTAGCTTTTGCAATCCGTCCCCTCAATTTATAAACTGTAGGCTACTCACGGATTCTTAAACTGTTCCCTCGGTTTAACAATTCGTGCCCACGGATTAATAAACCGTAGCCACGAGTTCCTAATCCCTGCTCTCAGATTTGTAAACCGTGCCCTCAGTTTTTGAAATATGTACTGTACCCACAAATTCATAAACCGTGCCCACGCTTTCGCAATCCGTAGGCTACTCACGGGTGTGTAATCCGGACTCGCGGATTTGTGGCATTGTTTTTAAAAGGACTTCACTTACAAATAAATAAATAAATAAATAAATATAGCCTAAGACAAACACAAAGTTATAGGTCTATAAAAATAAAACATTCATAAATTGTTTTACATATTCCTGTCTTAAGTGAACTCATTTAAAGTTATAAACGCAAATAATAGGCCTAATAATAATATGCTATTATTATTACATTTAGGCTACATATTTAGATATAAGACGCTTTTATTAAAAAAAAAAAGAAACAAAGCAATTCGTCAAATGTCAGTCATAATAGGCCTACTGGTTAGACAATAATAAAACAGGGCTGAGATTATCACAAATAGGCCTAAACACAAGATTTTGACGCATAGGCTGACTTTTTGCCTTTATTAAACATTTAAAATATTCACAAATTAATATGAAAAAAAAAATGATTTTGCTATCTAAAAACTATATTTTGCCCGCAGTGCTAAATGAGAAGAGCATGTGAGAGATGATTTATAGGTGATTTATAGGCTTGTGTCTGAAAAATAACGACGTTTTCTTGTTATTGTGAGTTTACACAAATAAAAGTAGTTGCAAATAATGTATTATGTATTTTTTTTTCCGTATGACCAGAAATGCTAGATTATTTTAAATTGTTCCACTGTTTACAGGAACATGCAAGTGTTTGCGGCCGCGGCAGTGACATGCACACAAACAGTTGGATATACGTTAAAACCTGTGTTTGTTTGTTAGAATCGTAGCCTATTATTATTGTCTAAGACTGACATTTGACGAATTGCTTTGTTCTTTTTTGTGGATAAAAGCGTCTTCTAAATAGGCCTGTAGCCTAAATGCATTTTTATTTGCATTACTACTATGAATGAGTTCACCGACGACAGTAATATATTTAACATAAAATAATTTATAACTTATAACCAAACCTTTTACAGTTTTTGAACTGTTATTATTCTTATGATTACTATTATTATTTTCGCTTATTATAGTACTGAGCTTTTTCCTCTAAAAATTTACTTTAAAGATAAAAGTATCCTAAATGTATTTATTTTTTTAAATGCAAGAAATTATCCATTTTAAAAAAGGATTTTAAAAACAATGCAATGCATCCCGCATCTAAACAGGAGGCTTGGTTGAATCATGCGGCACACTCTGGGGGACGAGCCACAAACCCGTGAGTCCGGATTACAAACCCATACGGATTGCGAAAGCGTGGGCACGGTATATGAATTTGTGGGTACAGATTGCAAAAACTGAGGGCACGGTTTACAAATCTGAGAGAGCACGGATTAGGAACTCGTGGGTACGGTTTATTAATCCGTTGTGATAAAGTGCAGTTATGTTTCTAACGTTAGTGTTTTTGGAGCAACTGAATGCCTTCAAACAAAAGCTACCGAGGAATCGTCAAGAAAAGTATACAAGGCCAGTTTTAAAGTTTTACAAAAAATAAACCATGTTCAATTTGTAGCCTATAGCCTATTTTGTTCTTGAATTGTTGGAAGAAAAAAGGGACATACTAAAACACGCCAGGCGTGGAAAAACGCTTTGGTGGACACACGGGCTTTCAAGTGGGGGAGGGCGCATATTTGCATTTGAATGTTGTGTTACATTCTAAAACATTTAACGTGTGACGCACACACACACACACACACACACAACTGCACATGCACACACACAGGGCTTACATTCTGTTTGACTGTGTTGTTGTTGCAAACATGCTGCTCTAAACTCTAGTAAACTTGTGTTTTCTGTGTCAGCAGCAAAGATAAAGTTGATGATGCTGACTCGCCTTCGCAGTAAACGCGCATAGGCCTAAACGCATAGGCTACTTCGAATTAGCCTACTTACGCAGAGAGTTGTCAATTTATTTTCGTTTTTAAATGTTTTGTTTAAAAGTACACATTTAAAGCTTTCTAGTTCATATCGCACCTCTGTGTCCTGATTATATTGTCTGATATTTACTTAATGTGTTAATCCAGTCAATTTGTTGATGAAACATTTATTACAATGAAGATAGAATTTATCCGAAACAAAATTTACAAGCTTTCTACAAAACAAAACTTAATTGGTGGTCAAAATCATGTCTGACCCACTCAAATATTTTCCGATATATTGGGTAGCTTTTGATCCTTATATCATGCGGTTCACTTTTTATATAGCCTAATCAACATAGACGAAATAATAAAAATAAGTAACATAATATTATTAAACATAAATGTGAAACGTAGCCTATGTTTTTTTTTTTTTTTTACTTATATTTATCCGTCATGCCGGCTTTGCTCACATTCTATGTAGCCTATACATGCATGTGTGTGTGTGTGTGTGTGTGTGCATGTGCTGGAGGGGGGCCCATCCCTACTTTTGAATATCGTTATCATTATTGATCATTTGTAATAATTAGTTTTTTTCATGCATATGTAGAAATTGTACTATTTTTTTCAGGTTTGACACTTTACTAAAAATGACTCTGAATGTAGGCTATTAAATAACTTTACATAACATTACTATCATTACTTTTTTCAGGTTGTTTTACTAAATTTAATTTATATTAATTTATAGCATGAGCCCCTGATTATGTTGCACGTTCTCTTGTTTTTTTTCTTCTTTTCTTTTAAAGACAAACCTTATTTTTACAAAAAAAAAAAGATGGATTTATATAGCGTTTTGAAAAAAAAAACTTTTAATTTATCATTAACAATATTGTTGTTTGATTTAATAATCATTGTTCAACAGAACCAATAAAACATTTAATTTGAATATTCACAAAATGTGCATGGGTCTAGGTTAAAAATGTAGTTTTCCTGAAAACTATTGAAATGGATTTATAGCGTTTTGGAAAAGAACTCCTCGTATTTTTTTTTTTTTTTTTTTTTTTTTTACGGAACTGCTTTTGAAATTACCATTGGTATTATTATAGATGTAAAGAAGTCATTCTGTTGGATACTATTTTGTTCCTTCCTTAGTGTAAAATGGAAATATATATATTTTTTTATAAATACAAGGAAAAAAAACAAACAAAAAAAACCTAAATGGTGTAACAGTTTTAGAACTAGACAAATCTTTCTGCATAAATACCTAAATATAAAATTTAACTACAGTTATCCATGTTGCATCGGGCTTCGAACCCATGTCATTATCATGTTCTAACCGTAAGTTCTACCACTCAGCTATGTGTTCACTTAGGCGCAAATACCCAAACATATGTTTCTCCAGTGTGAGTATTCGCTCATGAGCAGGAAAACGTTTTGTCGTTTACCTATTGTGAGTGTAAGCCTACTTTACACGAAAACGTACACCTTTTACAGTTTAAAAGATGATTTTATTTTAGCTGTTATGAGAAAAATAAATTCAAGTGAACACCGCCGCGTTTGTCGAACACAATTAATGCCAGAATAAAACCTGATTTTAGAATAGGCCTACACTGGGCGTGGTGTGTCAAAAAAAAATACTCAATTATAAACTTCAATATTTCAATATTTCGTTCAAAACCACCTCAAAACAATTCGTGACATTTTAAAAAGCCGTGAATCAATGTATTAAGGCCACTGAAACTGAAACTGACATCTCTCAAATACAGGAGCAGAAGCGCTGGTTCAGATTTTATTATTCGTTGTTTAAACATGCCTGTTGCATATTTAAAAATAAATAAATAAATATATTTGATATGGTCTAGGCTAATTATAGCATTGATTACTGTGGAGGGGGGGGGGGTGTTTTTTAATTTTACATGGAACCCCATTAAGTTTTATTTTCTATATTTTTTGCATAACTGCTTTTGAAGATGTAAATTCAGTCAATCTGTTGGAAGAGATTTGTTCCTTAGTTTAAAATAGAAATGCATGGTCATTTTATTTTATAAATATAAGCAAAAAAACTAAATGGTGTAACAGAGTTTTAGAACAAATCTTTCTGCATTAATAGCCTAAATATAAAATATAACTATATTATCCATGTTTGAGCAAGCTTCGAACCCATATGTTTGTAATGGTAAAACCGCAGGCCTATGCTCTACCACTCAGCCATGTGTAGGGCTGTCGCGGTAACCGCAATATTGTAGTACCGCGCTTCTGACAAGTCAACCGCAGAGGATAGCACGTAACCGCAGCAACCGCGATATTCACGTTTTTTTTTTTTATAAGGCTATACCCTTCTTGTTTTGAACTTAATGCATGTGTATTGAATGTTAAACAAGTTCATAACGATAACAAGACTGTTTATCATGGTGATGTGTAGCTTACAGGCTTCACATAGACAGTGAATGAAAGAGATCGGCAGAGCGCGTCACGCGCTGCGCGTGCAATTACCTGCGTCTGTCTTTGAAGTCGTGAAAAGCTTGTCGTGTCAAAGGGAAGCGAAAAAATTTGTCGAATCATCATTTTAACGTTCTCTTCACGGGTATTTTCCCATAAATCCGCGTCAGCAGCAGCTCTGGTCAGCATCCCACAACACAAGGAAGCCGAAATAAAATCAGTGAGTCACGCATTGAATCAATGGGTCTCTAATAAGTGAAGCATCAGCTTTAGCATTGCCTATGCGACGCATTGCTGCTCCGCTGAGCCTTGAAAAGTTGAATCTCAAAGTTAAAAATAAATAACATCTTGTTATATCAGCTTTTTTAAACGTGTTCGTTGAATGAACGGTTCAATGATTCGCTCAAAGTCCGTTGTCATAACAATATGCGCGCTGAGTGAAAGTCTTTCAATGCGCATATATGTAGACGCTGTTTAGTTTCGGTTACATTGGTTACTGAAAATGTCCTCGTTTTTGTCCACATCGTAAACATTATTTATATAGCAACAAAAACATATAATTAATTAAATAAATAAATAAATAAATGGCGGGAATACCGCATATCGCGCTATTGAGCCACTCAACATTACCGCAAGGGAAATTCCATAACCGCGACAGCCCTAGCCATGTGTTCTGTTTAATGTATAGTAAATAAATTCAAGTCACCACCGCCGCGTTTGTCGAACAATAGGCTATTAAGGCCACTGAAACTGAAACGCGCGCTGCATGTTATGTGTCAATACAGGCGCAGAAGCGCTGGTTCAGATTTTATTAGGCTATCTGTTGTTTAAACGTGCGTGTTGCATATTTAAAAATATATATACACATATTTGATATTGTCTATTTAGGCGAATTATAGCATTGATTACTGTGGAGGGGGAAATACCCCACCGGCAAATCGCAACTTGCTTAGCTTGGTTATGTTTTTTTTTTTTTTATCTACATGGAATTTTTTTATCATAACTGCTTTTGAAGATGTAAATTAAGTCAATCTGTTGGAAGAGATTTGTTCCTAAATGTAAAATAGAAATGCAAGGTAATTTTAATTTTAATACATGTTTATGCGGGATTCGAAACAGTGTCATCAAAATAATTGTACCAAAGTTCTACCACTCGACCACGACTTTTCTCACTGCCAAAAGCCCAGAAGTTCGGTTGTTCAGCAGTCAGTGTGCGCACGCGAGAGAAGCGCTCTTCAGTCTTCGCATTCCTCAATAGCGTCATTGAAAGCAGCACTTTATTTTCGCTGACTGCGAGATAGGCCTATTTTAACTTTTGATTAATAAAATGTTCTCCTATAGCCTAAAAGTTTCTATTCTAGTTAAAGCTATATTCTATTTAAAATGTAGGCTACTTTTACATAATTACGTTTTGCTTCGCTAAATGTCCCTTTGCGCCACCTGGTGGTCATTTCACCACCGACTTTGAAATACGGCTGGTTTATTTTTGCCTCGGTAGATTTACCGCGGCACTTGCCGCGGCGGTAAACGACATTCTGGTTGTCCACCTACTGTACTTTGCAAGTTCTTAGCAACAACACCATCCGGCGGCCTGTACACAATAGTATCTGTGACGACGATAGAATGAAGCGCGCATCCGCATGAAGACGGTGCGCGAGCCGCAAAAGACCATGCAACTGATAGCAGCGAAAAAAAACGCTCCGCTTGATTTAAAAAACAACAGATTTTAGCACTAGATCTCTTATTTAGTAACGAAATAAATTAATTATCTGCTATTTAACTGGAGATGTTTAATTTATTTTGTATTAGCTTTACAACTTTCACCCCAACTTTCATAGATAGCATAAATAATTTGCAAGCTGCTAAAATAAAGCATACAAAACATCAGCAAAAATGATTTATAGGCTATATGATTATAATCAGAGCATGTGCATGTTTGTCAGTGATTTATTTATAGTAGGTTATTACAGCATTTAAACAGCACAGACCTACGCAAAGGAGGTGCATGTGAAACACCCTGTAAGAAATACTTTCCTTTTCAGGAAAGGTATCGAAAAAGTATCGAAATCGCGATTCTTGACTTGGTATCGGTATTGAAACAATAATTTTGGTATTGTGACAGCACTACTTCCAAGCAGACCTGAGAGGTCATCATGTGTTAGTTCAGTCAGACAACATGTCAGTGGTCTCTTGTATAAATCATCAGGGGGGCCTGCGGTCACGCCGGCTTTACAAGTTGGCCCGTTAGGTCCTCCTGTGGTCCCTAGGGAAGTTACTATCACTGAGAGCAATGAGCTTCCTGGGTATTTGAACTTGGGTATTTGAACCGACTTTCTGCAGGAGACACTCGTCTTTGTTGTAAAATAAAGTCTAATATTTCTGGCATCAAAGATCTTTGAGAAGTGATTTCCCAAAAAGATTGAAACCACAACAGTATCTATTTTGGTACCTGGTATCAACAAGTCTTTTCTGCAGTCATACAGCATGCCGAGCTGGAAGGATCTCCCAAGAGCTGCTGTTTCAATCACATTCACTCCCACTGAATGCAGACAAAACACATCATAGGAGAAACAGATCAGTGGGGTTACAGTAAATATGAACACACTGTAAAAAAACAAATTTAGATGTCTTACATTTTTTAATGGTGACTGGTTTCATTAATTTTTTTTCAATTGGCCTAACTGTATTTCTGTGCACTAAATGTTATCAAGTGTGGCAACAGTCTGTTAGCATTGGTTCAGGCAACGTTTACACAAAGCCGGGTATTTAGAGAAACGAATATTTCCCCCGCCTCCGTTTTCAATAATAACATTGTGTACACACCCGCCTAAATACGCTGTCGAGCGCCATCATAACTATGCCAAACCTATGGGCGGCAGTGTAGGGAGAAGGATAAGGCCATGCAAGCCAATCAGAATCCTCAGAATCGACAAGAGAGAACCTAAAACGCAGTTTCTCCCAGTGTACATGGCAACACATAACCGGCGTTTTCAGAAATCTCCACTTTGGCCAGTGTTTTTAAAAATAATCGTTTTCTGTGATAAAAACAGGGTTTTCATGTAAATGAGAGGCCAAACCGCAGGGAAATATCCGTGTCTTCCCTTCGTGTAAACAGGGAAGACACAGTTTTGAAAATGTACAACTTACTTGTGAAAATAATACCAAAGCGAAAAAAAAAAACCTGTAAGTTCCTTGTCCTGATAGGAAATCTGTATTGCTATACCCCACCTGACACCAAGTCTAACCACCTTTACAAGTGAGCCCAAATTTGTATTACACAATAAACCCCGGGTCCTAGCTTTAATTATACCGGTACCAGTGCTCGAAGTGGGGCGTTACTCACCGGCACGCAGTACCACCACTTCTACATTTTACTCTTAAAGTCCCTGTAAAGTCAAAATTAAGTATGTGTTCTGAGTTTGTCACACCACAGAAAAATGTGTTATTAGCCACCCAGTCAAATTTGAATAATTAAAAAATCCGGCAAGTACATAAAATAAGCTATCAAAATCTTGAAAAAATTAGCAAAATCTCTGTTCTCAAACGCTGGGGGCGTGTCCGCTGGCTGTGCTGAAACCACACCCACTAGCGGGAAAGCTGTCGACGGTGATATTAGCTGATACTGCTTTCGGGACGGGAGGATGAAAACTGAGGCAGGAGATAGTCGTTTCGGCCCTGTTCACCAGTAACAGCGGATCATCAGTGAATCCCAGTTGTCTCTGAGGAAAGTTTATAAAACTATCCAGTGTAAAATGATCACTATAGGTGGTGTTGGCGGTGATCCTCAGCTCTTCATCAAGGTTGGGTCTCTAAAAACCTCTTCTTGATGTGATGGTTTTTAAGGAAATTAAATGAAGATACCGATCTGTTTTGTACATGATCGCATCCAGGGAATAGCCTAGCCTATGCATTTCTGTGTCGAAGACATAGCTAGCTAGAAAACTGTAGGCTCAGCTGTAGTAACTAATTGTACTGACAGTTGTACTGACTAGTAGTCAATGGGGAATGAGATCTGTTTGATTAAAACATTCTTCCAAATATCTTCCTTTGTGTTCAGCAGAACAAATAAACACATAGAGGTATGGAACAACATGAGGCAACATGAGGGTGAGTAAATACTGACAGAATTTTCATTTTTGGGTGAACTAACCCTTTAAATTAACACTGAAGAGTGTTCAAGTTAATGTGCTATTTAAGTTGTTGATTGAGTGATGATTGAGCATTATTAAAGACACCTGATGATCACAAGCAGAATCACTGAAGGAGAAAATCACAAATTGTAAGCCACCGTTATGGAGATCAGTGTTCGCTTTAGTTGGGCTCTTGACACTTTTACTTACAATTTAAACTTTTTTTGACTGCTGTTATTGATTTATACCAGTCAAATGAACAAAGACATCTGTGATCTGAGAGTGTAGGTTGTGTTTTTGCATAATCATGCTGTGATCTGTAAAATGAAATTTTTCATATAATTTGGTTTAACTTGATAACAGCATTTTAGTGGTTATAAAGCATATGATTATCAATATTTTTCTGATATTCCGAAATATTTCATATAAATTATTCTGATTAGAGTTGTGACGTTCGCGAACGAACCGATTCTTTTGAACGGCTCATAAACATGAACGATGGGAGCAGAGTCGCGGCTGGAGGAGAGTCGTTCTTTCTGTCGTTCTTTTTTTCCTGTGCGTGTTTTACACAGATGCACATAAATTATGAAGATGCTCCTCAGTTAAAGGGGAAGGGGCGCCCAGCGCAGGGGTAATAGTTGTGATAGTTGTGCACGCGCATGCATCTTTTACTCTTACGTTATCTTTTATAACCCTACGTGCCTATGTCATTGGGTAGGAGCGGAGCCAAAACTTGTTGTGCACGCCGCCATCACATGGTTACTCCAGTTTAAAAAAAAGCCATAAAGTAAGGAACTGCTTGTATTTATTTACATTGCATTTTGTGTTCATGTTAATGTTATTGTATCTACAGTATATATTTACAACTTAATTTTTTTTAGTTTTTTATCAAAATGTTCTTGTGGTATTGTATGAAAAACATTAGTCAACAGCTTTACACATACACTCACTTTGTACTAAAGGTAAATCCAAAATAGTGATGTCACGTTCTAAGCAGATGGATGTTGTGCAACCCTATGGAATATAGTCCACACATGACAAATGAGGTAATAATCAATATTTCAGAATAATTCAAACTCAGATATTGATGCCTGATATCTAAGTTTGAATTATTTGACTACAAATCTCACCTCATCATTCCTCCCGGTGATTATACTAAATATTTAAAAAGAGCCAAAAGAGCCATTCTTTTGAACGGCTCTATGAAATGAACGGATCGCCCAAAGCTGGATCCCCTCAAAGAGCCATAAATCCCATCACAAATTCTGATAAAATCACTTTCAAATGCATTTATTTAGAAACACAGACATCAATAATCAGCCTGTGAATCTCAACCGTGGTGACCACATAATCCTTGTTGCCACCAATCACAACTCATTCATGGCTCCCATCATGCATTGCGGTATGAATAAATTATGATCTGAATTGTCCATGTAAATTACTTTTCCTAATTGAATATTCTGCTCGTCACCATTGTTGAGAAGCATTGACTGAATCTTGAGGCCTGTGTGTGCTTTACACAAAGATTTTTTTTTTTTTTTACAACTTTTAAGAAATTCTTTACATTATAAATTCTCAATATTTATGCAGAATCTCAGTTATGCTGTAACCAACAAAATAAATCACAAATTTTAAATTCAAATGACAATTGTCACAATATAATAGTGATGGGAAGTTCGGATCATTTTACTGATTCGGATCTTTGAGTCTCGTTCAGTAAAATGAACGAATCTTTTATCGAGTCATTTCGTTCAAAATAAGACTTTTAAAAAAAGAAAAAAACACGAATACATGTTATATTGCACCACATAAATACAATTAAGAAAAAAAGCAGTCAACCCCCCCTTTAAATAGTACATTAACTTTAACACTCTTCGCTGTTTAATTAACACTCAATTTAACACTTTAACACTCTTCAGTCTTTAACACTCTTGACTTTTTGTTGTGTAGTAACATTCAGTAAACTGGACATTTTTATGTTCTTGTAATGTTATCAATCAACATTACTATCATGTAGAAATTTTAATCAAAAATTACGTTTAAAGAACGTTTGAGGAACATTATATTCCGGATGCGGAATGCACTGCTACTGCACTGCATTCAACTGTGCCTTCAGTTGCGGTTGCCAACTTTAATTTCAGAAAACCATTCTAAAATTATGTTAGACCTCCTGGGGTTTAATCAACGATGTTTTCCCTATTATTATTATTTTTTTTAAATCCAAGAATTCTAAAATAACTACAATTTAGAAATATATCACAATCATATTAACAAGTTCACACAATTTGGTTATGTTCACACAAAAAATCGCTCGAGCAGAGCTGCTGATCTTCCGTGAATCTCTTATATGAACAACCAGTAATAAATAACAGCATATACAATGATGAATAAACACTTACTCTTAGTCATTTCTCACAACTCTGGCAGGATTTAAGAGGAAGCAGCACAAACCATTCCAGCCGTTTCTCAATATGCGTTCTTGTCTGTACTTGTGTTCTTGTGGACTTGTGAAACGTCAGCAGTCACTGCCCAAGTACTGTTCCAATTCAAAGTTCACATCTAGCCAAGTCCATTTCAAATCCCCGGATGTGTTCTTGATCCGCCCCCCCAGATAGCACAAGGCTATTTGATGTGCATGCTATTTACATCTGGAAGACGTATTTTTAAGAGTCTTTGCTCATCTGCAAGACGTCTAGGACGTTTCCTAACGCATGTTAAATTGACATCTTCTAAACATCCATTTGACATCTGCAGGAAACGTCCTATAGACAAATATAAAAATACTGTTATTGTGTCATGAAATGTAATTTTAAGAGTGTTTCAGGCAAGAATGTGGTTGTTTAAATCTCAAATCTGTGGTTTATTTATAAAGATAGCGCCTATTTGAAATATGCATCTTCGGAGTTCTGACATCCAAGCCTTCAGCAGACACTCAGCGAGATCAACCCCGACTGGAACAGCTTTTCCTCGGCTAGTGCTTCTGACGTTTGCTGCTGGCTCTGATCTCTCAAGTCTAGTGGATTTTTTATTTATTTATTTAGAAAAGGGACAGTGTACATTAATAAACATTCTTAAATGTAAATGTACCCAAATTAGCCCAAAGGCTAGTTTTCATCGGTAGTCCCTTTGCCAGATGTTATTAGGCTCTTAACTAGAAAAAAAAAGAGTTAAACATTACAGCAATACAACAGTCATAAAACTAGAAGTATACAAAAAGACAATATATATATATATATATATATATATATATATATATATATATATATATATATATATATAATGAATAGGTCTATAATAAAATTAATAATAAGGTTAGTAATAATAATAATAATAATAATAATAATAGAGGAGTAGCGTTAATGTTCACAGTGTTGGTTATGTAGTAGCCATTTCTTCAAATTAAGCTTATAAGGAACTCCCGCACACTATCATTACTTGCACTTTTAAATCAAGTTTATTCACACACAACGTTTCGGTCACACGACCTTCGTCAGGAGTATACAAAATGTTCAAAAACATCTCTTTTTAAATGCGCACATGACCACTCCACAGAACTCCATCTGTAAACAATTAAGCTCATTAGGAGTACATAATTAGCCCCACATCACAGACAACTACAAATTGTAATAGATTACAAAAATTAGTTAAGATCACCCTGTAGAATAGATCAACAAGATCATAAAAAAAAACATTATTATCAAACAATATCAAATTGTACTTCCAAACAATTGTAACAGTCAAGCTCCTTAGCCACCCAAACTCCTTGCAAATCCATAATAAAGAAGAGGGAGAAAAAAAATAAAAATAAAAATAAATAAATAAATAAATCAACACATCATTATCCAACAATATCAAGTTGTACTTCCAAACAATTGTAACAGTCAGGCTCCTTAGCCACTAAAACTCATAGCAAATACATAAAAGAAAAAAAAAAATTAATTACAAAATCACTATAACATTACATTAAATAATGCTTCGTCATTCATACCCTTAGGTGATAAAGTTTAAAGAGTGTAAATCCAGAACTCACGTCTCTGTATGAGTAATTCTATGTCGCCCTCTCTAGGTGGCAAAGTCACTTTCTCGATCCCACAAAACCGTAAAGAAGTAACATCGTGATTCAAAGTTACTTATTCAAAGTATGACAGCAAATGCCAGTGTTTTTTAAAAATTGATTTAATCATAAAGGACTTTATAATACAGGAAATACAGGAAAAAGAGATTTTTTGATTTTTTTGTCTTCATTTTTAACAGTTCAGAGCGTGTCTTTTTAAAGGCTGCATTGAATGCTTCCTCAACTCAATCTAAAGGGTAACCTCTGTTCAAAAAATATTTTTCATGATTTTAGATTTCTCAAAAAAGTCGTAGTCAGAATGACAAATTCTCCTCAATCTGTAGAACTGACTGTGTTAATGGTTTTGGGCTAAAAGTGGATCTGTTCAAATGTTTTAGACAAATGAAACTACAGTACTTTTTCTCCAAATCAGAGTCTGGTGCATCTAGTACACCCTTTAGACCTAAAAGTAATTTCTGCCCTAATGTGTCTAATCACACCATTCATACTTTTTGTCGTTTGGTCGAACAAGATGTGATAGAAACTTGTTCTTCTAGTAATAATATCTCCCATAATCTTTCATTGAATGAGAAAAAACTTTGACCGAATTGATAAGTGACCCAACCCACTGAGCAAAGTGATGTCCAAAAGACGTCTTTTTAACGTCTTTGTCACAAAAGTCGGACGTTGAAAAGACGTCCACTGAGGGGCCGGAATGAAAGTTTTTATGACGTCTTTTTGTGACGTGTTCTGGACGTCCGGTATAGACGTTAATGGGTCCTTCGGACAAGATTAAAAACTAGTTCAAATGTGGCCATTGTGGACATGTTTTCAACATAACTTATGGCCTCATTTAGACAATTTATACTGTTTCTGGACCAAATAAACACTTTCAGGATGCATTAAATTAAAACTCATGGTTAATTACATTGTTTAGATGTGGTTTAGATGGTGATATTTGTTTCATTTTAAGTCACCATTGTGGTGATGAGTGTTTACTTTAGTTGGGCTCTTGGTCCCAATTCTTCTTACTTTAGCTTTTCTTTGACTGTTGTAACTGTTTGCATAACACCATTGATTGTGCAGAGAAAGCCAAGAAAATAAAAGATCATCTGTCTTCAGCTGCTTGTTGATGATGACAAACGCAATGCAATCATTAAACAACATCTAAACTTCTGTTTTTATATCTGAAATAATTATTCACCTTTTAGAACTGCATTATTTGGACCAGTAACTTTATAATGACCACTGTGTATAATATGTTTTAAGAAAGTGAATCACATAGTCACACACAAGATATCAAGATTTTGCATATGATTCTCAACGACGGTGACAACCAAAACAAAAAAGCCTGGGAATCGAGGATGTTTTGTACTATGAAATCTACCCATCATGCATTGCAGCATGAAGCATTTTTTTATTTATTGTCACCATTTTTGTGAATCATATGCAAAATCTTCATGTCTGTGTGTGACTCTATGGTAGATTTTCTCAAAACATTGTGTAAATTTGCTTTTTGTCCAACTTCCATGCTACTAATTAGTGATGGCCGGTTTGTGAACGAATCGTTCTTTTGAACCGGTTCTTTTTAGTGAACCGGTCGAACCAGTACACTAAATCGGACTGAATCGTTTGAAACAGTTCGCGTCTTGCGTCAGCGCTAAACCACAAGTTACTAAAGTTACTCACTTTCAGACATGCCTGACAGTCCCTCCGAATCGAAATAAATCAATATCCATTAGTACATTGTATTCAGTAACTGGTTTTTTGAACCGGTTCATTAAAACGAACTGTCCGAAAGAACCGGTTCGCGGAAAAGAACCGGACTTCCCATCACTACTACTAATGCAGTTCAACAACATTGGTGGTTATAAACTCCAGATACAAACACAAAAGTCTAAACACAACGTTAAATGCCTTTATGTTGATTTCATCATCACCATCCTCATCATCAACAACAACAACAACAACAACAACAAGGAGCTGATGAGAGTCAATTTTCTTGGCTTTCTCTGTCACAACAATGGTGTTATTCAAACACACAGTTACAACAGCCAAAGAAAAGCTAGAATACAAATTATTGGGACCAAGACCCCAACTAAAGCAAACACTGATCACCACAATGGTGACTCAAAATAAAATAAATATCACCATCTAAACAATGTAAGGAAATTACATTGAAATAAACTTGAGTTAATTTAATGCATCCTGAGAGTGTTTATTTTGGTCAAGAAACAGTATAAATTGTCTAAATGAGACCATAAATAATGTTGAGAATGGCCACATTTGAACTAGTTTTTAACCTTGTACGAAGGATCCATTAACATCTTTCAGACGTCCAGAACACGTCAAAAAATACGTTATAAAAACTTTCATTCCAGCCCCTCAGTGGACGTTTTTTCAACGTCCGACTTTTGTGACAAAGACGTTGAAAAGACGTCTTTTGGACATCATTTTGCTCAGTGGGAAGTATCATTATAAAACCAGCTGATAAAGGAGGGGCGATTGTATTTAGCCAAGATTCGGAAAAATACCAACACGAAATTCTTGCACAATTACAGAATATTAAGTTTTATTAAAAAAAAAAAACTCCCTGGGGATCCTATCGATCAGAGATATTGTCATTTTAACAAATGCTAAAACGGAGGGTTGGATATCTCAATCGGAGTTTAAATTCTTGTATTGTCAACATCCGATAAACCAGTTTTTTACACTCTTCCTAAAATTCATAAGAGACTTATTGACCCTCGGTCGTCCGATTGTGGCACAGACTTAATTCTCTCTTATCCCCTTTATCGCAGTACGTTGATTTTTTTTTATAAAACCTTTTGTTCATTCGTTACCATCTTACATTCGAGATTCTACTGATTTCATCAATAAGAGCTCTGAGTTGCATGATTTACCGGACGTCTCTGTATTGTTAACTTTAGACATAACAAGTTTATAACATTTTGCATGAAAAAGGACTTATTGCCCTCGGACATTATCTTTCGTTACGCAAGGACTCTAGCCCACCTTTGGACTTTATTATCCAGATGGCTTCCTACCTTTTGAAATATAATTATTTTAGTTTTGATAATGATTTTTTTCTTCAGATAAGTGGGACAGCAATGGGCTCGAACTTTGCCCCTAACTATGCCAATCTATTTATGTTTTTTTTTAAGAAAGTTATATATTTAATACAGAGAATAACCCTTTTTATTCACAGATCATCAAATGGTACAGATACATCAACGATGTATTTTGTATTTTTTTGGGTGATCACGAGGATGCTCGAGAATTTGTTACATTTTCGAACAACTTGGTTGATGATTTGGAATTCACCTCTGAAATCAATTCTGTTAAAGTACACTTCCTTGATATGTGGGTACAGAAGAACGAAGGTTGTTTGACTACTACTCTCTTTACTAAAGAGACTGATCGTAACACACTGTTACTTGCTACCAGTTTTCATCCTATTTTTCAAAAAAAAGGACTGCCTAAGAGTCAGTTCTAGAGATTGAGGAGAATTTGTCATTCTGACTCCGACTTTTTTGAGAAATCTAAAATCATGTAAAATAATTTTTTGAACAGAGGTTACCCTTTAGATTGGGTCAAGGAAGCATTCAATACAGCCTTTAAAAAGACACGCTCTGAACTGTTAAAAAAGAAGACAAAAAATAAAAAAAATACTCTTTTTCCTGTATTACAACACATTCACCTAAGTCCTTTATGATTAAATCAATTTTTAAAAAACACTGACATTTGCTGTCATCTGATCCGGAGTTGAGTGATATTTTTAAACATCCTCCTCTGATTGTATACAAACGTGCTAGGAATTTAAAAGACAGCTTGGTACATGCTCGTTTTCAGAGTACTAGTCCTCGTACATCTCAGAGCCTACACTGTTAGACCTTACCAGTTATTTTACAGTAAAATACTGGCAACACTGTTGCCAGTTATTTACTGTAGAAATGCACTAAAACTCAAGTTAACTAAAAAAAATACAACTTATTAGTTTTAGTGCATTTTACAGTAAATAACTGGCAACAGTGTTGCCAGTTATTTACTGTTAAAATGGACTAAAACTCGAGTTAACTAACTTCACTTGCAGAAACCAACTTAAACGAATCAACTAAATGTATAATGCATTAATAATGTGAGCAAGGTATTATTGTGAACTTATTTAATTAGTAACAACAAAAATTAACTTTTGTAAATAAAGAGATTTCCACCAGATTCTGCGACTAACACAGACAGTGCCTTTTTAAACAAAGCAACATGCAGCATATCATCAATGTTTGTATCTTCTCCTGGACTGAAGCTCAGGCTTTACTCTTCAGCACAACGGTGACCCAAAAAACAAGATTTTACAGTAAACCACAGTATAAACCTGTTTTATAACTTACAGTTTATTACTGTTAAAATACATTTTGTGGGAGTGTCTTTTTATCTTACACTGTTAACCCTTTCTACCCCACAGGAAAATCCACACTACAAAGAGTAAAAAGTAACATTGATGCAGTGTTGCAGTGAGATAATTAAGGGAATATGTAAGTGATTGTTGAGCATGAACACCTGCTGTTAACAAGCAGAATCACTGAAGGAAAGAGGAACAACAAGAACAGAAAATAGAGAAACACAAGAACTACAACTGACTTCAGCCATTACACATTATTACACTTATTATTTACCAGTATGGCTTTATTTCTGTCATACATCTATAGAAGATGTTGTTGAGATGTTTAACCTCCTAAGACCCGAGTTTTGGGTGGAAAAGTCCAGGGGTCAGAAAGTAAAAGTACTGCCACATTTTTATTCCACCCACAGCAAAAACTCCAGTGTTAAATGAACTTTACTGGGAGTTTCTTTGGATACAGACTCAAGAGTGTTAAAGTTAACTAGATAATTAAGTGACTAATTGAGTGATGATTGAGATATTATTGAAGACACCTGATGATAACAAGCAGAATGACTGAAGGAGAACATCACATTTTTAAAGTCACCATTATGGAGATCAGTGTCTGCTTTAGTTGGGCTCTTGACTCTTAAATCATTAACTGTAGATGTTGTATGGCTGCTGTACATGAGATATAACAGCCAGATGAACAACAAGGAAAGCTGATGCGCTGAGGTTGGTTATGTTTTGACAAAATCATCATTTGTCACGAAACTCATTTGTAGAGTTTAACCTTTTTGATTTCACAGTATAACATTTTCAAAAATGTAAATATTATCCAAAAAAATTTCTTAAAAGCTGTTCTATTCTAAATACTTTATGGGCTCACCTGTGATTCTCAACAATGCTGATAATTATAAAGCATGTTGCAGTTCATTCTGGGTGCCACCAATCAAAACTGATTCATGGCTCCCATCATGCATTGCGGTATGAATAAATAATGATCTGAATTGTCTTAGTAATTTCCTTTACCTATTTGAATATTCTGCTTGTAACCATTGTTGAGATTCATACACTGAATCTTGATGTCTGTGTATGCCTAAAAGAAAGATTTTTATTTTTCAGAACAACGTTTAAGATTAAATTTGGTTTATTTTGAAAAATCTGGATCTAATGTTATAAACACAGTGATGCTGTTATGATCATTGTACTTTTAAATCAGAGAGTAGGCTTTAAATGAGTTCAGTGATTCAGATCTAATGATGATTATGTCCTAACATGATCTTGAACATCTGATCTGATCTCTTTGTTCATCCAGCTGTTAAAACAGCTAAACAAAATCTTTAGTAAAGCGTTTAAAGGTCACCTGCCCAACTAAAGCAAACACTGATCACCATAACGGTGACTAAAAATATAGATTTTCTCCTTCAGTGATTCTGCTTGTTATCATCAGGTGTTTTCAATAATATCTCAATCATCACTCAATTATTCACTTAATTAATTCTCATTAACTTTAACACTATTGAGTCTGGATCCAAAGAAACTCCCAGTAAAGTTCATTTAACACTGGAGTTTTTGCTGTGGGTGGAATAAACTTATGGCAGGACTTTTACTTTCTGACCCCTGGACACACAACCAATAATGTGATGTCCACGTATGTGGACAACCAGGTCTTAGGAGGTTAATCAAAAATGTTTGGTTTGAAGCTACCATTATAGAGATCAGTGTTTGCTTTAGTTGGTATGCTGATGGTGTAACATGAGATTTTCTTTTGACGTTGGGACAGTGTTGCCAACTTAGCGACTTTGTCGTTATATTTAGCGAGTATTCAGACCCCCCTAGCGACAAATTTTCAAAAAAGCGACTAGCGACAAATCTAGCGACTTTTTCTGGTGTTATTAGAGACTTTTGGAGACTCTCTGATGTGAAGTCACATATCGTTTTTCCTCATCTCAACGAGTGCTGCCGTGGGTCCCACCCCGTCCCAAATCACTCACAGGTGGCCCAGTCCTCGCGCAGCAGCCCCTCAGAGCAGGAGATGTTCTCATCCGCGTACAAACTGCAAAACAATCGCGCAAATGATTCGCTATTTTTAGCGACTTTTCAGACCCCGACTTTTTGCTTTTCTCCCTTTGCTTTCATTCACTCTACGTCTACCCTGTTTAGTGAATGGCTGAGAGGATCAGCTCATCTGTTGAAAGCCACTGACAGAGGTGAATGAGCAGAGTTTTTCCACGGACCTATCACTTATCTGCT
The DNA here is from genome assembly GCF_988280905.1 of Pimephales promelas. Lineage (NCBI taxonomy): Eukaryota > Metazoa > Chordata > Actinopteri > Cypriniformes > Leuciscidae > Pimephales > Pimephales promelas. The sequence goes on from NC_142777.1 coordinate 6,093,056, forward strand.
TTCTTTAAATAATAATGTTTTTCCACGCACCTATCACCTGCAGGTGTGCGATGGAGTTTGGTCACTTAAAATTAAGCTTAAAAGAGTTAAATGATGAGCACTCTCTAATTGGTTGAGGTACAGTATTCCACTGATGTGAAGCTTTGTATGAGAAAACAGCTTGACCGAACAACGTTTTCCTACGTGGAATTATACAATCTGCTTTAATTGCACCTCTTGTAATTCTGTTTTCAACAGATTTAGATTTAATAAAATCTGCCAAAGGAGGTGGAGCCAAACCATGCATAATCCTATAAACTAAACAAACATTTTTAAATTTGATACGATTTTCCCAGTTAAACAGGTTATACTTATTTAAAATGTGACAGTGATGAAAACTAAATTGTTTTTTATCAAAAAATTTTAGTGCTTGTTTGTATAGTGATTCTAATGGTTTTAGGACTGTCAAATGTGTGTTTGACCAGCTTGTTGAACAATATGTGACATGAGAAAGAATCATAGAATGGAAATATATCTTTGCTGCCTGATTTGATAAACTATTTCTAATAAACCTAAAATTAACCAAGTTAAATGTAATCTTTTTGCAAACTTTTTTAACGTGAGTTTTAAAACCAAGATAGGAGTCCAGATGTACCCCTACACTCTTAAAATGGATGTGTTAAAAACAACACAACCTGTGTTATATTTTAACACACTTGTGTGTCTAGTTAAGGACAATACATTTTGTGTTACTTTTAACTCAACCAGTGTGTTATTGTTCTTAACACAGGGAGTGTGATTTCACTAAGTTTGCACTTTGAATTAGATTAAAATGTAGCAACTGACAAAATATTGTGTGTAAATGAGTTTTATTTACACTGGTGCACTCTTATAAAATGATTTTGTAAATAACACAACCTGTAAAAAGAGATGTTTAAAATGACACATGCTGTGTAGATTTTAACCCGTTTTGTAGATTTTAACACATGTAGTGTGTTTGCTCAAGGACAACACATGTTGTGTCAAATTTAACACACAACCTGTGTCGTTTCTTTACACATCTCTGTGTTTATAAGGATTAAACATTTTGTGTTACGTTTAACACAACTAATGTGTTAGACAGCAGTGTGTTGTTGAAACCTTTTACACACTAATGTGTTATAGTAACACATCTTGTGTCAGATATGCGTCACATGTGACTGTAGTCGGAGAGTATTTGCCAGAGTTACTTCCCGTGTGCTTACAAAAGTGTTTGGATGAACACTGACACGTATTGGTAACTTGTGTTCAGGGGCGAAAATTTCATCAAAATGTTGGGGGGGACAATAAACATAACAATTCTCAAGAGCAAATTTTGAAGGGGACACCAATAATACAGGCAAAACAATACAGAGGAAAGCCTTACTACTATTATTAGTGTAGCATGGAGACCATTTCATTATACTTCTTAAAATTTCTTTCTGGTTTAAGCCAGCGGCGAATCTGTTTACATACTCTCCTCACGCAGCGCAGCGATTTCATTTCATCCATTGACTAATTCTTTAACTATATTAAATGATATAAAACAACTAAATCACAGTGAAAGTGTTAGAATCTAAATGCACAGCGCACCCGGACTTTCTCATCAGTGTATGGCCAGCAATATTGTAATGTTTAATGACATGAAGATAGTGTCTGTTATTATTGTTATGTACAATTAAATACAATCGTTGCTGAGTCTGCGGTCTGAAAACTTTACCTCAGAGCATCCGTTAACTGAATGAATTGAGAATCTCACCTGAAAAATCCAATAACATCAGCAATTGTCATTCAAGCAGCTGATTTCTGTAAATGAATGCAAAACTAAATGTATATTGCAGCATAGGGCGAAGTCAGGATCCATCAGCACCGATTTGAGACAAAAATAATTTAAATTGCATATAAAACTATGTAAATGGCGCTCTGTGGCGCAGCAGGGTTTTGAACACGGTCCTGAGCCGTCGCTGGGCGCCGCGGACAGACGCCGAACGGCGCCGCCGGTGTGTGTACACTCATAGGGAATAATGTGTTCGAATTTTAAAGACGTGGCGCTGCGCGACGCGCCGCTACGCTTCTCGTCCGGTGTGCGACCTACTTTACTGGAGTTCCACAACTATTCAAACACTATGTTTTTCTCTCCCGCCACCGGAATGTGTGTGTCTGAGGTAAAAGGGACGGAGGCGGTGGACCAACGCACTGTGAGGCAAGGGAGGGGGGTCTCAAAATATTTAGAACGCTTTTTTCGTAATTGCCCCGTTTGCATTTGTGTTATTTTATTTCTTAATTATTTTAAGAACATTACATTATTTACAATACACATATTTTAATGTTTTTTTTTTGGGGGGGGGACAACCCTCAGATAGGGGGGGTCCTGACCCCCCCGACTCCCCCGCGATTTCCGCCTATGCTTGTGTTTATGTAGTCCAGTGATGTTTAATAGAGTTTGTTTGAACATTTGGATGTTTTAATTTTATTTTTGTGGGGAGGAAACATTTCTGATGCAGCCATGCGGACAATTCACCATTATGGTGATCAGTGTTGCTCTCGATTTCAGCAATTTATGTTTACAATTACTCCTCAGTTTATTTCTGAATCATTTTTTTTAGATATCAGAAATACAATTACAGATATCAGGATTTAGATTTTCAACTTGTGAAAATGAAAATAGTTATTTCTTTATTTTTACTTTTTCACATTTGAATTATGAGCGTAAAATTCATATTCCATTATATTTCATTTTAACACTGATATATGACTAGTTTCGTTTTTTTGCTTTATTTTTGTGAGAATCAAACAGAAGTGAACTGACTTTTTTGAACACTTTCAAAACGCTTTCCTAGTGCCTTATCAATCTGTTTATGTTACTGTAATAAATCTGTAATACATCATTAGATAATCATTAGCTCATGCGGGTCATCGGTCAGTGTCTGATCATGTTTATTGAGTGTTGTGCACCAATCAGACTCCTTCTCTCACAGGTAACAGACAGAACAGGTAAACTAACTGCAGGAGGAACATTTGAACTAAACACTGCTGCTACTTCGTTTTTCTTTTGACTAAATCCTCGACATGTTTCATTTAAAGAGTGTGTTTTTTTAACATTTTATGCTGTTTTTGTTTACTAAGAAGCATTATTCGTGTGACCTGTCTGGAGTCGCATTCACTAAAGATTGATCTTCGACCTTCATATAAAGTTCGACCTTTGCACCTACAAGTAAGAAATCTCTCTACATGATTCGAGGACTGTGTTTGTTGCTGCCATACTGATTTTATTTTTTTCCAAAAAAACAAAACAAAAAAAACCCCAACTAAAATATAATTTAATAAATGAATTAATTCAATTATTGTGGTATACAGCCTATAATTAATCTTAATTTTTTTCATGTTTTTTTTTTTTAATCAAGTCCATGCTTTCAATTTAAACCTGTTTCGGTCAGTTTGACTAAAACCATACAACACACAAACACATGCACACACACACTTTAAAAAAATTTTTTTAATATGGTATTTACAGTGGGTTGTGTGCAGAATATATATATATATATATATATATATATATTTATATATATATTATTGACCTACATTAAATAATAATTTGGTTTATGTATAAAGAGAATGTGTTGATTAAATATGGTAGAAATAATATTTTTACTTTATATGAAAGTATTTTGTCTTCATAAAATAAATATTTATATCAAAAAACAAATACATTTGGCTGTAATAAATAATAATAATAATAATAATACATTTATTTATAGAGCGCTTTCCATCAAAGTGCTGTACAACAAGATAAAAACAATGCAAACGATACAATACAATAAGAAGTAATACCACTATACAAAAAACATAAAATCACTAAACATTCAGGACTCATACACAGCAATGAATAAGTACGTCTTAAGCTATAGGTTTAAAAACATCAATTGACCTTGCCAGCCTAATATCTGCTGGAAGACTGTTCCACAATGTTGGAGCACGAAACGAAAAGGCTCGCTCACCAACCGTTTTCTTCCTAACCTTTGGTACAGTCAGAAGTCCTGTCCCTTGAGAGCGCAGCAACCGCGTAGGCACATAAGAATTTAAAAATAAGAGTATTTTTAAGTTTGTACAAAGTATTACTTTTATCTCAGTGTAGGTCAGCTTAAAAAAATGTAAGTTTAAGTTAAGGTAATTATAGATATCTAATAATTTTGAACATGGAATCAGTTTTTTTTTTCTGTGCAAGTAAAACAAAGAGCTTCTTGTTTTTGTTTTAATAAAACTGTACAAGATGTACAAAATGTGTTACTTATGTAGACACTAAATAACTTATGTAGTGTTATTTAGTTTTATACCACACTAAAACTCATTTGAAAGAAATGGTGGTTCACAAGTTCATTTTGTTTACTTTGTTCACAGAATTTAGAGTAAAATAAAACTGATTTCATAGGGCCCTAAATTAAAAGGTAGATACTTTGTGGAGTTAAATTTTGAACAAACAAATTGTTTACATTTTGTTCTCGATTTTTTTCTCTCAAATATTGTGATAAATATCAATATTGTATGATATTGAAAAAATATTGTGGTGAATTTTTTTTGGCCTTATCACCTAGCTATGTTTTTGAATAATTTGTTGCTGCCACTGTAATATTGTATCTCCGTTATGTAACTCTGTAGTGTTATTAGTTATTAGTGTCAGTGAACAAGTGTGAAGTCAGAGGTGCGGCTGTTGGTGAACATGATTTCACCAAGTACGACATGTTCCTGGATTAACATCTTTGTTGAACAATTTTCAGACCAACCAATCAGATTTGAGGGACAAGTTTACAATTTAGGCTTAGAACCAGGGTGAGGTACTAAACATCAGTGTTATTCACCTGACATTTCCCTCTGATTTTAGAGAAAAGTTATGAGTATTGAGTAGGGTTACACTGTAAAAAATAAAATAATAAAAAAGAGTCAAATGACTGGCAGCAAAGGGTGCCAAACAAATGCCGTAAAAAATAAAGTAAAATATTTAAATTAATTTAATTTAAATTAAGCGCAAAAAACATTTTACAGATATTTTTCTTGAATGTTTTACAGAAAAACACTGTTATTTTACAGTCAATGACTGTCAGCAATGGCTGCCATACAATAACCATAAAATAAATGTAAAACAGCCTAATTTAAATAAATGCAAAAGTAGAAAACCTCATTAAGCTTTTTAACAGAACCAGTTATTTCACATATTTCCAGAAGTCTTTATTAAGTAAAATATAACTTATGTATGAATTACTGACTATACATCACTGCATCAGTAACTACACAGTTACTATCAGTTAAATACAGCAACATGCTTTTCAGTGTTACTCTGCTCATCCTCTTCAACACAATGGTAACCCACAAAACACACCATACAGAAACAATTTACATCCCAACAGAATATTAAACTAACAGATCTCTCAAGATCTCTGCATCCTCACTCATTACAATCCAGACTTTATTTATTGCCTACTAACATTCTTACTGAGAATTAACGGATGTTTAGAAGTTGATTTTTATGTAAAATAATAAAGTTTGATGTCACCATGATGGAGATCAGTGTTTGCTTTAGTGGGGGTCTTGACCCTTTTAGTGATGGGAAGTCCGGTTCTTTTCCGCGAACCGGTTCTTTCGGACAGTTCGTTTTAATGAACCGGTTCAAAAAACCGGTTCACCAGTTCTTTTACGTCATCACGTAATGACGTCAATTCTATCATCCTGGCGGATAAAAATACTTCAAATTAAAGGCATTTGTAATCATAACTTCAGTCAAATAATAGTACGCATCCTCATAATCATCTTGGATAAGTTTCTTACATTTACATTTTGAAAACGAACCCTGCTGCAGCCTAGGCGATGTGCTAACGCGGATGTTTTACATGTTTTAAATATATAAAATGCATAAATGGTCTTCATCATTTCATTTGTTATTAAATAAACGTACATTTCGCCGATTCGCCCTCTAATTTAAGTCTTGGTCTCATGTATCAGCACAGGATCAGCCGGCCGAAAGAAAGTTCTGTTCAGAGACGGTGCTATCACGCATGCGCAGTATTTCCAGCTCATCGGTTCTCCGTATCGAACATGTCCGAAAGAAACAGTTCTTGGTTCTGTAGTGATTCAAGAACTGCAACAACCAGTTCTCGACTCGAGAACCATAGCATAGGCCTGTGTGTGCTGAGCTGAAACCTGAATATACAGTCGACAAAACTAAAAAAATCGATGCATGTCTAATATAGCCTTCTGTAGCCTACACAGTATCTATACATCATGTTAAACATTTAATTTGTTATGTTAATACATTATAAACATTTACTAAGCAGTGCACCATTAAAACCTTGGCAAGAGTTTACATCAAAGATTTATATTGTTACTTAGAAATTAAATGAGCTGTTCCTGAAAATATTATTTTAGTATAATAATAAATGTTTAGTAGTTTGACAGTTTTAGAATCCAATCATTGTTTCCAATCGTTAAAATAATACAGTGATACAGTAATTATGTGATAAACATGTTTCCAAAATGTTTTATTTTGTTACACTTACTGATGTTCAACTAAAGACATGGAAACGTACATTTCGTCCCTCGGAAAAAAATGCATGCATGCTCAGCTCATCAACTCATCAGTTCTCAATATGCAGCCCGTTCTCATCCTTTAACGTCATATAGAGCGCTATATGACAAAACGGCGCTATACTACGCACATGGCACCCGTTATCGTTAATATAACACGCGAACCCAAGACGTTATAAATCCTTTAGCGTGAATATGACACGCACACCCTACCCCACACCTAAACTTAGCCCGTGTTATATTAACGATAACGGGTGCCATGTGCGTAGTATAGCGCCGTTTTGTCATATAGCGTTCTATATGACGTTAAAGGATGAGAATGCGTTGCAATATATCGAACGTGTCCGAAAGAAACAGTTCTCGGTTCTGTACGGGTTATCCGACCGCTGTACCTGTATGTTCGGTAGTACACGCATGCGCAGTATCAGCTGCTCGTGCTCATCACTTCTCTCAGCACCAACATATGTCTCCGTTCAGTGAACTTTTTGAGTTACTGGAATAAAATGTACTAATGGATATTGGTTTATTTCGATTCGGAGGGACTGTCAGGCATGTCTGAAAGTGAGTATCTTTAGTAACTTGTGGTTTAGCACTGACGCAAGACGCAAACTGTTTCGAACGATTCAGTCCGATTTAGTTTACTGGTTCGACCGGTTCACTAAAAAGAACCGGTTCAAAAGAACGATTCGTTCACAAACCGGCCATCACTAGACCCTTTGCTTTTAACATTACTTTTTTTCTGGCTGCTTTTACTCTGTGTCGCTGATACATATTTGTTATAGTAGGAATCCAAGAGAATCTCAGTTCAGAAGATCTGATCACTTATTAGGGAGAATAGTCATTATGTAGTTGAATGCTTTATTGATTTCACCTAAAGAGTGTAATATCCAATTAATTAGATAAATAGTAGTAGTTCATTTTGAAACCCAATACTAGGGCTGGGCGATATATCGCACAATATTGTTATGCACATCTAATCAGTAAAGCCGGTTCCTTGATTAGCAGTAAATCACCTTCACCTGCTTTCAGATGGACGATATGAGTGTTAAATTAAAAACTCAAGAGTGTTAAAGTTAATGAGATAATTAAGTGATTAATTGAGTGATGATTGTTTGATTATTGAAAACACCTGATGATAACAAGCAGAATCACTGAAGAAAAGAGAAACACAAGAACTACAACTGACTTCCAGATAGGGCTGGGCGATATATCGCACGATATTGTTATGCACATCTAATCAGTGAAGCCGGTTCCTTGATTAGTAGTAAATCACCTTCACCTGCTTTCAGATGGATGATATGAGTGTTAAAGTTAATGAGATAATTAAGTGTCTCATTAATGTCTCCCATCATGCATTGCGGTATAAATAAATTATGATCTGAATTGTCTATGTAATTTACTTTTCCTAATTGAATATTCTGCTCGTCACCATCGTTGAGAAGCATTGACTGAATCTTGAGGTTTGTGTGTACCTATAAAAAAGTTTCAGTTTTTTTTAACAACTTGTAGAAATCCATTATATTATATCTAACATTCTGGATATTTATGTAAAATCTCAGTTATGCTGTGAACTACATTATTAACTACAAATATATTTCAAATGATGAATGTCATAATATAATAAACACCATCATATAAATTGTTTCTTTGTTCATCTGGAAGGTGTAAATCAGATGCAACAGCCAATTAAAATATAAAGTTAATGAAAGGATCAAGAGCCCAACTAAAGCAAACACTCATCTCCATAACGGTGACCTGAAAGTTAGGTTTTCGCCTTGTAATTCTGCTTTAGGTGTCTTCAATAATGCTCAATCATCACTCAATTAATCACTTAATTATCTCATTAACTCTAACACTGTATCAGTGTTACTTGTAACACCCTGCTGGTGGTTCCCATATAAACACAGAGCGGTGTTAAATTTAACACCGGGGAATTTACTGTGTATAAAATTATAAAATATAACTTTAAAGGGGTGGTTGATTGCGATTTCACTTTTTTTCATTTTAAATAGTGTGTAATGTTGCTGTTGGTGCATGAACAGTGCAAAGTTGCAGCGCTGAAAGTTCAATGTAAGCAGAGATATCGTCTTTTAAAAATCAGGAAGTTTAATGCCTACAAAAACTTTTTTTTATTTGATTTTTTTTTACCTTTTTTAAAGACGTAATTTTACATTTGCATGCATAATTTCAGACGTAATGTTTTAGTTTTATCAAATGCCTGCACTGGCTTTATCCACTAGTTATGCGATGTGTCTACGACAAACGTGTACAAACATTTTGGACCTGAATTTATACATGTACTAATTTTGTAAATGTTTTTTTTTTCATGTAAAGTATATATACTTTATGACGTTATTTTTCAATTTGATCAAGAACGTAAACCAATGCCAACGCTAGCTGTTTGTGTATAATAGTAGCCAGTTAGTTCAATGCCATTGTGTAAAACAAACGTGTATAAAGTTAAAAAAAAAAATATATATATATATAGGCAAATTACCATTCAGAAGCATTTTGTAAGAGCCATGTGTGGTGAGGTTCTGCTTGCCCCTCTTCATCGCCGCTTGACAACGTGCACTACACAGTTTAGCCAATCACAACACACCGTCCCAAACTAACCAATCTGAGCCCATTGCCTGTTTCTGAGGGAGTGGTTTCATAGACTCAGGAAGTCAACCTGTCGTTCCTTTTTTTTTTTATTGCAACAGAGAATATACAAAGAATATATACATTACAATACAACTCATAACAAATAGAAAATAATAAAAAAGAAAGAAAAAAAGATCATGCCAGGGGTAAAGTTACAATAATTTAAAGTAACAAAAAACTTCATAGGTCTTTCTTGCTTTTTTGTTCTTAATATTTTCTAATGAATTACCAATCTCTTTCATAAAGTGTTCAAAGCTTGGCTTAGCTCTCGTCCATTTTTTCACATGAATGTGATATTTTCCAAGTAATATGAAAAGTTGTATAAGGAAGCACATCATACTTTTGGAATCAACATTATCCTGTACAAAAAAATAAAAATAAAAAAATACACAACATCAAACAGCTCAAACATGTTTCAAACAACTTAGAAATTAAATCTGAAACATCCAACCAAAACATTTTTGAATAAATACAATTAAAAAAAAGATGAGTCACAGATTCTTTGGCATTGCCACAAAATTAGCACAAGTTCTCAATAGTCAAATGAAAACGTTTAGATAGTAACTCTGACAGGGTAAATTCTGTGTACAATTTTATAGGATAAAAAATGTCTGATTTCTGAATCTCTGTTTTTATTATTTTATCAAATGTCTGAATCTCTGATTTTATTATTAATACAAAACTTATTTGTTATAGACTATACTCTTTTTTAATATTTTCACATTTAGATGCCCCAAAACCTGTTGAACAAGGCAAAAAGTTTGTTTTTAAAGTATTTCTAATATATTTATTACTGCATTTATCTATTAATATATTAATATTCCCAATAAATATTGTATCACTACAAAAACTGGTTTGAAGATCAACATTAGGAATCCAGGATTTTGTAATAGTGAAACAACTCTGCCAGGGATTGCATCAAAAACAAAAGCATATTCTTTTGGCCTCACATGAATCATAAACTTATTCAGAAATTCATAATATGTTAAAAGTAAACCTTTAAAAATTAAAAAATTAAAAATTGACTTTTTTTGTACAAGATATCTTTGTTATTCCATACGAAGTATCGATGCGGTGAAAAGTTGTGTTTGTATATTAATTGCCAAGCCAGCAGTGCCTGCTTATGAAAGTTTGTCAGTTTAACAGGGATTTCATCAATTGAGAAATTACACTTTAAAAGCCACCCAAAGAGTTAAATATGTAATTTGGGAAAACATCCCATACACTTATCCATTTTATTTTAAACACATTATTTAGATCTGTAAAACTTAAAACCCCAAGGCCACCAAAGTCTCTATTATTATTTAGAATATTTTTCCATAAATAGTGTATTTTCTTCCACCAAATAAAATCATAAAGAATCTTATCTAATTCCTTGAGAACATTATTTTGAACATCTTCTGACATAGATATATAGACACACCTTGAGATCCCTTCTGCTTTTGAAAGTAGAATACGTCCATTTAGGGGAAGATCTCTCATAAGCCACAGATTGAATCTGTTTTTAATTTTCTCAATAATAGGTTCAAAATTCAGTCGGCTTCTTTGATTCAAATCTTTACATTATCCCAAGGTATGTGGTATTATCTCTAATTGGTATCCCACAAATTTCTTTCAACACACAATCTTTAAGAGAGAATAAAGTAGATTTATTCTTATTCATCTTTAATCCAGAGATTCCAGAAAATGTTCCTTTACATTTAATAACTTCATCTAATTTGTCACTGTTTTTGAGAAAAATTGTGGTATCATCCACCAATTGGCTAAATTTAATCTCTTTTCCAAAAATTGAAATTCCTTGAAAACTTTTTGACATGAGCAGCCATGACCTGAGTAATGTGAAGAGAAAAGGTGATATAGGACATCCCTGTCTTGTCCCACGGCCCATATCAAATCTCTGACAGGTACCGTCGAACCTTTATAAAGCGTACGAATTGCATTTTGAAAAAAATTACCAAAACCAAAGAAATCAATAACTTTGAACATAAATGAGTGTTCAACAGTGTCAAACGCTTTAAAGAAATCAATAAATAATATAAAAGAATCATCTGGGATAAGGTGTCTATAATCAATTAAATCTAAAATTAGTCCAATATTATTTCCAATGTAATGGCCTTTCAAAAAACTAGACTGCTCTTCATCAAAATATTGTGTTAAGATGTTTCTTAAGTCTTTTTGCAAAAATTAAAGAAAAAATTCTAGTATCATTATTTAACAAACTAATTGGTCTCCAATTTTGTAATACCAATCTATCTTTATTTGGCTTAAGTATAAGTGTAATTACCCCTTGTTTTAGCGGGAATTTCCGCTTCTTTAAAAACTGCAAGTAAAAAGGGTGCAAGGTGATTATAAAAATGTTTATAAAACTAAAAAAAAAAAAAAAAAAAAACGAACAAAAGCACCCCTAGCTTTTTCTTCATAAACATTATCCAGCTCATTCTGCAATGTAGCAAGCTTATTTCAGTGCTTGACATATTTATGTTATTTTTACAAGTGAGGGATATTATTTCATTAATTATTTTGTTTTCATTGTCTTTTTTTCTTTTACAGATTTTCCATACATTATTGTGAATTTCCTTATTTCAAATTTAGTCTGTTCCCATAATGTCCCATAAGTTTGAATCAAAGAAGCTTGTTGCCAATAATATTTAATAATTAAATTTTTAATTTGGTCACAAAAATCTTTATGTTTCAGTAGACTATTATTTAGCTTCCAATATCCTCATTTAACTCTACTTGAATGAGAGATTGCCATATTAATTTTAATGGATATGACTTTGTGATCTGTTAAGACTGATGGTTCAATAGTAACAAATTCAACTCTCTCTTTGTTCTGAAATGAGCCAAAAATCAATACGCGATTGTTGAGATCTGTCCCTGTTACTCCACGTATACAAAAGTGATTGTGGATTTGTATACCTCCAAATGTCGATTATGTTCAATCGTAAACATACATTGCTTAATTAACTTGCCATATTATCAATTCTAGGTGTCAATCGATCTTGTCTTCCATCAAAGACCGTATTAAAGTCACCACCCCAGATGACTTCAGCTGAGGGGAATTTTTAATGTAAATGATTAATATGGCCTTCAATATCTTGAAATATTAACTCTAGCTTGGTTTATGTCAACAAGTGAAGCAATCCAATGACCTTGATGATCTGTTTTGTGACTTATAAGCTTCCCTGAAAACCTGTCCTTTTCAGTAAAATAGCGACATCTGCGGTCCTATTTGAAGTAAAAGAACCAAGTAAAATAGTAGTAAAATAAAACCAAATGTCACAACCCCACTGATTCTTCCAAAAAAGTGCATCATTTTGGCAGGTATACGTTTCTTGAATAAAACAAAAATCTGCTTCTTTACCTTCACAAAACAAAACAAGAGCTTTCCTTTTCAGCATGTCACATAATCCCCTAGCATTAACAGAAAATATTCTTACTGACATAAACTCAAACAAGACCAGAAAAAAATCCTAATAGAACAATTAGGTGAACAATGAGCAAATTAAGGTTTAAAGTGTTGAGGCTGTATAAAGGGTAAACTTACACCATCACTACAAGAAACCATCACATTTCAGGATCATTCTTGAGATCCTATTAGCTTTAATTTGAGTAACAGAAAAGGAATAACAACCTCATGCTGTTGTAATTTCGCATCACTAATGAATGTAAGCATTAATAAAAAAAAAAAACCTTATATAATTCGTTCAAGTTTTAAAGAATAACCAAAAGCAAACATCTACTTCTCGTTTCACACAACTTTAAAGGAGCAAAACGCAAGTCTCTGAGTTTTTGCAGAACTACGCCCCCTCTGGCGACAAGCGAAACTGCGTGCGCGCTCACACACACATACACGCACGCTTGCACGAGCGGTTCATAACCAAAGGAGCATCAGCCGCACACTGTGCGGCACACATCTTTTGTTACAGTCATAATGAGGTAATACAGTTATAAATCTGCAGGTCATTTAAAATATATGAAAGGAAAGGCATTCGAGTACACACACTTATGTGTGTGTGAGGGGAAAACAGGGGTAGTAGAAAACTTCAGTTTTTGTTTCCATCGATCTCCATATTGAACTGTTTTATGTGCTTACTGTATCCACGTATGATTGTATAATTACGGAAACACGTTCATGAACAATATAAGTTATTACTTTGTATAGGACCCGTTTGAGCCCTAGAGCGGACCGGAGATCTCTCCGTTTGTTGAAAGCCTTCCCGATGTTGACTCTCGTCTTATTCCGACAACTGGCACTGGACAGACAGAAGTTGTATTTTCTTTGTCTTACGTGGAGTTTGCGTAGGGGTTCGGAATGAACTACAAGCCGGTCTCTTTGGTGCTGTTTACACCTGGCCACAATGCGTTTTTTCAGATCGGATAGCTATCTGATTTATCAAAACGATTCTATTACACCTGGTCACATAAATGTGTTTTTGCAAAACGGATACAATCTGATCTTCAATTCCCGCGCTATATAGGCTACAGAATTCATGAAGTGCACGTCACCAAAAGCAACAGATATGAGCTGCATTTTATTAATCATCGGCTAATTTCAAAATCAGCAAAGACAGCAATATAAGAGAGAGCGCCAACAACCCTGGTAAGATCATTTCATTTCTTTACTTTTAATGAAGATGGTAGTGTTAAGCGTCTGCGACTTACTTTCACTTTGATTTGCGATAGATTTATGAATCTTTATGAATAGACGCTCAGCTGCTCATCTGAGGTGATGCGAGTCGTCATATGACTAAAATAACATGACATAACCTATAGCCTGCTTTCAACAACCAGATGAATTTACACTTGTCCATTTTCGTCTGGAATACGGCCCAGACCACGTCCTCAAGTGGTTTGAGCGATCGGATTCAAATCCACGGATGATGTTGTCGTGTTGGCCCCTTCATACCAGGACCTTCAGCATGCACTGGGACGGTTTGCAGCCGAGTGTGAAGCGGCTGGGATGAAAATAAGCACCTCCAAATCCGAGGCCATGGTCCTCAGCCGGAAAAGGGTGGCTTGCCCACTTCAGGTTGGTGGAGAGATCCTTCCTCAAGTGGAGGAGTTTAAGTATCTTGGGGTTTTGTTCACGAGTGAGGGAAGGATGGAACGGGAGATTGACAGACGGATCGGTGCAGCTTCAGCAGTAATGCGGTCGATGTACAGGTCTGTTGTGGTAAAGAAGGAGCTGAGCCGTAAGGCAAAGCTCTCGATTTACCAGTCAATCTACGTTCCTACTCTCACCTATGGTCATGAGCTTTGGGTCATGACCGAAAGAACAAGATCCCGGATACAGGCGGCTGAAATGAGCTTTCTCCGCAGGGTGGCTGGGCGATCCCTTAGAGATAGGGTGAGAAGCTCGGTCACTCGGGAGGAGCTCAGAGTAGAGCCGCTGCTCCTCCACATCGAGAGGGGTCAGCTGAGGTGGCTCGGGCATCTGTTCCGGATGCCTCCTGGACGCCTTCCTGGGGAGGTGTTCCGGGCACGTCCCACTGGGCGGAGGCCCCGGGGAAGACCTAGGACACGCTGGAGAGACTATGTCTCCCGGCTGGCCTGGGAACGCCTCGGTATCCCCCCAGACGAGCTGGAGGAAGTGTCTAGGGAGAGGGAAGTCTGGGCATCTCTGCTTAGACTGCTGCCCCCGCGACCCGGCCCCGGATGAGCGGAAGAAGATGGATGGATGGATGGATTCAAATCCGTCTCGAATGCGTTTCGGAGGGCAACCTGGTCTTTTTTTCACGATCGAATAGCAATCCGATCACAGAAAACGCATGAAGTGACCAGGTGTAAACATCCCTTTGAATCCATTTTCTACTTTTGTGGAAAGTTGACTAAAGTTGTGTCGCTCGAGCTGTCTTCTCTGATACGGAGAATGGCGGCGAATACACTACCTGCAAGACATAGGCACATAGCCAGGCAAGCGTGAACGCGCATGACGTCACGGCCAGTCTCAGATTCGAGCCCGAATCCCTCTTATTTATTTTACTGTACAGGATTATAGAGACGATCGCAGTGATCAGAGAAGGGCTCATTCAGCCCATCAGGCGATTGTTTAAGCATGTATGGGTTAGAAAACGGCTATTTTTAACATGAAATGTTGCGCAATGCACCTTTAAGATTCAAAATCAGAGCCCATAATAAGGGAGCAGTGGTTCACATTTTAATTTCTTTACTGTCAACAATTGCCTTGATTCCCACAAAGAAGGCCCTTTTGCCCTCTTTCCGTGCTTTGTCGATCGAAGGCCAAAGGAGATTCCGCGTAGCCCTGTCTTTGATTGTGAGGTCCTCTTTGAAGTACATCTTGATCTTTTTAAGAAAGTGATTTCCCTTTGCTCCTTTCCATGTGAAGTCCTTCGCTGTTCTGGAAGTCAATCTTATAATCACTTGGTCTCTTATCCTCGCTGCCATCTGAGATGAGTCTTCCAACTCAGTGAGCAATGTCCACATTATTTGCAACGAAGTTACTATCTTCTCCGACAACCTCCGCTCTGCAGATTTCCATTACCCGAGTCTTGACATTATCCTCTGCACGTTCGGTCAGCCCCTCCAATCAAAGATTCCATCTTCGACAGTACTGATCCAGATCATTTATTCTCTCCTCCACTTCAGATATGTGCTTCAGGTTCTCCTTGCTTTTGATTTTCAAATCTTCATTCTCCTTCCGAATGGCCTTCTTGGCCGGCAAGTTTCAATCCATTAGAAGCCTATGGAGGAGTGACCCAGTCTCAGATTTAATCACAAATATCTTAATTTGTGTTCCGAAGATGAACAAAAGTCTGACGGGGTTGAACAACATGAGGGAGAGTAATTACTGACAGAATTTTCATTTTGGGGTGAACAACTGTATCCCTTTAAGTTGCAGTATTTCATTTCATTTTCGTATAGCGATTGCTCCTGACAATAAAATTAAAACATTAATGTCAAGATCACGAGGAAAAAAAAGACTGAATAGACTAGGACTTTCATAATTGCAGAAATGTTCCGTAACCTGTGTACCTTTTTCTTGTCAGGCAACGGTTCTGTCGTATGTATTAGTTTTACAAGCAGACGTTGGTACTGTCAGGAAAATTGACCCACCAGCTGAGTTACATTAAAACAACCCAATGTAGCACACGTGTCAAATAATTGCACTTGTTACTAATGTTAACTATAGGCTAGGGCTGGGCGATATATCGAATATGTACGATGTATCGTTATATTTTTTGAAACGATATGGAATGAGGCAATACCGTTTATATCGATACAGTAGTTTGATATGAGCACATCTGAAAAATAGCGGAGGTTGCAGTGTGAGCTGCTGCAGTGAAAGTAGCTAGGCTACGTAGTACAATTTGTCCTAAACATGACACAAGCTTATATTAATTGCGTCAAAATCACTTTGATATAGTTAACAAGTTTAAGGCAGCTTGCCGCCCTGTCAAATGCTCTGACAGACACTGTTGCTGACTGACAGATATACTTGCGCTGTTTAATGCGTTTGAGATGTGGTGCTTTCCTCAGTGCTCAACTTACATTTCACATATTCTCCATCTGTAAATGTTAGAAAGTAAAGCAAATATGTCCATTTCACAACAAATATGTCCATGTCAGAAGAGGACGAGCTTCTGCAAGTGAATCTCCGCTAAAATTCATGCTTCCTTGAACGAGCGCCGGCGCGCGCATGCGCGTGAATAGTACTACGTAGTACGCAATAATTCTGACTAAAATAAACATATTGCTAAAATATTTGTTGTTGGAGAAAATAAACGTGCCATATGTGGAATTTTAAACCTACAAGTATATATTTTTAATGAAAGTGAAAGTGATTATAATGGGGTAATCAAATGCAGGCTAATATAATTAGTTTGTGCTTTTGTTTTTGTTTTTATTTTCATTTTTAGTTTAGCTTTTAGTCAATATAAAAACAAAAGCTTTTTGCACATAATATATTGCATAGCCTATATTATATTTGTTTCCATATCCTTCAATATCAACATTGTTTGTAGGATATCATTGGGCCGAATGTGAATATACTGTATATATATATATATATATTTTTTTTTTTTAATATAAAGATTTTCTTTATCTAAATAGAAAACGTAGAAAGTACCGAGATATATATCGTATATCGCCATTTGACCAAAAAATATCGAGACATGATTTTTTGGCCATATCGCCCAGCCCTACTATAGGCCAGTAGGTTCGACCATGGAGGTGTAATAAAGACAACACTGGGTAACTAATAAAGTAAATCTTTATATTTAAATGAAGGTCAGTTAATATTCAAAAGGAGAAAAAAACAAGAAAAAACAAAACAAATCTGTTCAATGCAAACCCAGTTATAGGGATTCACTTCAATTCACCATTAGCGGAAAATTTCACTTGGCTCTTTTGTTAGTTCACTCAGTTGAATACTACACGAAATTCAACCCCACAAACAGTGATAAATGTTCACAATTGGAAAAATGGACAGTTCACTAAATAACATTCATAAACAAAAGAATGAACAAATTGCAAAGCAAAAGCTCAGAAGAAATTAATTCAATTGAATCAAATAAAAAAGACTCGTTCGACCTGTTCAGTTCAAAAAGGCTGAATGGGCTATATGCACGCATAAGTTCCGCATTTGACGCAAGGATGCTCGTCTATTTCCGGTTGTGTAGATTAAAGCGGAGGAAAACCGGATTATGGCAGAGTCTTCAATATTTACTGTCCTCCCGTCTTTGAAACGAAACGTACATACGTTTAGATGTAATTTTATACATAGTTATGTTTATTTAATATAATTTTAAAAAGAAGCATAAACACAACGAGGGGTGTCTGTTTTATCTGTTTTTGTGACTAACGTTTCATTAGTATAACCATGGAGTATAAAATTCAATATAAATTTTCGTTATTGCATTGGACTCTATGATCGGCGGAAGTTATCGAGCATCCCTAATGATTCACCGGAAATACCGCCGTGCATAGAGCCCATTGGAAAAGTTCACCTCAAATCGGCCAAGGCGAATTTGATTCAAAAGATTCGATCCGTTGATTCAATTCGAAAAGTCCAAAGGTCCTTTGAACCGCGGAAAAGTGATTCAACAGTTCCAGAGATCTTTTCTCACCGGAAAACAAAATACTCTTGAGCAGTCTTTCCAAAATAAAGTTCAGTCCCGTTTAGGAAAAAGCTAGCAGGCAATCAGAACATTCCTACCGAATTCCACGGTGTTGGATCAACTCAAATCACACATCAATCGACTTCATCTCGCTGGGAAGGCTCGCCATCTTACTGTAGATCATAACGCTGAAATGAACGCAGTTCCAGCGTAGAATAAAGACCTGACCTGCATGTGCAACAGGCAGCATTTAGTTCAAAACACACATTAAATTCACGACTTTTAGTCTAACGCACAAAAAACAGTAACACTTGCTATCCTGTTTAGCATTTAACAGCAACATTTCCATCGTAATTCGACAGCTTAGATAACATTATGCAATACAAACGAAATCACTACACAATATGATCAACAATGAAATAATCAACATTACGAACTCACACATTAACCATTACAACACTTTTTACTCATTAACATCAGATCTTATCAGCATTTCATACTGACAGAAATACATTCACTCTCAAATTAACACACACCAGTACACAATCATATTCATAAGAGTTTACACATTTTAAAATGTGTACTCACCAAATCCAAAGAAAATGTATCATAAATGTCTCTTATTCAGTCATCTCTGACGATTTATACAAAGTTATGCTGCTGCTCATCTCATAATCACGCAGAGAGAAGAAAATGGATTCCCCCATACAGCAACTAACGTGGTGGGGCGGGACTTCAACATAACCTCACTTAATTGGACAAATCACTCAAATGTCAATCATCACACTGACATGCATTTCTTTTGGATTTATAATTTTTCTTACACTTTTACACTAATTCTGGTTAGTTTATTATTTTAATATCTTGAATTAATTAATTCCCTTTTATAATTAATTTGTTAAATTGTACAGGGTTACACCAACATAAATAAAATAAAAAACAGCTTTTTTTTAAGAATGTATGTTTTGTTAATTTCTTACTCTTGGCTTGCAGAGAGAAGAATGATAATTTGCCCTTACCTGATTCTGATCTTGTTCTATACATTTAATCCAGGGATGTCAGAGATCTGCTCCAGTTCAGATGATCCAGTGATCAGGATTCTTCTGATGGGCAGATATGGTTCTGGGACAAGCTCATCTGGAAACACTATTCTTGGAGAAAAGAGGTTTAAAGTAAAGAAGCATGAGTCTGAAGTTTGTGAGGGTAAAACTCAGATCGGAGACAAGCAGGTGCATGTGTTTATTTCTCCAGATCCACTGGATCCAGATCTGTCCGAAGAGAAGCTGGAGGAACTGAAAGAAGAGCTGATCAAACTATGTTCCTCAGGTCTCAGTGCAGTTCTTATCACCGTTCCTCTAGAGCAACCTGTGCAAAATGAGGAAGAGATCCTCGATTTCATTAAAGGTTTATTCGGTCCTGAAGTTCACAAGTACATGATGGTCCTTTTCACACGTGGAGATGAACTGGAAGATCTGGATGAACCACAGACCATTGAGGAATATCTTCGAAGTAAAGATCATGCAGATCTCCAGCAACTGGTGACTGAATGTGGAGGAAGGTTTCACTGTTTCAACAACAAGAGTAAATCAGAGAGTCAGATACAAGAACTACTGCTGAAGATTGAACGAATAATGATGAAGAACAAAGGGAAATTTACCATGGGGCAAATGAAAAGGAGAGACAGCAAAAGCGGTTACCCTGTCAATTGTAAGTTGTGTAAATGATTCATACCCTTGGTAAATATGATCAAAGACGGCAGTGAAAATAAAACCACATTGTTAATCCTTTAAAATAACCTCTTTAAAAAATTATAAAATTCTAACCTTTCATTGGAGAATATACTTTTAAATGGGGGGACAATCTCAAATAAATGTTTTTCTCTAACACACATTTGTCAGGATCAATGAAAAAGGATACAGTAGTGAGTGTGAAAATTGTGTCTATTTATTAAATAAATAATAAGAGTAGATGAAGTGGGTCAGATTAGAGTTGCCAGGGAACAGTCTCTCTTGGCAGCGCAGGGACACAAATGGGCAACCAAGTCCTCCAAAATCATGGAAGAGCGACCAGGAACACAGACACCATAATCCAAACACGAAATGCCGGAACCACTAAGGCCCCGTTTACACATACATGGTTATTTGGGAGAAATTTCCATTCATTTGTGCCCTTCGTTTACATGCAAACGGAGAATTTGCCTCTGAAAAAGATTATTTCAAAAAACTAAAAAACCAGAGTGGAGATTTTGGAAAACTTTGTTTGCATGTAAACTGAGAGTTTTAGGCAGCCGATGTCACAGTATGTGACAGATCTTGCACCTGCGTCAAAAGTGCGACCGACTGATTAGGCTAGGTTTGGCATGCTCTTGACGGCATATATACACTGACTCGTGTAAACGAAACCCCGAGCGTGAGCACGTTTTGGTGGCACGTAACTTACATTCGCAGCCTGGCTCATATGAGTATTCAATGTGCGGCGGCTCGCTGACAGCAACAGCTGGCTGTTTTGAATGAGACGACCCGGTTACTGTAAACGGGGAGCGCTTGATGAACATTCTGTGACGCGCGAGCAGCGCCGGGGACAGTGTGTCTGTTTGTGTGTCTGATAAGAGTGAGCGCTCGTTAGCGGGAGACAAACATAACCTGAAGGAGGATAAGGTTGAACTGGCCGTGTGACAAAGCGGGCATAAGATGGACACGAGCGCGAGTTATCGGGTGAATTTAATAACGCGAGTTATATATGGATCAATTAGTTATTGTTGACTAATTGATCCATATATAAGGCACACTTTCATTTTTTTTTTTGAAAATTAAAGGCTTTTAAGTGCGTCTTATAGTGCGGAAAATATGGTAATCAAACAGACCACTGGGAGGTGGGTATGGGGGGGGGGGGCACCAGAGGGAGACTGGCAGAGGAGATTCACCTTTTTCTCGACTAATTTGGTCTAGGCCTATATTACTTTTGTATTGCTTTTGTATATTAACACGCTTTAGACATATTTTGTTTGTTATTTATACTAGTAGCCTATTGTGATGATTTTTCACGACCCAGATTTTTTGGTGCCCCCCCAAGCATTTGGTGCCCTACGCGCGGTGCGTGTGCGTAGCGCCGGCCCTGATAATAGCTATGAGTTTTATCCTATAATGTCTGATGAGTTTGGAGATCACCTGACAAGAGATCAGAGACTATTCCTCCATTCAGAACCTCTCCAGATCCTTTAGATTCCCAAATCCATGTTGGTGCTTCTTCTCTTCGGATCACACACTCATTTTCTGTAGGGTTCAGGTCAGGGAACTGGGACAGTCATGGCAGCATTTTTTTTTTATTTTGGGCTCATTGACACATTTTTGCATTGACACATTTTTGCATTGATTTTGATGTTTGTTTTGGATCATTGTCCTGATCGAGAAACAACTAGGGCCCATTAAAAGATTTCTAGAAAAGGCTGTAAGGTTTTGATTTTTTTTATCTGTTGATATTTGATAGAAACCATGATGCCTTGTATGCCTAGAACTCCATCAGGTGACCCAATGAAGAAGAAAAAACCTTGGGAGAACCCAGGCTCAGTCGGGGCCAGTTCTCCTCTGGCGTTTTTGAACTAGAGGCCGGATTTACAGTAACTGTAAGGTAAAAATGGTCTCTAAACAGACTTTAAACGCGAACCTGTGATAAACACTGATGGCGTTCACATGCGCATTAAGAATTGATTCTATAGTTATGTGCGTTTGAATATGTGAGCGCAGGTTTGTAAATCCCTACAAAACCATGCCTGAACAAACTACTTGTCTTGTCTATAAATTTGATACAGAATTTTGTTTTATTTTATCACTTCGGGGTAGGTACGCAAAACAAAATTCACAACGCTTTATCTGTAGAGTGGGAAAGGGATCCTAGGGAGAGGCCAGCTGACGGCAGAATACTCACCCAGCCCTCTCCAGCCCCGCCCCCGCTAAATTCCGGGCCAAGCTCCTTAGATGGGCTGCTCAAAGATGGGAGAATCATCTCATCCCTGATAAGGAGAATATTTTGCTCTCCTCTCCCCACTGCTCACTCCCAGGTGGGCAGCACCCTAGTGTGGTTAAAGAAAGAAGTAACACATCCATCCCTCAGCACACAGAGTTCTCGGACGATACGGTGTGCCACCCCCGGGCAGTGCACCCCTCACACTCCTCTGTCCCAGAGCCGGATGATAGTGCGCACTGTGCCCAAACCGTGCCGCTCTCATCCTCCTCTGTCGCAGAGCAGACCCCGTGGAACGTTCATCCTTCCCTGGTTTCCTCTGTCAGGACGCGGTCAATGGCTGTGCCCCCACACCGGGCCGCTATGCCACCCACGTCCGGGCCAGTCATTCCACCTCGTTGCACCACCGATGGGAAGTCTGTGGTTCGTATGACCCCGCTGTTTTAGTCGTTGGGAGCCTGGCTAGAGCTTCCCAACCTGTCCCGCTGGGTCGATCGGATAATCAGGCTCGGCTACGCAATTCAGTTTGTGTGGTCTTCTGGATCTGCCTCACTTCAGGGGATTCCACAAAAAGGGCAATGCCCCTATCATGAGACCAGAGGTTGCTACCCCACTGGAGAAGGGTGCGATCAAGACTGTCCCTCCAGCTGAGAGGAGGTCTGGCTTATACAGCCCGTACTTCATTGTCCCGAAGAAAACCTGTGGGTTATGGCCAATCCTGGACCTGTGCATTCTGAACCACTCCCTTTACAGGATGCCTTTCAAGATGCTCACCGCCAAACGCATTTTCGAATGTATTCGGCCCTAGGATTGGTTTTCATTCTCCATTCGCCCTCGACACAATTCCTACAGTTTGCTTTCGAGGGGCAGTCCTCTAAGCTATGGGATATGTTCCCCAGTGTATCTTGGTATTCCTGTGTTAAATAGGAGTCCTTCGTCCGTGCCAGTCTCACGACCGGGATCACAGATTTATGCAGGGCACTGGAAGACAGCCAAGAAGGTGGCGTGATTAGACTGGAAACCCCTTTCGTCGTCATCAGGCGGAATGTCTCCATTCCCTACTCAGGGAACGAGGGTTACATCCGTAACCGAGACGTTTTCTAACTTGAATCCTGATACTGAAGAGAAGAAACATTGATCTGGGAATCTAAAGGACCTGTGGAGATTCTGATTGGAGGAATGGTCTCTGATCTCGTCAGGTGTTCTCCAAACTCATCAACCATTATAGGAGAAACTCAGAGCTGTTCTCTGCATAAAAAAGAGGATGCATTTACATTTATTTCATAATGAGATTTTCCATGAGATTTAAAAGTACTATTCTGCAATGAAAGGTTTTAATTTTATAAATGTACAGTATATCTATTTGTGTACATAAAGTAGCAAGAAAAATTATGTGAACCCTTTGGAATGAACTGGATTTCTGCAATAGTTTGCCATAAAATATGATCAGATCTAAGGCACAACAATAGACAAACACAATGTGTTTAAACTGATAACAATTAAAAACAACAGTTTTTAATTTCTGATGTTTTTATTACACAGACTGATTAAACATTTGGGCTACGTTACACGTGGCCGGCTATTTTCATAAATGGACAATTCACACTCTCTGTTTACTCGAAAAAAATTATAAATACAACACTTTTGTTTTTATGCCCCATTTTTCATGAGCTGAACTCAAAGATCTAATATTTTTTCTTTGTACACAAAAGGTCTATTTCTCTTAAATATCGTTCACAAATCTGTCTAAATCTGTGTAAGTGAGCACTTCTCCTTTGCCGAAATATTCGTCCTCCTCACTGGTCTATCAAGATGCTGATTAGACAGCATGATTATTGCACAGGTGTGACTTAGCCTGGCCACAATAAAAGTGTTTCAGAGAATTTGGCAGTACATCCAACCAGCCTCACAACCGCAGAGCACGAGTAACCACACCAGCCCAGGACCTCGAGATCCAGCATCTTCACCTCCAAGATCATCTGAGACCAGCCAGCCGGACAGCTTCTGCAACAATCGGTTTGCATAAACAAATAATTTCTGTCAGAAATCATCTCAGGGGAGCTCCAATACATAAAAAATACACATTTTATTGTGGCCAGCCTAAGGCACACCTGTGCAATAATTATGCTGTCTACATTTACATTTATGCATTTGGCAGATGCTTTTATCCAAAGTGACTTACATTGCATTTCAACATTTACATTCTTATCAGTTCTTGCTTTCCCTGGGATCGAACGCATGACATTGGTGTTACAAGCACCAACACTCTACTGTTTGAGCTACAGGAAGGCTCAGCATGGTGGATGGATTATCTTGGCAAAGGAGAAGTGCTCACTAACACAGATTTAGACAGATTATTGAACAATATTTGAGAGAAATAGGCCTTTAGTTTACATAGGAAACGTCTTAGATCTTTGAGTTCAGCTCATGAAAAATGGGGACAAAAACAAAAGTGTTGCATTATAATTTTGTTAATTGTACATATGCCATTGTTAATTATTCTAATAAAAATAAAAAAATATAGCGATTTGTTCAATAAGTGTCCATCTGTAGTTTGCTGCACTGGTCATATGAAAATAATCCCTGAAGTGTTTTATTACTGATTTGTTTGATCTATAGTTTCAGGAAAGTCTGCAGCTGAAGATCCAGATGGGATTGATGTGTTTTCTGAAAGGAAAGACCAGATCAGGCTAGTTCTGCTGGGAAAAACTGGATGTGGGAAAAGTGCCACTGGAAACACCATCATCGGCAGAAACGTGTTCAAATCTACAGCCGGTTCAATCTCTCAGACAAAACAGAGTAATTTGGAAACTACTGTGAGGTTTGGTAAAAAGATCTCTGTGATCGACACACCTGGACTTTATGATACTGAACTCAGTAAAGAGCAGATTAAAACCGAAATAGTTAAATGTGTAACATACGCTTCTCCAGGACCACATGCTTTTCTTATCGTCATTAGAGTGGGTCGATTTACTGAGGAGGAGAAAAACACAGTGCAACATCTCAAAGAAGTGTTTGGAGAACATATACTAAAATACACCATGATCCTCTTTACTTACAAAGATCAATTAGAGAAGCAAAAGAAAACCATAGAGCAGTATCTAGAGGAAGGTGATCCAGATCTCAGAAAACTCATTGACAGTTGTGGAAATCGATTCTTCTGTCTGGACAATGAGACAGCCAGTTCCCCACAGATCAAAGATCTGATCTGTAAAATAGAGAAGATAATGGAAGAAAATGAAGGGGGACACTTTACAAGTGACATGTTTGATGAAACTGAGAAATGCATTCAGAAGATTCAGAAACAGAAACTAGATGAGAAACTGAAGCAGCACAAACAGCAGCACAAACGCCTCTCTAAAACAGAATGGAAGAAACTTTATTGGGATTTAGTAGACCAGTCACGGCGCGAAGCTGAGGAATCTTTTTATGAAAGAAATCTGCGACTCTTGGAGAAGACCAGTGAAGAGGGAGCCAGTGCCACAAAGGAATCTGAGCACAAAGCAACCGGTCGTTTTAGGGCAGTTATACTTGCATTCACAGAGAGAATGTGTGTGATTCAGTGAAAAACCATAATGATCAGACACACAATATGCTAGGGCATCAATACATCTCAAGTGGTTCAGTGGAGGTTATTTAACCATTATACATTTTCTTAAAATTTTAATTTTCTTTAATAATTGTTTTAGCTCTTATCTCTGGTATTGCAAAACCATTTTGTTTCCACCTGATTTATCCATAGCAGTCATCTTTGTGTCAGTTTTTCAGCTTAATTTATATAGCGCTTTATACAGTTTGGATTGTTTCAAAGCAGCTTCAAAGCATTTAAAGTTTGTATGATTGTATTGAAATTCTACAAATCTACAAATTCTATCAGGTGATAGAAATGGAGAAAATAGGTGGACTACTTGTGATGGAACGTCCTCTGAGATAACACTTTTATGATGGAGACTGATTAATACTGATTTTCATTAAGTGTGCTTGAAGTCAGTTGATAACAGCTTCAATCTGAACTGAATTTGAACCGCAGGCTTTTTCTTAATCATCATTAAAGTGGGTCGATTCACTGAGGAGGAGGAAAATACAGCTTAAAGAAGTGTTTAGAGACCATGATTGCTCTTGACATTCAAAGATCAGCTAAATGATGAATATAAAACTGCTTCTACCAATAGTGATCAAGATCTTCAATCCTCAATACAAAACGGCACCCTGTGACATGTTACTTCAGAAAGAACAAAGAGATAATTAAACTAATGTGATATTGTTAAATTGTCTGAAAACAAGACAAAAAGTAATCAAAATGCCACCAAAGAAAATCAATGCAGTTAAGGAAGAGTTGGAGGAGATACGAAAATCTTTAAACTTCAAGTCAGATGAGTTGAGCACAGTTGCTAAACAACAAGCTATGCTAATTGATCTGATGGTGATGAAGCTTGTAAAAGAGAAGAATAAGAAAATTGAATGATTGGAGAGAAGGATCAGCCCGATCTCATGAAAGTTCGTGTCTATGGCACGAATGTCATTTCTCGTGGCATTTATACGCCAAAAACAGTTTTTGCGTGTATTTGGCACGCGATTTTCGCGTACATATGATACGCACTTTTTTGCGTATAATACGCACGAACTCCCCACCCCCCTCCCCTCTAAACCTAACCCAGGGTTTTTTAGTGCGTACCATATACACGAAAAAAACACTTTTGGCGTATAAATGCCACGAGAAATGACACTCGTGGTATAGATACGCATCTTCATGAGACTGTGTTGGAAGGATCGATGATCTGGAACAATATACAAAAATGGAGAATTTACTTCTAAATGGATTGGAAACGAATGCTAGTACTGTGGCCAGAGACAAATTTGGTGAAGATGCCCTGCCAGAGGAACTTCAAGCACTGGAAAAACAAGTCATAAAGTTCTTTGAAAGTAAGAATATGAATATTCAGAGTGTAACTCAAAACCGAGTTACTGAGGCAAGCTTAGAAGTTGAAGGGTACAGGGGTGTATCTGAATGAACATCTTACCATGAAGAATGCTGATATTTCTAGACGCGCACGCATTCTGAGGAAACAGAACAAGATACAAGTTACATGGACACGGAATAGCAAAGTGATGATACCTGAAGAATCCAAAGTACTCACAATAAGAGAACTCAAAGAATTGGACCAGTACGATCAGTGAGGACTACTGTATGTGGATGAATATCCATGATAAACAACAACTGTAGGTTGTGTTACAAGTGAGGACTATGTGGAGGAATATCATATGGACTCATGCATCACAAAATAAATGATTGGTTCCCATACAGAGATTGACTGTGGGGAATTTGTTACGGACTGTGTGCCTGACCGCTACAAATTCAATACTGCGAGTATGAAAATTTGAATTTTACATTTTTTTAATCTCACAGAGTATAAAATGTATGATATTAAAAATGATATTGACCTGGAAAACCATTCTTTAAATAATGTAAATAAGAATTGTTGTGAGTATTACACAGAAGAACAATTTAATAGAAATGTGGATATGGAAGGGGCATTATCAATAATATATTTTAATAGTATACTAAGTCTTTATAGAAACTGTACAAATTAAGGATTACCTGTGCCAGTTTAACAAATTTAATGTGATTGCTGTGTCAGAGACTTGGCTTGATAATGAGAAAGTTCAAGACGTAGAATTGGAAGGATACAATTTGTTTACGATTAACAGTTAAAGGGTTAGTTCAACCAAAAATGAAAATTAAGTCATTAATTACTCACCCCCATGCTGTACCAACCCCGTAAGACCTTCGTTCATCTTCGGAACACAAATGAAGAAATTTTTTTATTAAATCTGAGTGGTGGATCACTGCTACATAGGTTGCCTAAGGGAATGAAACTTGACGCCCCAGAAAGTCATTGAAGAAAATGTTTAAATATTCCATGTGCCTACAGTGGCTCATTTATAAGTTTATCAAGTGCCGTGACTACTTTTTGTGTGAAAACCCCCCCATACATAACGACTTTATTCGACTATTCCATTACTTCCTTGTGGGCCTTGAGACGAGAGTTGAAGAGATTTCCAGAACGCATGCGCGAGAACTGAGATGAGGACGTTCTTCTTCGACTACTTCTTGTTACCGGCTGCTCACCGCTTAGGAGTATTACCGCCACCTACCGTATAAGATGACGTTCTGATATAGCCGGAAGTGCAAAACTTTCTGTTTAAGGGACTTTCACACAGGACGCGGTATGCGCTGCGCTATGAAATCCATTCATTTCAATGGCTTGTGCTGCACGAAGACGTTTTGTTTCTGCGTCGACCAAAGCGCAAGCGCAGCGGTGCGCACCATTGACTTGCTCGCGTGCACGCCGCGGTCAAAGTTCAAAATAGTTTAACTTTTGCCGCTGCGCTCTCTGACAATTATCCCCTATGCGATTATCTTGCGGCCAATAGAAACGGGACATAGAAACAAACACGGATATCAAAATGGATGAACGGACTCCACTTTCGCGATTTTTTTGTTGAAAACTTTGCCGTACCTGTAAACAAAAGAATGATAGACGCTTACAAAAATACAAAGTGTTGTTGTTGATGACATAGAACTTTGTATATAAACTATGAACTATGTAAAGAGCCATCCGTTTTTCTCTTAGGGGGTCGATTGATGTGGCTATTGTAATCTATAGCAGCAAGCATAGTTCTATAGCTGCATACACAGGCAGTGTGAAACTGAACCTCTTGCTGGCATACATCAAAATGTGGTTATGAAAGGACTCGAGTTCAGCTGTGGACCTAAAAGCACATTAGGAAGAAATGTAATTGGTTCATGATGTCAGTAATAATTTTAAAATTTAGATATTTCTGAATCTGAAAGCAAACTTATTCAACAAAGGCAAACCCAATTTACCTGAAGTTCAGGAATTTGTGCACATTCTTGAGCCAGCGAGCATCAAGGACTAATTCAGTTAGTCGTGAGTGTGACTCTGATCCCTTTTTTAGCCACTCCTTGTCCCTGTCCGATGGCAATTGACCATGCTGGCAGGCAGCTAGAGCCCACTCGTGCTCTCCAGTTACATGGTGCAGTACACCTGACCATAGTTCCTATCAACAGATGTAAAATGGTTAAATAGATTATCCATATAAATTAAAACCAACATAAATTTATACTTTGTTCTTCACAGCCTATATGAATACTTACAAAGAACTCCTCATATGTCTCAGCTGATTTGCAACAGTGCCAGAAGTGATTGCAAATGTATTTTGTCCAGTTCAGGAGCTCTTTACACCCCCTTTGTTGTCCTGTCTGAAAAAAAAAAATAACATAACTTGGTGAAAACATGACAACAGTATTTCATGTACAGCTCCATTTCATGTTAGAAGTATTTAGAAGTTGAGCGCACTGATTGAATTTTTTTGGCCAACGACTTGGAGCCGTGCCACATATCCAAAGTGTGTCGGATTCCACTATCTTTGTATATTCCAGTGCCTGTATTGGTGAAAAGCATAGTAGAGATAACAAGTTTTGGTTAGTGTGTATCAAAACACAATCAAACATGTTTGTGTGTTTTTGTTTTGCTTGATATGAAAAAAATGGTGCTTTATCAAACTAAAAAAGGAAAAAAAGTGTAGAACTGTGTGACAACATGGACAGTGAAAACATATTTGACATTACAGAACCATTCAAAGAATTGGAAACATTATAGTAACATTGGATTCAATGGGATGTTTCAAATCTTTTTACTGATAATGTATGTTATAACACAGATTTTAATGAAATATAAAAATAAAATGGAAAACAAATATTATTTTTTAAAATATTACACCTACTGAATAGTGCTGATATTTGCATGTGGGCGTCTGTGCAAAACTCCACAACATCCAGTTCATTTCGAAGGGTTTCTACAGTTCGGATAAATCCCTCTTTCTCCATGGCCGCTGAATTTTTCATGGTCTGCCTCTTGTCAATGTTCACCATGTTGAGTATTTGCTTACTACTGTTGTCCATGGCTGTATATGTGCAGTATTGTGCACTAAACCCAGGACTGTCCATTCTTGCATCGCCTACATAGAGGAAAGAAGAAAAAAAAGAAATGAAGAGTTCAGATGCAAAAGCCTCTAAATGCCATTTAAAATTTTCTTCTTTAATGATGATTTTTATCAAACTTGTATATTTAAGTTCAGTAATTTCACTTAAATAACAATTAATAGGTAATAATCATTGCCATTTTAGTGAAATTACTAAACTTAAATATACAAGTTTGATAAAAATCATCATTAAAGAAGAAAATTTCAAATGGCATTTAGAGGCTTTTGCATCTGAACTCTTCAAATATACACTATATTTATAAAAATGGACAATCAGTCTATATTACATTTTTTAAATTTTGAGCACATGCCATTCAGCTGAAAGAGGATGACCGATGACATCAATCAGGGCAAATTTGAGATACTTTACGCTGCTAAGCTGGTAAGTGCCCAGTAAGATTATTTATAATTTTTTTAAAAAAAATTCACAAGTAATGTTTTTGTTATTGAAGATTTGGTGTGCATGCATGTGCCATTGTATAAATGCACTTTTTTTTTTTAAAGAAACTCACCCAAAACTACAACAGGTCCCTTTGACTTCACTTGGGCAATGGCTTCATTTCTCTTCTCTGTCCAAAACTCTTCAATGGTGTCTACACAGTAAGCGTCTTGGATGCAATAGAAGCTGCTCCTGTCCACCATCCCCAACTTCACGAAGTCAAATAACAGGGAGATCTTTCGGTAATTGTTTCCGGAAAGAAGGATGTTTATAGCAAGCATGTAGTCACCAGCCAGCATCCCAATATTTAAAGTGTGGCTGTGACACCCATTTCCACACAAGGTGCCCGTGAGGACAAACCTGCAAAAAAGAATTTGAGGATCAGATAAAGCATCCCAAATTTGTATAAGTCATGTTTCTATAACAAATATTTTTTGAGGATCGAAAAAAAAGTCAAACACACCCACACTATATTGTAAAATTGAAGAAAAATAAAATCAACAATATAATCATATTCACCCATTCCATTACAGCCGCTGTTCCTATGGACTTGATTTTGACTTGAAAGGGACCCAGTGCCTTACACTCTTGTTTTTTGTGACTGTCTTTATGTGGACATACACTGACAGACAGATGCATATTTTGCATGAGTTGTTGAAGACTATTGTGGTATACAATGCTCCCTGCATTATCAAGTAAATCATCTGCTGCAACGACTCTCAAAGAATTTTGTGGCATGTCTGTCTGTGCATGAGTCCTTGTTTGGTTCGTCATGCACATTTTCTTCCATGGAAACAACTTGTAATGAGTCCAGCAATATTTTGAACTTTAGAGCACTCCCAGTCCTGCCAGAACAACACCACTGGTTACAGATTTGGAATCTATCCAAAGTATGATATTACTAGTATTGCTAAGGTTTTGATTAATTGTTATTGCAGCACACAACGCATCTTGTTCAAATTCTCATCAGCTCGAACAGAAAACCACTAGGCATACTGAAATATATTCAAGCACTTCAAAAAATATATTTACTTTGACCCGTGATAGGCGATGCTAAACAGCTAACATTCCAATGCCGACCGGCAGCATGAGCAATTGTCAGACTGATAAAAAGCTATTTATGTAACATGTCACACCATATAAGAGTAAATGTATATAAATAAATGTTTACCTGCTCAACAGAAAGTCAGCCGTGTCAGCGTCGGTCTTAAGTCCCAGGTCTCGCTGAAGCTTCCTCCAACAATCAATGGTGGACCCTATGTTTATTGTACTCAAAGTTCGGCGTTCTTCACATTTTTTTTTAATCTCTGCTCTTTCCTCAAACGACTTTCTCTTTCGTCCTAACTTTCCTTTAGGGGCAAGCAGGGGACGCTTGCTGTTGTCTTTTTCGTTTTTATCCATTGCTGATATGCTACTTAGCTAGCTACCATATCCTGTCGGCTACTAACCCGCGCAATGTCGTGTCGCAGGAGGGGGGCGCAGTCGGGTGCGGTGGGGTGGAGACGCAAGCGCCAGGCGGAGTTTCAAGTGTAGATGGTGATTGGGTGAGAGCAGTTCACCAATGTAAGCTGTCCGGCCGGACGGCTTACATTGGTCAACTTTTCTGCGGCTGTACAGCAAATAGAGTGAATGGTGAACTGAGTGAACTATGTAACCACAACCAGCATCTAAACAAGGATATTAATAATGAACAATCTTTGAAATCGTACACATTAACTTTAAGTGTTTAATGTCTGCTGTTCCTCCCTTGTCCTCTGTATCTGTTTTCCAGGAGGAACCAGGTGATTTGTCAGGAGTCCCCGAGGAGTACTTCGATTTGCGAGTGGTCTTCAGTCGTGCCCGGGCCGCTTCTCTTCCTCCGCACCGTCCTTATGATTGTTGCATTGATCTTCTTCCAGGCTCCGCCTTTAATAGACTGCCTTTAATACCCCCCTCGGGCACACCGAGTTTTACCTTTCAGCCTGGTCAACGCTACCCGCCGTCTTTCAAGCCCTTGTCAACGACGTTCTCAGAGACATGCTCAACATTTTTGTTTTCGTCCATCTCGATGACATTTTAATTTTTTCCCCGTCTCTCCAGGTTCATGTGCAACACGGTCGTCAAGTCCTTCAATGACTTTTGGAGAATAAATTGTTTGTGAAGGCCGAGAAATGCTCGTTCCACACCCAATCCGTTACCTTTCTCGGTTCGGTCATTTCAGCCCAGGGTTTTAGTATGGATCCTAACAAGGCTCGCGCTGTCACTGAGTGGCCTACCCCTGACTCTCGGGTCTCGCTTCAGCGGTTTTTAGGTTTCGCCATTTTTTATCGACGGTTTATTCTGAACTTCAGTCAGGTGGTAGCCCCTCTAACCGCACTAACTTCTTACAAGACCCGTTTTTGTTGGAGTGACGCCGCGCAGGCAGCCTTTGATCGCCTCAAATCCTTGTTCTCGTCCGCACCTATTCTCATCACTCCTGACATTTCCACACAGTTTATTGTGGAGGTTGACACCTCGGAGTTGGGAGTGGGGGGTATTCTCTCCCAGCAATCGCCCACTGACAAGAGAATCCACCCCTGCGCTTTCTTTTCACACCACTTACCCCCGCAATTACGACGTGGGTAACCACAAACTTTTGGCCATTCGTCTTGTATTATGACATAACTTGTGTACAATATATAGCATGTGTTAACAATATGTTCAATGTCATCACAATACAAATAAGAAAATAAATAAAAAAGATCTAGAAGAACATGAAGGCAAGATATTAATCTATACATCAGTTACACTATACAAATAGTTTCATAGTTTAAATTTTCATAAGAAAAGTTTCCTAAAAATGTTAGGTAATGTATGGCACTGACATAGAGATATATAAAACTGATATTTTAACAGATTTTTATAAATAAAAAATTAAAAATAAATAATTTATTTATTTGCAACCGTTATATTAATCATGATATTTCTGTCGTCAGAACAGCTATACAGCTGATGGACAAAGTGCTGCGTTGTCATAGGAACATCCTAGGTGTAAATTATTCGGTGTTTAGCTGGTTAAGGATGAGTGCTACCAGAATGGTGTGTCGATTAGAACACAGGAATGAGTCCAGAAGTTACTTCTCAGTTAATTTATTGCCATTTGCTTTCTTTCTTGGTTCTCCCATTTCTTTCATATGACTTTACAATTGCTGCATATTGCTGGTGTCTACAATCA
Source organism: Pimephales promelas (assembly GCF_988280905.1). NCBI lineage: Eukaryota > Metazoa > Chordata > Actinopteri > Cypriniformes > Leuciscidae > Pimephales > Pimephales promelas. Next base: position 6,127,014 of record NC_142777.1, read on the forward strand.
AACAAACTTAACTTTACTGATACAAATTACATAAATATATATTCACATCACCATAAAGAAAATCATTAAACAAATCAACAGTTATAAAATTAATATCAATACAGAAAGTTTAAATGAACTTACAAAGTCATAGACGCAGCAAACACATGCAGCAAGCAGAGGAGCAAACAGTCAGCACAAAGAGAAACACACTAGTGAGGGTGATTGGTAAGGTAATTATCCTCAGGTGAAGGAAGCTCAAGGAAGTGGGCGTGTATCCCAATACAATGACTAATTGTTGTCTGTTGTTGCTCCCTTCATCAAGTTCCAAACGGCTACATAAATGACACACTAGTGTCATGCTCACGCCAAATTCACTCTTGAAGAGCTTTGCCGTCTGCCTTTTGGGAGTAGGGCATAGGGAAGCTCACGTGCAGTTTGGTCCGTCACTTATTTGGTTCCCCGGAAACATTTCCGTTGTGCTCTGTGTTACTTGCAGCGTTTCTGTATTTGGTTGTGTTGTGAGGTTTTGCAGCGCGTTTTGTGTATTTGGTTGTGTTGTGAGTACTTGGAGCACACGTGTGTTGTGGAACTGATGAAGATGATTTTCTTAATTTGCGGATGTTTTTTTGTATTTGCATGCGTTTTTATATTTGCACACGTTTTTTGTGTTTGCATGCGCCTTCATCAGGTTGCAGCGCGGTGAGCTCTCTCGGCCACCGTAAAGCCGCAATCAAGTGTACATCAAAAATGTGACCTGGACCACTAAACCAGTCACATGGGTCACTTGTTTAAAACATGAAAGCTGATTTAATACGCTTTCCATTGGTGTATGGTTTGTTAGGATAGAACAATATTTAGCAGAGATACAACTTTTGGGATATCTGGATACCGAGGGTGCAAAAAAAAAAATCGAAACACTGAGAAAATCACCTTTAAAATTGTCCATTTATGTTCGCGATTGTGCTGCATTTACTCACAAAAATAAATGTTTTATATATTTACAATCAAACATTTGCAAAATATCTTCATGGAACATGATCTTTACTTAATATTCTAATGATTTTTGGCATAAAAGAAAAATCTATCTTTTTTGCCCCATACAATGTATTGTTGGCTATTGCCACAAATATACCCTTGCGACTTATGAGTGGTTTTGTGATCCAGGGTCACAAATGTGTAAAAAATAAATAAATAAATAAAAGTTCAAATCTTGTTTTTCATGCCCTAGAAGGTCAGCTAATTCAACTTTACTGAAACTGTATGTATATTAGTAATGCCTTTAGAATGATGTACAGTAGTAATAGGGCTACACGATATATATCCCAGGATATTGTTATGCGCATCTAATCAGTAAAGCCGGTTCCTTGATTAATAGTAAATCACCTTCACCTGCTTTCAGATGGAGCAGTATTTACTACAGTACGTTATCACATTCTTTCTGGTCTTGTCCAAAATTGTCAAACTTTTGGGGGAAAATCTTTAAATGCATTTCTGTCATTTTTCTTTAACCCTCAGGTGCTCTTCAGTCATTTCTGACCGATTTGAATTTCTAAAAATCACAGCTTCATCGGAATGTTACGAAACTTGGTGACTTTTGTGGCATTATGTATGTGAACACACACACAAAAAAAAATGAGGTCATGATCTGAGCATGCTAAGTGTTCTTAAAAAAATAGTCACACTTGTGGTCTTTGGTCAAAAATGACCCCCATAAGAAATTAATGGGAAATTGACAAAAACACAAAAATTCACAAATTTTTATTTATTTATTTATTTTTTTAATAAAAAATCGTTTTTGAGATTGTTTCAACTATATATTCAAATGCACCAAAAAAAAAAAAAATGCTTCTTCCAGAGAGCTGTACATGCCATCTAGTTGTTACACCATGATTCGACACTTTTTCTCTATACTGTAACCAGATGGTGCTAATTTTCTTCAAAAATTTTTTTTTCTGAAGGCCTAGACTCTATATTAAACTAAAATACTCCATTAATATTTTTTTGAAAAAAAATTATATATATATAGAAAAATATATATATTTTTTCATGGCAAAATAGACCATAAATATTGCATAAATATTAATAAATTTAATCAAATTGTCTCAAAATACTAAATTACAAAGAATAAATATTATAGAACAAAAATAAATTGCATTGGTTTTACTGGGATGGAGGAAATTAAATTTTTAGGTGTCCGGTCACTTTTGACCGGGAGGATAAGTGTGACTCCGAAACGAAGACCACCTGAGGGTTAAAAATAGACCTCAACCCGTTCACAATACTATTTGGTATCCTGCCAGAGCCTGTTCATCTAAACACATTGCAGGCTGACAGTGTTTGGAACTCTACTGGCCAGGTGACTTATTCTTATTCAATGTTTTTGACCTTTTGTATGCTCTTAGGATGGAAAAGATTCGGTTCTCAATGAAAAAAAAGCCAAAATTATTTCTGAAAGTGTGGGGCTCCTTTCTGGAGTACTTTAAGGACTCAATAACTACATAATTTTGGTGATTTGTTTTAATTAATGCATGTTACATCACAAGTATATATGTATCTATATTACTTACACTGTACTACATGCTATTGTTACTCTCAGACCCAATATGAAGCAAATAAAAAGGACAAAAATGTGTTCTCCATATACAACAAAGGTGTTTTTGGATCACAAACGGCCAACAGCACCTGGAGCCTGGACCTCAACACCAGAAGGGATTGCTCTGACTCCATCTAGTGTTCAAAGAAGTATACTACAAGATTGTTTTTTCTAAACTTTGAGTTGCAAATCTTAATTTATTTATTTTCAGATAAATGCTGTTTTGTTTTTTTTCCCTCCAGAATATGGATTTGATGTGTAACTTTCATAATAAACTGTGGAACACACACACAAAGTAAATGCACACTTTTCGTAGGAGGGCCATTTTATATGCACACAGATTGGAGTTTTGCATGATCTCTTAAAACAAAAACAACTGCCGCTTATAGGTCGCTATTGTAGCCTACTGGGACTGGGAGTTTAGTCCTCATCTGAGATCCTATTGGTCCCTGTAAGTTTGAGAACAAGAGCATCTCCTTTCCCATGGGCAAAAAAAAACAAAAAAAGTTGGACTGTTTAGTCTTAAAAGGATGAAAAATAAAGAGGTGGAATGTGCACACGAACGCGCTTAGAGGACAGCGAACAAGAGAGAGGAGAGATACCAAAACTGACGATGCTTCTGACAGACTGACGCTGGAAGACTCGGGTCATTTGAGCTCTTGTCAGAATGCAGGGAATCAGCACGCGCGCTCACGCGATTTCTGTGGATGATTCAGGGAAAAGTTGCAAGAAGATGAAGGTGGAAAATATGAAGAATGAGAAATTGCAGTATGTCTTGGAATATGACAGAGATACACCGAGAACAACTTTCATCGACCCACAGGGTTAGTGGATCTTTTTTGAAGGAGGGAGGGGACATTTTAGCATTGTTTGACAGTTGTTTTACTTATATTTATATTAGCCTACCATTTGTGTAAACTTGTTTTGATTACTTGTGAAGTTCAGCGAAACAACAGGAAGAAAAAACGCGTGAAGCTCAGAAAACCTGCAGGGACCGCATGTGAAGCTGCGAGAGAAGTTCGGGTAGATCTTCAAGGATCTGACCTGTGGAAGAAATTTCACGAGATCGGCACAGAGATGATCATCACAAAAGTTGGGAGGTAGATGGCAATATAGGCCCCATTATAGTTATTTAATACAATTTAACCGGGCAGCAAATCAGTATATTACAGCGACAGCTAAATTAAATGAGCTTGTGAAGAATTATGCCAAACCGGTTTCACTCTGATTTAAATGTTGTATTTTAGTCCTGTGAAACACAGTGTTAAAAAAAGCCAAGTTTAGCATACAACTTTGAAATCTTGAGAGAGTGCAGGGCCAAGTGGTAAGATTAGACTATAGTCTATTTATGTTTATGTTGATATCATGTTTATATCATATTGATATTATATTATGTTTATATTTAATAGTAGTTAGGGCTGGATCCTCGTTACAAAGAATCTACACTACTACAACTACAAATGGACTACACTATACATTTAGCTGATGCTTTTATCCAAAGTGACTTACAATTTCTATATATGTCAGAGGTCTTACGCCTCTGGAGCAACTAGGGGTTAAGCGTCTTGTTTAGGGACACATTGGTGTCTCACAGTGGATTCGAACCCGAGTCTCTCACACCAAAGACATGTGTCTTATCCACTGTGCCATCACCACCCCTACACAACTTTTAACAGTTTTTAACCAGCTAAATCACTAGGCATTGTAGACTTGTCGACTTTGTGGTCACAGAGAAAAACTGGGCATCACGCACGGCTTAGTTTCACACACCACACTATCAAGTTACACAATATAGCAAAGAGGTGTGTGTTTCTGTGAGTTTATTGTGCTTAAAATGACTTGACAGTCTGGTAGTGTGTTATCCTTATCTGTTTAGTGTATGATGCCCCGTTTTTCTCTGAAGCAAACCATTTATAAAATCTGTGAATTAAAAGTGTATTAGGCCTAGTCTTTTAAAATCCGTTCAGATTTTAAAATGTAGTGTATTCCAGTCTACGGAGCTCCAAAGGGGTGGAATGTCAAATGAAAGGAAAAATAAGAGACAAGAGAACGCAAAAGCACTTCCAAATAATTTTTTATACCATTTAATTTTTCTTCACCATGTTCCTTTAGGGGCTCCGTAGTCTTTTGATGGCCAGTGACTGGATAAACTCATAGTCTGAAGCTAAATTTGTGCCTTTCATACACCATGTGATTTTATTTGAAATCTGTCAACTTCTTATAAAAAAAAAAAATCTGCAGACTCTTTCAGCTTCTAGAGTCAAGTTATCCGTAATGCAAAAAGGGGCAAAAGTTTGTGTAGCCTTTATTTTGACCTACATTAACTCTATATTTGAAAACCTTAAGACTATGAATATTTGTATCTGTAATTAGCCAAACAGCTGTAATGATTTTATAATGTCAGTGTTGCTCTCCTCAGGAGAATGTTCCCCTCTGTCCGTGTCAATGTGCACAATCTGGATCCCCTGCAGCAATACTCCATTGCCATGGACATCATGCCTGTGGACTCAAAGAGATACAGGTATACTGTGGTCTGTCCTGCAGTCTGAAATGATTCATTAAACATAACATGAAGGTCAAAATAACATAAATAAAAGATTGACACAGATGATATAGATAAGCTGTATCGTGAATTATTCAACTATATGCACTTGCTACAAATGATTAAATCATGTATTGATTAGATTGAATAATACTTATTGTTCTTATCTTCTATGTTAGGTATGTGTACCACAGCTCTCAGTGGATGGTGGCTGGAAACACAGATCATTCACACCTCTCGCCTCATCTGTATGTCCATCCGGACTCACCGCGTTCAGGAGAGAACTGGATGAGACAGGGGATTAGCTTTGATCGTGTCAAACTCACCAACAATGAGATGGATGACAAAGGCCATGTGAGTTCCCTACACTACAATGTATTCAATTGACAATTACGCTTATATATAAATACAAAATGTGTCCAATGTCATTTGAAATTCAGATAATCCTGAAGTCCATGCACAAGTACAAGCCACGCATACACGTTATTCTGCACAGTCCTCTTGAATGCGTGTCCCAGACTCTACTGTCACTGCCAGCGGAGGGTGTGTACACCTTCTCCTTCCCTGAGACTCAGTTCACCACTGTCACAGCCTACCAAAATCAACAGGTAACAGTTCTTTATTTGATCTTGGATTCATACAAATGGAAATTTTTCGCTTTATATGGTTCTGCATTTATGTAGGAAAGTCGAGTCCATAAGTCTGGGATTACTCTGAAATTTGAGGGTTTTTTTGATGTATAAAAAGTCTAAAAAAAAACAGAATTTATTATAAATATAACTTTTTGTAATATTTTTTAATTTCACGAATGTCTTTTGATAATTTAATGTGCCTTTGCTAAATAAAATAATTAATTCCTTTATTTTTTTCTTTTTAATGTTTAAAATTTTGAATGGTAGTGTATCATGATTTCAAAAAAAATAAATAAATTATGCCGTTAAAACTGTTTTCAACGTTGATAATAATAAGAAATGATCTCAGAATGATTTCTTAAAGATCATGTGGCAAATTACATTTTAAAATATATTACAACAAAAAAACAGTTCTTTTAAATTATGATAGTATTTCACAGCATTACAATTTTTATAATTTGTATTACCCTTATAATCTTTAATCAAAGACATAACCCTTCCCTCCCCCATCAATACGACCTCTCTTCTATTTCGGTCACGTGCCATGGCGAAAGGTTGCGGCCAGATCCGAAGAGGGTGCGGCTATCAGAGAATCGCATTCAAATCTGCCTCCATTTTGTTTGCAACACCCAACCTCCAATGATCCGATCAATTCCCGAAGGACGAAATCAAGCCCTGCTGTACATTTTTTTCTAATTTCAGAAGCCTTTTCACTCGAATATACGTCACGACAAGGAAAAAACGTACAATCTCAACTTCCGTTTCACGCCGACTTTAATGCTCCTAAACTTTTGACCGGTAAATTCGCCTCCAAGTCACCAAAACGCAAAATAGTTATAAATTGCCATAAGTGTGTTGAATCAACAGATTTCAATTGTCCATATACATAAGTTGTACAAATCTGACATTAAAGGTGCTATATGTAATATTTCTTCTAAAATGAATGCTTTTTTTTATTGCCTGTGTGTGAAGGGGTTATAATCACACATTACAATGATCCGCTTGTCGGGTTTTGCCATTACCTCTGAAGGCCAGTATTCCTTTTTCTATGTGAAGTCTCCGGATCACATTTTCGGTGAAATCCAATGGATATGACGTGTATGCGCGCTCCTGAGCCTCTCTCCTTTTAATATACAGTCTATGCGACTGATAACTCTAAAACACACTCCTGCCTCCAGCACAACACACACACAAAAAAAATGTATCTGCTGAAGCTCGTCAGGCCAAACGTGAATCGGATCGACTTGGGACGAAAACGTGGATCAACATCGGCAGAGCATTTGAATTATGCACAGACCTCCACTATTTTTATTGTGACAAATTACAAGTTTTCAGATATGCTGAAATAATGGTAAACTATAATGAAATAGCAAGGTGAACTACAACATAATGAGACATGAAATGAACATAAAAAACTGTTCCAGGATAACAAAAAGTAGGTGCTTTAGGATGTAACTTTTATTTTATGTACTAGATCTACTGTCTAACGTCACTCATCCCACTACTATCATATTGTTTATACACATTTCCAGACACGTTAAGTACAGTAATGTTACTTCCTACAATCTTACTGTTGCACTAAAATTGTTCAGTCTAGTTCACTTACCGTTTCTGTTATCATATTATACATTTATCTATGTTGAGATTGCTGATTGTGAAAGATACATGAATAGTTAGTGAAATGCCTTATGCTAGATAACACCACAAGTGTAACGGTATCATTGTATGAGCATTAGGGGTGTAACGGTACACAAAAATCACGGTTCGGTACATACCTCGGTTTTAAAGTCACGGTTCGGTACGTTTTCGATACAGCAAAAAGAAAGAAATGCCAGAGAAATTTCCTATTTGCTTAAAGAAAAAAATATTTTTAAATAAGCGTGAGTTTTCCTAGATCTTGAAACTTTCAGGTTTATAAATGGGGGTCATCTTTGAAGGATGAACAAATAATGTTTTGGTCATCACATTAAAAATAACATTTAAATTAGATAATGTTTGAATTTTGAAGTGCTGGAAAAAGATGTGTGAAGTACTTGAAAGCATTTCACCATTCCAGCCAAACTGGTTCCAGTTAGTGTTACTATATTAAATCCATGGTGAATGTTGCTGGTTTGTGGACGAAAGTATTACTAGTTCATTCACGGCACAATGTTTCTCCTGGTTTCCATGACAGCGCTGTTTGATCTAATAGAGATCTACGGTTAATAAAGGAGAAATGTGAATGCATCTCACTAGATCTCGCAGCGATGTTATTACCTCAGTGGCGAATTCAAATGTTTTCTTTACCGGATCTCTTAGCGCGGTGTGGTAACAGTGTTGCTTGATGGAGATCGGCTCGCGCTGCACAGATGTTGCTGGTCCGAACTGATAAACGATCCGTGAAGCACATAATGAGTAGCGCAGTTCTGCTTTCATTACGTTTGCCATTTGATGTTGCGCAACGTTGTGTTGGGCGCACCAGCGCGAATTTTGCCGGCAGGAAAAATGGTCCAAGCAATCGTTCGGTTTGTATGCGTACCGAACCGGAAGCCTCACACCGAAACGGTTCAATACCGAACACCGAAACGGTTCAATGGACATGTACCGTTACACCCCCTAATGAGCATGGGGCATTAGTTCAACGTCAAGCTGATAATAAAAGTCTATTATTATAACGCTGCAGTGGGAGTTTATATGAGTTTCCGGCATGTTGTGTGATGCTTTCTCCGGTGTGTTGAAAGCCAATAGCGGCTGCTAAAAAATACATATAGCACCTTTAATTTACTATTAGCTGACTATACTCTACCTTGTTTTCAATATTGAGCTAATGGTATTTTCTATTCCCTATCCCTAATCCTAACTCTTTCAGAAACTATTGAGCAGTTTTAGATTTGAATTAAAACAGTATGTATGTTTATTAACCTGTTTTACTTGTGGGGACTGGTGAATGTAGTTGATTTAAAGTTTAACTATCCTTGTGGGTTTACTCTACACATACTCTACAGCAAAAACCTCACCTATATTATAATTAGAATGATACCAAATAATGAATTCCTCCAAACAAATACTAAAAACCCTGGAACCTGTAATGCTATGTAAAAACATTCTGATTGAAGCACATCATATTACTTTGTAAAACAACATTTTCCCAGATGCACCTGTAAATCAGCAACATGAAATTACACTGAACCGTTTGGGAGTTATTTACACAAGAAACCACAGGACAGACTTTTCATCAAGGTCTTGTCTTAAAAGGATTGTTGTATTATTTATATTTCACTGACTGATTTCAATTGGGTTTACTTGTTAAGCACTGTAAACTTAATGGTCTATATATATATATATATATATATATATATATATATATATACACACACACACATATGCCTTTGTTGCCAAAGTTACTGATTGTGGGTTTTTTTTCTTTCTGGTACCTTTTAAGATAACAAAACTGAAGATTGACAGGAATCCTTTTGCCAAGGGCTTCAGGGAACGAAATGGGTAATGGATGTTATTATTTTTATAAACTATTGATATCACATACAGTGCATGGCATAAATGAGTTTGAAAATCAAGATTTCTTATCCATTTCTTAATGAATATGAGACCAATTTGCTGCATTTTAAAAACTGTTTTATTAAACATTCATTTGTATTAACGTAACACCTAACATCTTTAGCATAAGAAAAAAACATTAACTAAAAAACAAATTACACCCTACAACAAAGTCAATTAAATCTAATATTTTGTATGGCCTCCTTGATTTTTTAGAACAGCACCAATTCTTCTAGACATTGAATGAACAAGTTGACAATATACAGCTACATCTATCTTTCTCCATTCTTGAAGATGTAATTCTTTCAGATTCTGGATGCTGGAGGGATTCAACTTGTCTTTTCAGAATATCCTACAAGTGTTCTATTAGGTTCAGGTCTTGTGACATGCTTGTCCACTGAATCACTTTTACCTCAGAAATGAACCTGTGACCTGTGTTGGGTCATTATTTAGTGTTGAAAGAGTGCCCGGTGACCTTGAGCACAGAGTGATGGTAGCATCTTCCCTTTCAGTATTTCACAGTACATCTTTGAATTCATGATGCCATCTATGAAATGCAACTCCCCGACTCCTGCAGTGCCACACATGAACACTGCCACCACCATGCTTTACTGTTGGTACCATGCATTTTTTATTGGACTCCTTACCCTTGCTACACCATGCAGTTTGGAACCCAACTGTGCTGGACTTTTATGGCGATTTTCTTCAAATTCTCTCATCACAAAACGTTCTTGACAAGGTGTTCCGTTTATGGCCTGGATGTCTTAGCGAGCTTCACACAAGTCCTTAAAGGGATAGTTCCCTTTGAAATGAATTTTTTATATGCTTTATCTTACCTCAAGGGCATCCAAGATGTAGGTGTCTTTGTTTCCACAGTATTTTCAATTTTGATATTTTTAGGTCAAACCGTTCTTGTCTGTCAGTCATATAATGGAGGTCTATGGTCACCACCTCAAAGAGCATGCACAGAGAAGTCCAAATTAAACATGATTTAATGACTCGTAAATGTACACATTGATGACCTAAGACACGAAACGAGAGGTTTTTGTGAGAAAACGAACAGTATTTATATTGTTTTTTTACCTTTTGTAAGCACAGCCACCTCCAAGTGATCTGAGGGCGGGGCGCTTCGGTCTGTGCAAGCGCCGGAAGTGATCCCCTCGTACATGTAAATCTAGTAAAATACTGTTCGTTTTCTTAGGGCATCAATGTGTTCTTACATTTACGAGTCATTAAATCATGTTTAATCTGGACATCTCCGTGCATGCTCTTTGAGGTGGTGACCATAGACTTGCATTATATGATTTACAGACAAGAACGGTTTGACCTAAAAATATCAAAATTGAAACTACCGAGGAAACAAAGACACCTTCATTTTGGATGCCCTTGAGGTAAGCTAAAACATACCAAAAATTAATTTAAAAGTGAACTATCCTTTTAATTTTTTGGATCACTGTTACGACCATATTCAAATGTATTAGAAATGCTTTACAAATTTTCTTACAACCTTGACCTTTTTTGTGCACAGAAGTCTTGTGACATTTCTTTTCCACGTGGTGCCATTTTGTCTGCATTTATACAGGATTGGATTTTCTCTCTTAAAAGCCCTTAATGGTCAATTATCCTGTGGCCATGTGTGTGAGGATTGACTTGATGCATCTACTGGTGAATTCCTGTAAATGACAATTTTATTTAATTTTTTCTCCTAGCGCATGTTCTCATTTTTGCTTGATGATCTTAAATTTTTTTTTTTTTAGAATAGTTCCAATTTTGGCTTTGGTCTTGACCAATCTAATTTAAAACCTTCCTTCCATTAATGTTTCATTGTATAGAATCCCATAGAAAGTATTCATTTAAAAGCGAAATGGGTGTTCGTTTATGCCGTGCACTGTATATTTGCATTAGATTAGCAGTTATCACATTAGCAGAATCATCTAAAATAAAGACATTATAATAGCGGTATTTGATGATTTTCAGATATCTGAATTATCACCCTCTCATTCTTCTACAATGTATTTTAGGGGCGTGCTGAGTGGGATTCTGGAGTCGTACTCATGGAACAGTCCCTTTAACCTCAATTTCAAATCTTTTGCTATGGAGCTACAAGGTTGGCATTTGTAATTCAGAATATTTCATTATTTTATTTCAGTTTAAATGTTTTTTTTCCCAGTAATGGTGACAAGTTTTGATAGCTAAAATATTCATCACCAAGTGGTCCAATCAAGAGACACCATATATATACACTACTGTGCAAAAGTCTAAAACTACACAATAGTTTTAGGCAGTTATTTAAATATTTTGCTGTAGTTTGTCAGTAGAAAATATCAGTTTACATTTCCAAAACATTCTTTTTGCCATTATTTGTAATAATCCAGTGAGATTTTTGTATGCTGAAGGAGTCTGACAACGACTGGTCTTATCTGAACTCACCATCATCGAGTCGATCTGGGATTGCATGAAAAAACTGAGATCCAGAAGAACTGCGGCAATGTCTCCAAGATGCTTGAAGAAACTTGCCTGCATAGCTACAGCTCTATGAAAAGTTTTAGACATTTGTGTAAACATGCTGTCAAAAATTGATTTTACTTATCAATTAACCTTTGATCAATATTTAGTGTGACCAACCCTTTTTGTTTAAAACCACTTTTGCTTTGCAGGAAGGTTTCTTCAAGCATCCCCGAGACGTTCCCGCAGTTCTTCTGGATTTATTCTTATTTTTTTTTTCTATTTCTTCATTTAATCCCAGATGGACTCGATGATGGTGTGATCAAATCACTGTGTGCATGATTACAATTAAAATTCTCACTAGATTATTTCTATTAAAGCCTTAAGTATTTCGAAATGTAAACTGATATTTCTACTGACACACTACAGCTAACTAATATTTATTTATTTTGTTCACTGCAGGCAGATGTTATGGATCATCAGCAAGCTTCGACATCACCTCATCAATGACATCCTTCCTGCCCAGCTCCATTTCTCAAGCATGCCATCCCAACACATTCACAAGCCCTCAATGCTGCAAGATATTTCCTCCAAACAGTTTTCAAACATACTGCAACATTTGCCTGGGCAAACTCAGTAGTTATATTGGGTTGCGACCAATGTTAGACCTCCCCTTCATGACTAACAGAAAGAAAGGAGATATCTTCAGGAGTCACTGGCCCAATGATTCTACCAGCACAAGTACTTCTGTACGATCCATCCCCAACATTTCAGCTGGATGGACCTCCGGACACTATCAAGCTGAAAATGACAATATGGCTTCAGCCTTTGTGTCACCATACAGCTATAGTTTCCCCATGACATGCCAACTCTCTACTGTTGCTCATCATCTTAAACTGGCTCATGGTGAGAGCCCTGTATACCAAATGCCCATGATTTCCTCAAACTGTTACTGTCCCTGACTTCAAACCTGTCAAAACACATATTCTCGGCCCTCTTTACACCTGGTGTTAAAGGGACACTCCGACTTTTTGGGACTTTAGCTTATTCACCATATCCCCCAGAGTTAGATAAGTCCATACATACCTTTTCCATCTCTGTGCGTGCCGTAACTCTGTCTGACGCACCCACTGCTAGCCTAGCTTAGCACAAAGACTGGATGTAAATGGTTACAGCTAGCATACTAATCCCAAATAAGTGACAAAACATTTTCCTATTTACATGTTGTGATTTGTATAGTCATGGAGTGTACAAATAACAAGGTCATATGAGAAACAACCATCTTTTAACCATATAAATATATTGGGAACTATATTCTCAGAAGGCGAAGCACTGCCACTTGGGCGGAGTGATTACCGCAGGACCTGAGACGCACCGCGGTGAGGAGCAGAGAGTTCGTTCGGCGTTGGAGTATAGAGTCAGCAATTACTAGATAGTAAAAGCATATACAAATCACATGTAAATAGGAAAATGTTTGCGTTATTTGTCACTTATTTGGGATTAGTATGCTAGCTGTATCCATTTACATCCAGCCTTTGTGCTTAGCTAGGCTAGCAGTGGGTGCGTCAGACAGAGTTACGGCACGCACGGAGTTGAAAAAGGTATGCATGGATTTATCTAACTCTGGGGGATGTGATGAATAAGCTAAAGTCCCAAAAAGTCGGAGTGTTCCTTTAAGATGCATTTTGGATGATTGGATCATAAGCAGACAGGGAGACACAAGCCCGTTTACATCTGGTGTTTTAATTTGGCGCTTTTGTTCACTTTCAACCACTTCTGTCCTGATTTCCCCAAGGAGAGGGTCTATATAGTGGGTGAATGCATGGGCTTTTTCAGATCTTTCAATCCAATGGATAAAATAAGCTCTCACAATTTACTTATGAACGCGATTATGATAAAAACCTATGGAGAGCAGCAGCTTTTGTTTCTGCTCTGACAGCCGCAAGACAAGCCGAACGTTGTGCATGCATTAAAAATCAGGAACGGTGAGAGAACGTTTTGCTTGGTACACTATTTATCTTCAAACCAAACTTGGGTCTTTTAGTTTAAATCCCGTCTGGTTTGCGTGCATCCCATAGCCGTCTTTTGTGGTTGTTCGAACGCATTCGGCAACATGAGCATTTACAATCTGAAAGCAATCTGGTTGAATGCATTTTTGACTACCTCTGAAAGTGGTTAAAAGTGCACAAACATTTTAAACCCTGTCATCTAAGTGTGATCCTATCGACTAAAATACATCTTAATAGCAGGTGTAAACAGGGCCCTATAGAGGGCCAATGGAGCATGATCTCTTGAGCACGTATGTTTATTTACATTTGCACAGACACCAAAATATTACAGCATTTGAAAAATGTATAATTTTTGTATTAACAACTATAAAGAAGTACAAATGTTTATACATCTTGACACTTTTTATCAGGTTTAACTACTACTGTATGTACTTACATAAGACAATATGAATAAATGTACACTGTAAAAATGAATATGCTATATCTAATCAATAAAATTGTGACAACAGATTACAAGCAGTATTATTAATTTAATTTAACAAATTAGAACTGAGTAAAAATGTATCTAATTAATTCATTAAAAGTTAACCATTTAAAACCCGTATTATTTACACAAAAAATAAACAAACACATCTAGGTAGATGTCAGAAAAGAATGAAAAACTATTTTGTATTGCCAATATTGAAGACTGAATTACTGAAGGAGAAAACCATAACTTCAGTCATAATTATAATTTAAGTCAGCATTATGGTGATCAATGTTTGTTTTAGTTGGGCTCTTGACCCTTAAGTCATTTACTTTAAGTTTTGTTTGGCTGATATATCTGAGTTATAACATAATGTTGGTTATGTTTTAACATAATCATTTTTTTCATAATCATTTGACTGGTTAACTTTTACTCATTACTGGTTAACTTTTAAAGAATTAATTTGATTAATTATTACTCAATTCTAATTCGTTAAATTTTATTAATACTATTGCTTGTAATCTGTTGCAACAATTGTATTGCTTAGATATAGCATATTCATTTTTACAGTGTGTATGTATATATATATATATATATATATATATATATATATATATATATATATATATTGTACAATGTACTTATTGTGTTGAAGTATTGCAAAACTCTTGTGGTGCTATTGAGGTGGGATACCCCTTAAACAAAAGCAATATTTTAGTCCTTCATGTTCATTGCGGTCTCAAAATTCTGGCCAGTTGATGTCAAAATCTTCATAATAAAATAAATAATTAAATATTATAAATAAAATGGTTGGTATTCCTTTTTTCTGTTTAGCTCTCAAACCCTTAAATTGTCTTTCTAGCATTGTTCAGCAGGCAGACACACACTGTCAGACAGTATAAATCTAGATTATAGAGCTATCGTTTCCCTGTCATGAGGTGTGCTGGACTTAAGCTCTTTAGGGTGGAGCACCTTGTTCACGTATGTCTCTTGACTATAATTAATGTCCAACTCTGTTTCTTCAATGTGAAAAAACATTTTAAAAAACGTCCACATTGATGGCCCAAGACACGAAACGAGCGGTTTGTGTGAGAAAACGAACAGTATTTATATCGTTTTTATCCCTTGTGTAACCACAGCCACATAGTGCCCACCCCGTCAGATCACTTGGACGTGGCTGTGGTTACAAGAGGTAAAAACGATATAAATACTGTTCGTTTTCTCACACAAACCGCTCATTTCGTGTCTTGGGCCATCAATGTGTACTTACATTTACGAGTCATTAAATCATGTTTAATCTGGACTTCTCTGTGCATGCTCTTTGAGGTGGTGACCATAGACCTCCATTATATGACTGACTAAAAATATCAAAATTGAAAATACTGCGGAAACAAAGACACCTACATCTTGGATGCCCTTGAGGTAAGCTGAAACATACCACATATTTATTTCAAAGTGAACTATCCCTTTAAGGACTATCCTGAATTGAACAGTACAGTGCAGGAAAATGTAGAGTTACACTTTATTTCGATAGTCCACTTTAGACATTCTACCAACTATAAGTAACTTTTCAACTACGTGCCAACTAACTCTCATTAGAGTATTAGTAGAGTGTTGTAGACTGTCAGTAGACTGTTAGGTTCAGGTTAGGAGAATAAGTTGACTTGTAGTTGCTAGGTTACTTATAGTCAGTTGAATGTGTGTTGGGGGAGCATCAAAATAAACTGTTAGCAGATATTAAGCAGATGACAGTTAGTTGACATGTTGCTGCAAAGTTACTTATAGTTAGTAGCAGTGTTGTAGTCGAGACCACCTCACTCGAGTCCGAGTCGACACCGAGACCAGAGAGAGTCGAGTCCGAGTCAAGACCGAGTCCATAGAGAGTCGAGTCCGAGTCGAGTCCGAGACCAGAGACGGTCGAGTCCGAGTCGAGACCGAGACCAGTGAGGGTTGATTACCTAATTTACTTTTATTTACTTAGAGAAATCCTTTTTTTTTTTTACTGATTTTACTTAGAGTTTAAAAAATATGATCAGTTTAGGGTAAAAAGGCCACATAGTAGCTGGTGTTAAAAGTAATTTTATTACAATTTGTCATGCGCAGTTGCGCACTAGAAAAATCACCAATCACTGGGCGTGTCAATCAATTTAAAGAAATATTTTATTAACATACATTAATAATCATGAAAAATATTTTTGAATTTAACTCGAGTGGACTCGGGAATAATTCCGAGTCCTAAAAAGAAAATGTTCGAGTACGAGTCAATTCCGAGTCCAAATGGACACGAGTCCATGACAAGACCAAGACCATTAAAATATGGTCTCGAGACCGAGTCCGAGACGAGTCCGAGTCTCGAGTACTACAACACTGGTTAGTAGAATGTCTAAAGTGGACTATCGAAATAAAGTGTTACCAAATTACATTCTCCTGATGAACACCTTAGCCCAAGAGGGAAAAGTGGCAGTGATTCTGTCCACTTTATCCGCCCCTGTGCAGGTCTTTGGTCTGTGGCCCTGTAAACTTCCTGTATGTGACATTTATCCATTTGATCCATCCGATCCACGTCCCTCTCACTGGAAAACTTTGGGCCCGAGGATCAGGTGGCCGAGCCAAACAGGTGATTTAGAGGCGCTCTGCGGCTGCTCCACTTTGAAGTCCCTCTGTGAGGTCAGTGCAGTCAGGTGTCTGCAGATGTTGCTGTCAGTCTGAAACCTGACATGCAGGATGTGTTCGGCATGTCTCGATTGCCCCGTCCCCTTGTGCAGGTAATTGATTTCAGGGCACATGCCCCCTCCCACCTCGTTCGTTGAGTGTTTAGTCCACAGCCTGGCCTGTGGTGCGCTGTCAACGGTAATTCAATTAGAGACGCAGGAGTGACTAACTGCAACCTGCCAAGGATCTTTCCATATGTGTGTTTTTACCCCTCTCACACACCACAAGCTGACACACACATATGCGGATGTAGCTGTTGCATGTCCTTAGACATACAAATGCTATGCTGAACAATGTCGTGTCAATTAACTACTAAGATTTTTTGCATTGTAAAATTATGTTAGAAATGTGAGCACGTTTCTTGAATCTGCATGGAATCTACACAAAGCAGGCATCATTTAAGGATGCAAAATCATGAGAGGTGAAAAGCGTGAGATAATTTCATATCCAAGAGAATGCTTCAGAGGGAATTTCTTGAGAAAGAACAAGCTTGCCAAGCATGCCATTCAACTTTGCTTTAAAATGAATGGCATTTATGCTAATATTAGACTTTCTTTCCTACTTTTGGGATTTGAGACCTGAAGGTTCTTGAACTTGCCAGATCTGGCTCTGGCGCAGCTTGATGTTGCTGTCCGATGTCTTCAAGTCTCTACCGGTGCCAAGCAGCCGGTGAGGGACATTCAGTGGATCAACATCTGCATCTCCTCAGCCTTTTATAATAGATTCCTGTTGCAGTTATAATGTTGCAACAACTCTTTTATATAGACAGGAGCCTGACCATGCAGTGCTCTAAACACAATCACAAGAATTTTGAATTTGGGAGCCAATGTAAAGAAATTAAAATTGGTGTTGCGTGTGATCTCTTTGATGCATTTTCAACCACTTTCAATTGTTTCAGGGATGAATTATGAAGACAAGTGAAAAGAGGATTACAATAATCAAGGCGGGAGGAAATAAAAGCATGTATAATCATCTCGATCTCCATTGTGGACACAACTGGCCTCAGTATCACAATGTTTCTCAACTGCTAAAAACATTATACGATTAATATCATATTTTTAAAGTCAAGTTATGTCACCTTTATTAATTTAGCGCTTTTTTCAAAGCAGATTGTTCCAGTGATAACAGGAAAATAATGCAATAAAGTTTGTTTCTAGAAGATAATAGCATAGTCCAGCTCAGGACCTATCTGGATCTGGACTCTATTCTGGACTCAGCACAAGTAAGTTCAGTGATGGTTCATTTTTTTTTTTTTTTTTTTGTAAAAAAGTTATTAATTTAGTTCATTTATATATCTATCTATTTACCATCTGAATCTAACCACGTCATGTCAACAAATGGAATAGCCAGATATTTATTGTGCCTTTCGCCACAAATACCATACTTTTACATATTTTTCAGTTATTGACAAACTGTTGCTATAATTACCTTCACCTTGCAATAATTTTAGCAATTCTCATTTTCTACTTAAAGTCCCTGTAAAGTCAATTCTACAAAAAAGTTCTAAACACATTATAAATGTTACATATGTATTGCTAAAACATATTACAAAGTCTGTGAACTGTGAAGTACTGAAATGTGGAGTTTGACCGTTGAACAGTTTTTCACCATTGCAATTTTACGGATTAATTGGGCGGGGCTAAAACAGGGCTCCGTGACGCACTGGAACCCATGAGCTGCTGGACACCCCCCTATTTGATGACGCACAGAGTCTGATCTCCATCTCTCCACACACACTCCCCGAGCACATTTGCATTCACGGCTCAATCGCAAGTGACTGTCAGTAATAGTTACTACAGCTGAGCCTACAGTTTTCTAGCTAGCTATGCCTTCGACACGGACATGCATGGGCTACTACCTGGATGCGATCATGTACAAAACAGATCGGTATCTTCACTTAAATTCCCTTAAAAACGATCACATCAACAAGAGATTTTTAGAGAGCCTAACTTACCTTGATGATGAGCTGAGGATCACCAACAGCAACACCCGCCTCTGTAGTGATCATTTTACACTGGATTGTTTTATAAACTTTCCTCAGAGACAACTTGGATTCACTGATAATCCGCTGTTACTGGTGAACGGGGCCGAAACGACGATCTCCCGCCTCAGTGTTCATCCTCCCGTCTCCAAAAGCTAATCAGCTAATATCACCGTCAACAGCTTTCCCGTGAGTGGGCGTGGTTTCAGCACAGCCAGCGGACACGCCCCCAGCGTTTGAGAGCAGAGAATCTGCTCATTTTTTCATGATTTTGATAGCTTATTTTATGTACTTCCCGACTTTTTTTATCATTCAAATTTGGCTGGGTGGCTAATTACACATTTTTCTGTGGTGTGACAGACTCAGAACACATACTTAATTTTTACTTTACATGGACTTTAAATTTAGAACATTTTAAATATTAGATCAAACTAGCACAGAATCAACTTTGCGCTGCTGTCCACGATTACGCCACGGATCAGATAAATTTCCACATGTATCTTAGGGCGTTTTCACACCTGAAAGTCCGCGCCAAGGTCTGAACTAAAGTTCACGTTTTGGTTTGGTTTCACACTGCAATAATGCAAGCGCACTAAAGAACTTTACGTAACATACTTGCGTCCTGTCGTCACCATTTATATGGGCTACATCTTGACATTGATTGTTCTGTCAATGGATGTGCATCTGACATCTGCGTGTTGTCAGATTCAGCTGGTAACTTTGACAACATGAATGAACAGATGCATTTCGTTGCAACTATATTGTTATTTTAATGGCATAATATTAGTAAAATGTCTGCATTTCTGTATGTTTTTTTCCTGTTGACTTCTTATTAAGTCTTTAGATTTCAATTCAAAACTTGTCTCCTCCTCTCCCCATGTGCTACCACGGCTCATTTTTCCTGCCACCTTCTATGTGGGAACCACCAGAACTTCCTTTAAAAGGTCCGAAAGTCCGAACCATACAGAAATGCTTTCACACTAGAAACGAGCCAAACCTTTTGTTCAGTTTGAGACTACCTATTTTCGTCGGACCAAATTTCATCTGTTTGGTCCGGACCGTGGTCCGGTGGAGGTTTCAAACCTATAATTTTGATTCTGACCAAACTGAAAAGTCTGCAAGTCCAGACCAAACAAGGTAGGTGTGAAAGGGCCCTTAAAAAGCAGATGTTTAGGAAAGCGTTTTCAAGTTTATGTGCCGTCTAGTGGTTTAGAGGAAAATCAAATCAAAGAAGTCTTTATCGTAATGGCTAAACAAGTCAAGTGCAAAATATGTTGAACAAATACATACTTTAGGTTTGATCCACATCAAAACCAACATTGGATTACATAATTCCATAACCCTTCTTTTTATCAACCCGTTTTCAAGATTTGATCCGCTCAAAAATGCGATCAGGCAACTTTTGAACAGACACCATCTTCTCATCAGAAATGCTCTGTTTGTCTTTGTGCTGGCAATTTGAAAGTGATATGTTCCACGATTCTGCTACCATTGCCATATGACAAGATTTCTACTGAGTAGGTAAGTTCCTTAACCAAAGTTAAGTCAAATTTAGTTTAGTCAAGGTCAATTTGTACGCATAAACTCTCTGAGCTTGTGAGGTTGAGACATGAGAGCAGAATGAGCAGTCAGGGATTTGGCGCAGGGATGTGTTCAAAATAACAGTGTTTACTCCAGACGCTTTAAAGTGGGAAAGTGATAGGGCCAGCTGCAAAAAGCAATAAAAACAAAATTAAAAGCATTAGCACAGATATGAGGAAACACTGGCTTAGGCAGATGACCGTTTGTGTGTGAATGATGGAAGTTGGGGAAAGCCTTTTGCTGAACTGATTGGACACACATGCCCCTCCAGATCAACCAGAACCAATGTTCTCTGTTTCCTGCTCTGTCGGACAGCCGTCAGCCTGAAGAAAATTGAAAGCTTCAACAAGGGGGAGTAGGAACATGAGGATTCAGACCATCTGCCAACAGGACAGCTGTATCATCAGTCAGTAAAACACTTAAGGAAGTATAACATCAGCCCCCCTGTTTTACGAATTACACATGCTGGCTCAAGCTTTAATATGCATTATTTGCAGAGCTATTTGTAATCACAGCCATGATGTAGAGAATGCTAATTCTAAAGAGAGAGAGCGAGTCGGGGAGGAGGGGGGTTGATGACATATTTTAACATGCTGAAAAAGTTAACATTTCATTTGTTAAGTGCATGCTTGCATTTTGCTTGAAACTCACGTGGAAGTCCTGCAGAGAAGAAGTTATCACTGGTCTGAATGATCCAGCTAAACCATGGGCTCAGCTGTTCAAATAGGTTAATCTGGTTTAGCTATTCAGGATCAGTTAATGGATCTTACATTTATGCAGTTTTTTTTTTTACAAAGCAACATTAGATTGAATCACCCCGATACAGATTCAAACTAGAATAGTATGTGTGGGGTCATGCTTATACTAATTACAATTAGCGATAAATGACTGTTCAAATTAGATATTTTTGTTTTACTGCATACTGTGTAATAGAAATTTTTATTTTAAATGTATCTCTTGAAACATATATTTGTTTGTGTGTTCTTTAAAATATAAATATAGAAACTGCAAGATGCATTATCCCTTATACAAATGGGACGTGTGTAAAAGGACAGAACATTCTGTTCTTCTCAGAAATAGATAAGTTGGCTTGCACCAAGAGCAAAACATGTATTTAGTTGTTTTTGAAATGACGTATGTGTTTTACGTGTGGGTATACATAGATGAGAAGTGTTAGAATATGGGGAACTGAGAACTGTGTATGTGCAAGGGGCAAGTATGTGTCTGATTTTTTTTTTCAAGGGCCCTGGAAAGTTCTTGAAAATAAACATGCATGGATACGGGTCCTTGAAAGTGCTTGAATTTATTTTGTGCAAAAGTTTTCTGGAAAAAAATCCATATTGTTCTCTCTGGTCCGCTAATGTGTTATTTTGCCAACACTTCGAGGCCTATGCACACTAGCTTGCTTGATTTACGTTAGTTGCACGCATTTACACCTTAAGTTCAATGGTTAAGTCAAGTGTTTCCCGCGTAAGGCACTTTGTGTTGTATGTTGCCATGACGTTCACGTGCGCACAAAACAACTACGATGGTACCTTAAAAGGAGAACTCCGGCGCAAAATGAACCCAGACTGATCTCATCAAATGGCATGTGTATGACACGCCAATTCATATTTCCATTTTTGCCGTGCTATCAACACACATAATCGTTTTTCAACGTGTTTACGAATGTCGTTGACTTAGCGTTACAGTACTGTATGTATATGACCTACAAACCCGTCCCTAAACCAACCCATCACTGGGGTTAATAGCATTTATGAGTCTTCCCCTACCATCCTAGGAAAAAAAAAATATCGCTCACCAGATGTAGATCTAAATTTTACTTTGTTTCGCTTGGACATTTAACGGTGTGTACATACACGCGGAATCACTCTGATATTTAACGGCGTAGACATACACGCGGATAGCTCAAAATGCGTATACATAACACGCCACTTGACTTGAAAGTGGTGTGTATGTTTACGCAAAAGTCATGATGTCATGTTGTTTGGTCTAATTACACATTGGTACCTAGTCAACCGTTCTCTGAGATTTGATTTCATGACAATCGAATGTGAAGAGTTTTATCTCTAAAAACTGTTTAGCGTATAACGCTAGTATATAGGTCATAAAGTAATGAAAAATAAAAATCGCTAGTTAATACTACTAACAAGACTCAAAATAGCCCCACACTAACACACTGACACAGTCACATAATGAGGGTCCCTGTAAGTGTACAGACCATGTAATAAGAAGATATTTTATAAAGACAGTCCACTTCGCAAACAGGCTTAGAAAACATCTTTAGAAAACAGTCTCGACCAGTCAAACCACGAACACCGTTCAGAAGTTCGCTGAACTTCATACAGTTCAGCTCACTCTAGCACGGCATTCGTGGTTTGGCTTTTTCCAAAGATGTATACACGAAGTGGACACTTTACATTCGGTTATCATGAAGCTGCAACACATTCTCACCTCAAGGCGTCACCTTTTGACCATGCTTCAATATATGACGCTTTAGATGACGCGATCCTACGGCGTCATCTAACTGACGCTAAAGGAAAGCGTCAGTTAGATGACGCGGGTAGGTTTGGGTCTGGGGTAGGGGTAGAGGTAGGGTTACACGCGATCCTAGGGCATCATCTAACTGATGCTAAAGGGCGCCTAAAGCGTCAGATATTGAAGCATGGTCAAATGCTTCCCAAGGCGTCAGTTAGGTGACGCCTTGGGACGGTTGACTAGGTACCAATGTGTTATTATACCAAAGGTTCGTTTTGTGCTGGAGTTTTCCTTTAACATTTTACAGACACACAGTGAAACATTGTAAAAATAAGTTGAAACTACTGAAATGTGATGCTTGGAAAACGCAAGTTTCAAGCTATTTGGTTCACCAAAGAGTATTACAAAGAAATTTTCTTTTTTGGTCCTTATTTAAATGTAAAACGATGCATTCCATATCAAATCATTTGTTAATAGACAGAGGATTTGTCCCGTAACTTACATAGACCCAGGTCCCAGACAGTCATTTGATGGTTAATGCATGTTTGCGCTTTTTTTCCCCATAACGACAGAGTCTAGAGAATATGCGCTGTAAACGGGCGTAATGCGTATTTTTTTTAACCCACGTCGAGCTCACGTCCTCTCCAGATCTGAAAATAGGTATCAATGGGTGACTAACTAATGAAGAATGGAAGGTGAACTGCACAGTTTCATTTGCTCACACGGTGGGGTGGACAGTTGCAGTACCAGACAAATCCGTGCTTTTAAATATGTTAGGTTGGTTTGTTAGGTTACTATTGTTTTTTTTTTGTTGTTGTTGTTTTTTTTAAATCTGGATAACCTCTTAATATAATATACATTGTCAGATCTTGATAGACAGGTAACTATTATATTTGTAGATGTTATTAAACAGATTAATTCCTAAATTATAATTAATGTTATTTTATTAATTTATCGTTTATAAATATTAAACATGCAAAATAAATGATGATCCTATCCGTCATAAAAAAAGTTTTAAAAAGTGCTAAACGATTTAAATAAAAATGGGACAATAATAACATAATAATGTCATAATTTACGTAGTAAATAAATACTTAAGGGATGCCAGCATGTAATGTACTGAAGAGTTAAATAAATAAAATAATCAAATGTAAAATAATATGTGTTCTGTTGCAAATTCACATACTTGATGTCATGTTTTATTGTTGAGCTGTCAAGTTGTCATGTTGACATAATCAGTTCCAGGACCTTGACACATTTTTATTTTATATAATATTTTATTTGATTATTATCTTCTTTTTTTATAGTATTAGGATGTACCAAATATTCTTCGGTTTTATGCAAAACATAAATACGACAAATGGAATATCAGATCTCTGTCATATGGCCAAATATAAATGCAATTTTTGCCTAGTTGTTTGACAGATGAAAACTGTAAAAATGTATCTTTCATACACGATGTAACCCTGCTCTCACTTGAAATGTGTCCCCAAATTAAGTCCTTGAATTTGAGATTTGACCTGGAAAGTCCTTAAAAGGTCCTTGAATTTGATGTTAACCAAGGTGTGGAAACCCTGATAATAATAAACTGAACTGAGGTTTATTAGGTAATGTCAGTTATGTTGAAATAGCTACACTGATAATCAGGGACGTGCACAGGAATTTTGAGGGGCAGTTGCTCTGACCTGAAAAAAGGGCACCCCCCCCCCTCCTGCCCCCTCACGGGCTATATGAAGGAATATATTCAGTTGAATTTGTCCCCTTCCAAATTGCCTTATCTGGCCGTGTTTATGTCCAAACGCAATGCCTCATCTTATGGTCTTATAATTATTTATAAAGATTGCAAAATGTCAGAGATGAGACAAATGAGCAAAAGAGTTCTTCATATTGTTGTTTATTGTTTTTTAAATTATTATTTATTTATTTGAAAAGAAATAATCTGGATTGAATGGAAAAAACTCGAAAAAATATAAAACGCGTAGATTTCTGGAAAAAATTCAATTCTTTTTTTTGCCAATCCTGACCTCCCCCTGGGGCCCTAAGCAAAATTCTGCTAAGGGGCCCTACCTGATCTGTGATGCCGTGAGCCATGTAAACCATTTTCCATTGCCACTCAATACCGCCCAATACAATCCTCCCTCCTTTAAACAAAACAGTCAAAGAATAAGTACAACAATATAGAACAGAATGAGGTTCAAACAAACAATATTTACTGAATAAAGCATTTTTATAGAATGTTAAGATAACAAGTGAATATTAACGTAAACATAAACAAGAAGAAAATAATAAAAGTACAACCCTGAACTTTGGCTTTTGGGATTAACTTTGGTTCTCTCTACAGCCAGGGTATTTTCGGAATCAGTAGCCTATGATTTTTATTTATTTTTTTATTTTTTTATGCATGTTAAAGCAAATCTTGATTTATGGTTATTTACTGAGGGATTTGCATTCATATTGACCAGAATGTCCATCTAATCATCATTTTAATTTCAATATAGCCTATAAATCAATAGTCAATCAATGTCAAATTGCCAATACATTGGTTTATATCTTGCATAATTAGTGCAGTTGTTTAGAGTTTTTAACTACACTGAGACTAGATAATCAGTGTCTTTATAATATGTACTTTGATTGGGAGTGCCATCATTCACGTATTGTACAGTATTTCTCTGGTCTCCACATTTCTGCTTGAAAAATGCCAGTTTCATTTCGTGCACGCGCATATGAACGCAACACACGCGACGCGATTATGTTTTCCGAGCTGCGGTAAACAAACACTGTTGTTGCACTTTGTCGTTTATCAAAAACAAAACGTAATAAATAATGGTATTTTACTCTCACTTTTGTCAGGCAAAAAGTGATGCAAGAGATGCACTGCCTGCCTGCCCAGACAAACCATCAAACTTTGCTGACACTAGAGAGGACAGAACACAAGTTTACCTGACTGCTGTTCCCGCAATTCACTCTCATGTTTTTCTTCTTCCTCTTTTCGTGACGAGAAGGATAGTTTCGCTTCATTTTGTCATGGACTTCGTAGTTCGTACACATTAATTAGCGCGCGACACGAGATGGAGGCGCGGCCTGAGTAATTTGCGGTGCCTTACGGTCGCGTGCAGTCTATGGTCTCGTGGAAACAGTTTGACTTTCTAATTTTTTTTTTTTTTTTGGAAGTGAATGAGGCTTTGCGATTTTTATATTATTTTTTGTCTAGGCCTACGTGAAATTCTACATCCATTGTACGATTTTTTTTTCCTCAGAAGGGCAACCTGAGTCGAGAAGGGCATATGGGCAGTTGCCCGGGCAACCTGAGCAACCCCCCTGTGCACGTCCCTGCTGATAATGTGTCCTGATTTGTCCCAGAAGCGTTTTTGAATCGTGATTTTGGTTCATTCACATTGCTAGTGATTTTCTGGAACTTGTGTGCGTTCACTTCAAACACATCCTGTAAATATCCCTTAAAGAACTAAATTTTGAAATTAATATTAACTAACTGATGAAGTATTGTTTATTCATGTCTTCGGTACCTATACTCAGGGCTGGACTGGGACAAAAAGTCAGCCCTGGACACTTCATCCAGACCGGCCCACTGAAAACACACGCACGCACACACGCACGCACACACACGTCTATACATGCATTTATCTGCATGTAAATTACTGATTAGAATTTATTTACTATCAAAACCCAGACAAAACTATTAAAATAATAAGCAAAGAAAATGATTTTATCAGGCTTTATTGTAAATAATTAAAGGCTTTAATTTATGTGCCACTTATTATTCTAATAGAAATATTAATGCTAATACTATATTAACTATATAAACTATATTTCATGAGGTTCAACATCACTGCCAGGACCTACAAAAGAAGCCTAAAAAACAGTTCACTTTTCTCTGCAACTTTGTCAATGATCACATCAGAGTCAAGAGAGAAAAGGATGTCCCTCTCTGTTGCCATCAACATAAAAGCTTCCAAGTGCTCCTGTGACAGCTTGCTTCTGAGTCTGGTTTTAATGAACTTAAGAGTTGAAAATGTGCGTTCACAGGCAACCTGAGTGATTGACAGGGTGAGCAGGAACTTGTATGCCAGACCTAGGAGGTGGTAGGCATTTGACATCAGATTGAACCTCCCGAGAATCTTGTAGCAACACAGTGGACATTCATTACATGAGGAACACTCCTTGCATCGGATTTCAACCCCCTCATCTTCGGCCTTGTCTTCCAATGTTTTGACTTTGTACTCATCGAGTGGATACATTTTCAATTTTTCCCACTGCAGAACAAAACTTCTAAATTCAGATTGTAAGTTCTCAGCAGTTGCTTCACTGTCAAACCTCAACAGACATTTGCTGAGCTCTTGGAACATTGATGGTGGTAAGGAGGATGTCTTTAACTGAGTGAAGTTCCTGGGATCTAGAAATGCAAGGTCAGCATAGAGTGTCCCATGACCCAGAAACCTCCTGTGTAATGTCTCAGTAGCTGTGTCCATGATCTGATTATGGACTGTGACTTCATACACCTTTTCTGGATTTGTGACAGTTTCAGCATGAGGAATCTCTCCAGGCCTGGTTGTCTTCTTCCTCCTCCTTTTTGATGGCAATGCAGACTCAACTTCCAGCTCTATCTCTTTGTCTTGCTCCTGCAATTTTTCATTTGCCCACAGAACAAATTTCCCTGCAGCTGCTTTGACTGAGGAAAAGTCTCTTGACATGCTTTTCAGGCTTTCATGTGTTGCCATTACCATTCTGTGGGCAGACAAAATATCCATCCCTTGTGTTTGGAGGTATTTGGACAGTGGTGATGTATGCTCAAATATCCTGAGGAAGGTTTGTGCTGTCAGTATCATCTCATACTTAAGCAGAGCCTCAACAAATCCTCGTGCTTGAACGCGAGCAGTTGTTTTCATGGTCATATCCTCTTGTATTGCAGTCAATGCAAGGATGACATCCACATAGAGACAATTATCTGGATTTGCAAATGATCCAAACATTTTCCTGAGAGCATTATCTTTGGCCCCCCATCTTGTCTCGCCAATTGGTGAGAGTCGCCTCTGGTGCTTGCCCTGGGTCTCACTTTCCCACACATTCATCCTTTTGTATGACTCGCGAAAGAACACAGCGATATCATTAAGAACAGCAAACAGTGAACCACTTTCTATTACTGTTTGGGTTGTGTCAGCCAGAACGAGGTTTAGTACATGTGCATAACACCAAACATGCACTTGATTTGGTGCCACTTTGGACATCTGAGTGGAAAAGCCTTTGTATTGGCCTTGCATATTAGACGCACCATCTGTAGCATGTCCGATGCACTTGCTCAGATCCAAATTGAGCTTTTCAGCAAGCTCTGAAACAAGACTGACAAAATATTGTCCAGTCGATTCCTTGCACTTGACAATGCTGATAATCCTTTCGTGAATTTTGTCTGTAACATATCGTACAACAACAGAACACTGGTCTTGTGAGGTGATGTCCTGTGTGGTGTCAATCTGAAGTGAGAACATTTCGGCATTCTTTATGTCTCTCACGATGGTCTCCTGGATAAGGTGCTGAATGGTGTTAATGACAGAATTAATGGTTCTTGCAGACAGTAACGAAACCAGGGAACCTCTGCCTTTTGCCCCAGTTTGATGAATCTTCTTGGATTTTTCAATACATTCCTTTAAATGCTCTTTTAGACAGATGTCATACTTGCTTAACAGGACTATAACCTCCAAGAAGTTACCATGATCAATATTGAAGTCATCAAGCATGTATGCAGCCTCATTCTCTGACCTATAGCTAAGGCCTCTTTTGCCAATCATCTTTAAAACATCAACTACACGCTCCAGTACTTGCCGTTTCTTTCGGATTTGTCTCCTGTGTGAGGACAACTGACTTCCACTAAGTAAGTCTTTCACATCCGATTTAGACGCATTTAAAAAATATGCTTTTGCACAAGTTTTGTGAGCCATGCTCTTTTCATGTTCCTCTAAGCGCTGATGCACATGTTTCCAGTCTGTCATACCACTAATGAAGGGAGATTTGTCAGTTGACTTGGCAAATGCTAAGCAGACAGAGCAATGTAATGCATGACCTTCTTGGCGGTAAGTAAGCCACTTTCTATTAGTGCCATCCTTGCAACAGAACACTTTTTGCACTACTGGATTACTTGATGTTTGTTGAGGATGATACTCAAAAAAGGACTTTAAGCTTTCATGGTGGGGACGAATGTAGTAATCAATTTGTTCCTTAGTTTTTTCACTTTCCTCTACTGTGTGAGTTCTTACTTCTCCGCTCTCTCCTATTCTTCCATGGACTCTGTCCTCTATTCCATCATGTGTTCTTTCTTTTCCTCTGTCTTTTTTCCTCTCTTCTCTCTCCTGTCTACTCTCATCTCCTCTGTCTTCTTCACATTCCTCTCCTGCCTCATGCCCTCTCTCCTCTCCTCTCGCCTCTAATGCAGACACACTGGCCCTAGCCTGAATAAACACAGATTTGATGTCACAAATGCACAAAAAAACGACACAATATGTTCTAAAGACTGCAAAATAAATTTGATGGTGTTTCATGTTCTTACCCAGGTCTAAAAGGCTCAAATTTAAGTTTATAATGGCAAATAATGTAAGTATTGTATTGTTTCTTTAAAAAAAAACATGCACCACTTTTCAGAATAATAACAAATGGAAAATTTCAGGACCTGTTGTTTTAGGACCACAGTTGTGGAGTTGGCTGGGGATCTTGGAGAGGTTATAGCTCACTCTATTATTTATGTATATTATTGTTTATATGTGTATAGCCTATATATATATATATTAACACAAATTACCTTGCACCTGTTGGCTGCTGATAGTAGTATAGTAAGACCACTGTTCTACAGTAAACGTGATTTATAAAGACCACTGATCTACAATAAAATAAAAGAGTAATTAAGACAACTTGTACTTGCCATGCCTAAAATAAATAAACCAAACAAAAATTAGCTATTGTTTTCTTTTTAAATAAGCTGCAATCTCATTTTACAATTCCAATTTCAATCCCACAATAGACACTACTAGACTAACTATTAAATTCAATCATACTGGTTTCAGGTACAGATATTGCATAATCAAATGTAAAATACTTTACTTAACATGTCGTATCATATCATATATATATATATATATATATATATATATATATATATATATATATACACACACACACACACACACACACACACATCTGCGCTTAATCCTTTAATCCTTGTTAAAGCTGTTAGTCAAGAGCAGAGAGTTATTTCTCCGACTTTTGTTCACATTAATGAGAAAGACGGTATAGGTATAAAAGGCTTGCCTGGCACGTTCAGGGATTTTTTTCTCAATTGATTACAAATGGAAAAAATATGCATTATTTATATATATAGGCTATATATATATATATATATATATATATATATATATATCCAGTCAACTATTCCAGTCAACTATGGAATCTCCCGGTAGTCCCGATGGCCAGTACATGCCTGCCTATACTACAACAAATGTATTGTTCATTGTTAGTTCATGTTAGTTAAAGGGATACTTCAGGATTTAGCATTAAGCTTTGTATTAGTAGAAAACCTGTAGTATTTTCGAACTACCGTACTTTCCATCCTCATATCCCTCTGAGACGAGAGATTTATGTATTTTTGTTTGGAAAAAATCCTCGGATGACGCAAAAATCAGCGAGGGTGGATCTCACTCATACAATGAACACATAGTGTCAGCCATCTTTTTTTGGAAGCTAATGGCGCTTTTCCACTGCATAGTACGGTACGGTTCGGCTCAGTACGCTTCGACTCGGCGCGGAACAGTTCGGCTCGCTTTGCGTTTCCACTGCAGTAGTACCCCTTCAAAGTGTGTGGGACTGATCGCGCGCCTCTACTGCCATGACATCATCTTAAAAGCGACACATTTTCAAACCCACAACACAGGAACAATGGAGACTATCGAGGGGATGGTGTTCCTGATTCTCGGAATGTGGTTGTTTTTAACTGCTAGACGGAAAAATGTGTTTAAAATGAGGCTGATGGCAGCAAAACAAAAATACTGCTAAAAAAGTGTCTCGTGTCTCGTGTCGCAAATCCAATGACGCTAGTAGTGACGCTAGTAGTGACGATTCTGTCTGACCAATCAGTGATCTGCAGTGTTTCACGTCACATTTTAGTACCGGTACGGTACGCTTGGAACCTCAACAGACCAGGTACCATTTAAAGCGACCTGAAGCGAACCGTACTGTACCGTACCATGCAGTGGAAAAGCACCACAAGTGAGACGTACCGAACCGTACCGTACTATGCAGTGGAAAAGCGCCATAAGCTAGCAGGCTCTTGTTCTGTGCAGAAAGCTGAGTAGTCGGGGTTACCATCCTCTTTTTCCCGGACATGTCCGGCCGTCGATGCCCGGGATTCAGCTTTTACTTTCTGCAGTCGCCATTCATTGTTTACATGCACACCTTTTGTGTCAATCTAACTAAATTAATCCCAATTGGTGAATCTGAATGTAGTGTTTACATGAACGCTAAAGAGTGAGCGTGATCGGTTGATGTGTGTTTGATGCAGTGATCGGTTGATATGCGTTATACATTGCTAATAAAATTCCCGCTCCTCTGTGAGACAGTGAGAGATACGAGACCGGTGCGTCTCACAGGTGTCGCTCATCGGTAATCACGCCACCGGCCTCGCACCGTTCTCCCGCCGCCCTCACTCGTCCTGCTCGCCATGGTAAACATAGTGAATGGCGACTGTAGAACGCAAAAGCCGAATCCTGGACATGTTGGACGATCTCGAAATCCCGGGCAGACTCATCACGGAGACTCACTAGTAGCCTAAACTTGTTGTTTAACTACTTCATTCTGTTACCGGTAGACGTGGCCCCCCTAGGGCAGCGAAGCAAGAGCATTCTGGGAGTTGTTGTCTTTCATCCACATAAGCCAAAAATACATTTTCTGGCTTTTCTCAGTCGCTCCAAATTCAAGAATAATTTGAAATCTTCTACATAAATGACCCATTTTAAATACACATTCATCTTTCCAGAGGTGAAGTATCTCTTTAATGTAAAGTGTTACTATTTGTTTTATTCATTTGTCAGATAAGGGTTCTGACTGAACATGAAAGGGGACGTTTGTATTTTTTGTGCTGTTTTATGTCACTTCAAATCAATCAGATTTCAGAATCCTTTTCTTTTGAAAAAATCTGATCAAATTTGATTGCACCCCACTGAGCAAAGTGATGTCCAAAAGACGTCTTTTAAACGTCTTTGTCACAAAAGTCGAACGTTGAAAAGACGTCCACTGAGGGGCCGGAATGAAAGTTTTTATGAAGTCTTTTTGTGACGTGTTCTGGACGTCCGGTATAGATGTTAATGGGTCCTTCGGACAAGATTAAAAACTAGTTCAAATGTGGCCATTGTGGACATGTTTTCAACATAACTTATGGCCTCATTTAGACAATTTATACTGTTTCTGGACCAAATAAACACTCTCGGGATGCATTAAATTAAAACTCAAGTTTATTTACATTGTTTAGATGTGGTTTAGATGGTGATATTTGTTTCATTTTAAGTCACCATTGTGGTGATGAGTGTTTGCTTTAGTTGGGATCTTGGTCCCAATTCTTCTTACTTTAGCTTTTCTTTGGCTGATGTAACTATTTGCATAACACCATTGATTGTGCAGAGAAAGCCAAGAAAATAAAAGATCATCTGTCTTCAGCTGCTTGTTGATGATGACAAAATCAACGCAATGCAAGCATTAAACAACATCTAAACTTCTGTTTTTATATCTGAAATAATTATTCACCTTTTAGAACTGCATTATTTGGACCAGTAACTTTATAATGACCCCTGTGTATAATATGTTTTAAGAAAGTGAATCACATAGTCACACACAAGATATCAAGATTTTGCATATGATTCTCAACGATGGTGACAACCAAAACAAAAAAGCCTGGGAATCGAGGATGTTTTGTACTATGAAAGCTACCCATCATGCATTGCAGCATGAAGCATTTTTTTATTTATTGTCACCATTTTTGTGAATCATATGCAAAATCTTCATGTCTGTGTGTGACTCTATGGTAGATTTTCTCAAAACATTGTGTAAATTTGCTTTTTGTCCAACTTCCATGCTACTAATGCAGTTTCACAACATTGGTGGTTATAAACTCCAGATACAAACACAAAAGTCTAAACACAACGTTAAATGCCGACTTTATGTTGATTTCATCATCATCATTCCCATCATCATCATCAACAACAACAACAAGGAGCTGATGAGAGTCAATTTTCTTGGCTTTCTCTGTCACAACAATGGTGTTATTCAAACACACAGTTACAACAGCCAAAGAAAAGCTAGAATACTAATTATTGGGACCAAGAGCCCAACTAAAGCAAACACTGATCACCACAATAGTGACTCAAAATAAAATAAATATCACCATCTAAACAATGTAAGGAAATTACATTGAAATAAACTTGAGTTTTAATTTAATGCATCCTGAGAGTGTTTATTTGGTCAAGAAACGGTATAAATTGTCTAAATGAGACCATAAATAATGTTGAAAATGGCCACATTTGAACTAGTTTTTAACCTTGTACGAAGGATCCATTAACATCTTTTTCAGACGTCCAGAACACGTCAAAAAAAGACGTTATAAAAACTTTCATTCAGGCCCCTCAGTGGACGTCTTTTCAACGTCCGACTTTTGTGACAAAGACGTTGAAAAGACGTCTTTTGGACATCATTTTGCTCAGTGGGACAGTTGGGCCCAGGGGATGACAGCTCAACTGCAGGCATGACAGCAGTTAATAAAATCATCACAGCAATGTGTTTGAAAGGTCTGCTCACCATCCATCTGTCAGAGACTTTTGATTATAAACTAACTGGACAGAAGATTTCTGGGAGCAGGAGGTTGTGAGGCTCTGTCCTGGCAACATCTATAGGCAGCATTAACTAAAAGTGGTTGCAGACAGAGCATAATGGCAATGGTAAAGACAGCTTCCGTCCTACATTGGATGTTTGATTTTCCATCTGTTTCTGGTTGAGGAGGGAGGAATGGCTGAACAAGGCACTGAACTGCTGAACTGCTGTCAAATCTGCCCATTTGAGCTCATCAGAGGAAATATAGCTTGATTTGTGAGAACAGATATAACAGAAAAAGAAACAGTTGGAAAAGCAAATGTGCAAAATACAAAATTTTAGACACAAATCTATCATTCAAAAGGTTTATTGATAAGAAAAAACAGCTCTACTAAAAAAGTTTTGAAAAAATTAAAGCGCATGTAATAACATAAAAGAGCATGGGTGTCACATTAAAACTGATTTACAAACGTTTCCTTTTTCTAAGTTCTTTCCATAATTCTATAGCACCATCATGAGGCAAAAGGGACCATATACACATGGTCTGATGAGGTTTTGAACTTTTAACAATTATATACCACACATTTTTTGGTACAAGCACACAAAACATAAAAATGCCTTAAAAACTGACAAATTTCAAGCACACAAAATCGTCAAGTTAAGACCTGGTCCTTTAATTTCTAGTTTAAAGTTCTCCTCAGAATAAAATAAAGCAAACAGAACATTAAGAAAAATAAAGCAACAGTAAATTACGAAGCACTATTTACAATATATACCTAGCATGTGTTTGTGATGATCACACAGTTTCTATGATGTAGAAATGTATCTAAATGCACCTTGTGTATGAATGTTTAACAATTTTATTTCTGAAAGCTCAGGCATGTGCCTGAACAACCGATCATATTTACATGAATACTTTTTAAAATTGGTTTACTCTCGCTTAGAAAAATTCCGGCCAACGTTTAAATCTCTTATAGCCATTGAACGCTCAGACGTGTGTTACTGTGTGTTACAGCGATTGTCTGGATTCACTAACGACACAGATGATGTATGTTTTAAGTTTGTTCTGATGCCTTAAGTCCCACTAATTCTCATATACAGACTTCACTTTTCATGTTGTTGTCTATAAATCATGTTTATAAGAGATTGTTTTTTTTTTACTGTATTATTGTAGTTATTGTTTATAGATAGATTTTGTGTATATGCTTATTTTGTATTTAATTTTCTTTTTCAGTATTCAGCTGCACAACCTATTCAAATTATTTTTTTTAAGAATAACTCAAATATCAATCTTAAAAACATATCCAATGTGGTCATAATTGTATATGCTCCTATAAACATACTGCATAACACATTATGTTCCTCCATTTGTTAATATGGTTTCTTCATATTTTCTACTTTCTTGGTAACTTGGTTAACAAACTGCTAACAACTTTTCAATTGCATTTTCAATTTAATGACAGGACTACATTCTGTTGACTTCTATGGTAAATCACAACATAAATCCAGCAGAACTGTGCTTTTCTGTATATGAAATGAATGGTGTTTTGTCTTAAAGATGTTAAAAAGAGCTTAGCTGGAGGGTACTATAAATCCATGAACTGAAACTTGCTTAAGAAAAACACATACATACTCTTCAGGGAATTGTTTTATTTATAGATTACTTTTATCATTTCACTTACAAATAATGAGATAAAATAATGCAATATTTGCCGTGCTTTCTGAGGAATAGGGCTGCTGCAAACCGCAAGGAACATTGGATTTATAGGCCTCCACTCATTTACTGATTGGGTAGACATGTTGATTACTGATTGTTGACAGCTGGTTGCAATGAAGTGATGATTGGATAGATCATATGAATATGTATATAAAGGCTAGATGTGTCGTCCGCACTGCTGGCCAATGGAGGTCAACGTCAGCACCTAGCGGCCATCTTGATGGTGCATGTAGCCTACTTTTTAAATCACCGTAACTTGCTCAATTTTTTACTGATTTTCAAACGGTCTGGTTTGTTATAAACGGCAGAAATGTAGTTATGATACTGCATACTTATGAATAATAAGTGTGTAAATAAATAATCATCCAGAATTATAGCCACATTAATAACGTTTGTAAGAAACCAAACCGTTTGTAAATCCGTCAAGATTTCAACAAGATAAAAGTATTTCTTACATCAGATAGCACAGAGCCCGCCAGAAAGCCTGACTGTGACAAGATGGCCGCCGGTGATGACGATAAATACTCCGCCGTGATACATCTAGCCTTTATATAGATATGATATGAACGGGTTCCTTCCTAACTCGGCGTAGTAATATCATCACACGTGAACAATCCTCTCCCTCTCCGGAGTGATGCTATTACTGGGATGAGACTAGTAATATCTAGTAATATTATTAGTAATATTACTAGTAATATCATCACACGTGAACAATCCTCTCCCTCTCCGGAGTGATGCTATTACTGCGCCGAGTCGAAGTGCTCCCAAGCACTTGCTGTGGTATTCCGCCAAACATTATATTTATCCACTTTGCATGCTTAGAAAAGTGCAACGTTTTATTTTGTGTCACCATTCTTGGTAGAATTACTCTCGTGTAACTGTAGCTATTTAAATAGGGAAAACGTGGAGGTGTTTGGTCGCTTCTCTGCTTGGATTCTAATGAACTGGGCTGAGTTAAGTGCTATCAAAAGGCCCGTTCACACTGCAAGTCTTAATGCTCAATTCTGATTTTTTGCTCAGATCCGATTTTTTGTTTTGGCTGTTCACATTACCTTTTAAAATGTGACCTATATCTGATTCCAATGTGAATTGTTTGCATGCTTCAAACTAACCCACATGCGCAAAAGAACAACAATGACATACAGTACGCACTTTACGCAGCAAACTGTTGCACTAAAGTTCGTGTGGTTATGGAGGAAGTAAGCATTTATGCTTTTATTTCTAAATGTCTATGTAATGGAAGCTGTAAAATGAATGAGCAGGTGATGATGAGGAGAAGAATGAAGAGAAAGAAAGCAAAATTGGCTATTTATTCATTAATTAGCCTAATGCACACTTAATCTGGATTGAAAGAGTGTGAATTAATACTTAAACACAGCCATTGTCCTTATAGCTTTTTAAGTTTTTAGAGAACTCAATAGATTAAACTACATTTTCATTTGAAATCTTTTTTTAAAGAGGATTTCATTTAGAAAATTTACATCTGTAAATGTGATATTTAACTAGCTGTAAAATACATATCACTTTTCTTTCACGAAAACCAAAAATTACATTTCTATATGTAAATTCAAAATTAGGATTCACATAACATTTGATAAAATCACAAACATCACACCAAAACGTCACTGAGAGAGAGAGAGAGAGCAGATAATAAATAAATAAATAAATATTAAGTAATATAAGTAAGTATTAAGTAATAAGTATTAAGTAATAAGTAATAAATATTAAATAATAATAGTTTCAGGTTTCTTTAAACAGAAAGAACAGAGGGTATTGATACCATTAAGTCTTTTGAGAGAGCACTTAACTGGGTAACACATGAATTAATTTAAAGGTCATTTCTCATTAAAATACATAAAGTCAGTGTTGAAAAAGCCTGTATATACTGTAGCTGCTTATTTTATTATTATTATTATTGGAAATCATGATACACTGCCATTTAAAAGTTTGGAATAAGTTTAAAATGAATTCTTTTATTTAGCAAAGGCACATTAAATTGCTCAAAAAGACAGTACAGACATTTATGAAATTAATAAATATTTAAAAAATGTATATTTATAATACATGCTGTTCTTTTGAACTTTATGCTAATCAAATACTCCTGAAAAAAATCACAGTTTTCACAAAAATATAAAGCAGCACAATTGTGTTTAACATTAGTAATTATAAAAAGAAATGTTTCTTTAGCATCAAATCAGCATATTATAATGATTTCTGATGGATCATGTGACACTGGAGAAATTATGTTGAAAAGAGCGTTTTACTTTACTTGAATAAATCATGTTTTAAAATGTATATTATTGTGCGTATTTTCAAAAACATTTGAACTAATTTCAAAAACATTAAAAAACCTTAATGTTTTAAAACTTACTTGTACAGTTTTTTTACATCCATAATAAACAATGGAAAAATACAATATATATATATATATATATTAAAAAAAAAAATCTTGAAATCTTTTCTTATAATTATAACCAATAATATTAAAAATTACATTTTGGGATTTCAAAGAGATTTCAGGAATCATAGAAGAGAAAATATCCTAAACCTTTATTCTACAATCAGTGTTCGTGTTTTGTTCGATTACACCACGACCTGATTATTTTCCTTACTCAGTCTTTAGTACAGATCAACAGAAAATTACGTTGGCCCTACATTTTTCTGAATTTGAGAACATGTATGTACAGCAAGCATGATGGACAAAAACATTTCTCCACAGAATAGGGTATGTCATAACATAAATAACATAAGCTAATGGTACTGGATTAAGATTTTTTTCACTGATTACATTTAATACTTTATATAAATAATAAATCATATATAATATATAATAAATAATAATAATAAATCAATCAAATTAATTAAATAAATAAAATTCCACTAAAAATCTGTGAAATCATTATCACCAAAAGAATAAATCTCTGCACAGAAGTGGCACAGAATCTGAGCTGGCATTTAAGGTTGATTACACTTCTTAATGAAGCTCAGATGTGGTATGAATTAATTTACAATGTGATTACAAGGGCATAAATAATTTATTAGATTAATAGCCTATACTTTTAATATTTGAATAAATAAAATTATGGAATTATTGAAAAATTATTGTTCACAAAACGCATATTTTCACATATTTTATATTATTACAGCTCCTCTATCCCCATTCTGGTTGAGCCATAGACCTATAAAAAAAATAAATAAAATAAAATAAAATAAAAAAAATAGGGATGATTGCGTCGATTTCGATGAAGCCCCTCCTTCCGAAATAGGAAATGTGCTGTGATTGGCCCAGCTGGCCCAGTGTGCGTTGATTGGCAGCGTTTAGCGCGTGTTCGGGATTACGCTCCTTTATAACTGCGATCTCTACTCAAATGTCCCTTGTCTGTTGCCTGTCTACCAGTGTATCTGTAGCGAAATAAACAAACAAATTAGTAATACAATTAAAAGTGATAGCTGACCATTCTCCATAACGCGTGACATCTCATACCATAAGTAAATGTCGCGTTACCAAGGCAACGACTGACGTGTTTTGTATACATTCCAAAGATCTGCCGCGAGTCTGACACACGGAAACCCCGTTCCAGCTCCGTTCGGCCCGACGGTGGAAACGGCTAATATTAACGAACAAGAGGACTGTGCTGAACGGATTTCAAGCAACTACAGACTTTCCAAGCAGGGATTTCACACGACAGAGTGGTAAGTTTCTTGTTTTTTTTTAAAAAGAAGAGAAGAAGAGTGAGCGACTTCTGCATCGCGCTGCATCAAAGGTAGGCAAAACTATATTTACATTATTTCGCCATTAGATGGCGGCAAAGACGGTCTTTATGAGACAGTCTGTCAGTAGTGAAGACTTTTTGAGCACGGAGAAGCAAGACGCAAACGACTAGCAGCTAACGTTAGTGTGTCAGAGCTAAACCCCCCCTAATGTTAACTGTTAAAAGGTCAAGATATCGCTGACGCTGAGGACATTCAAACGGATTGTTATTACGAATATAGGACTGAGTTGAAGGAAGATGCTATATCTACTGTAAATACCCTCTCGCAATAATAATATTAAATGAACAATATTAATGATAAAGATATGTTTGCGTTGCTAAGAGTGGTTGCTAGGGGTGCTGTGTAGTCATTGCCATCCTGGCTTTTACAGTCTATGGTTTTATCGTGAATAAACCCCACCTATCAGAATGACTGTAACTTACCGTTTCATAAAGATAAATATTCTGCAGATAATAGCTTTATTGGTACATTATGTTGTTTTGCATTTATAATTGCACCGTATGTTTTTTAAAATATATTTTAGTCTTGATCATTTCTCTCATTTTAATAGTTTTTTTATTATTGACATTGGTACTATTTTCACAATTGTCGAAACTCTTTGCTCAAAAACTCTTTGCTCAAAAGTCTATGATCACACTTGTAACACATTTAGGCTAGTCATTCTTCCAAAACCTGATCCCGTGCTTTTATTACAGCACATTTACAGGACACAAGATGATTGTAATATGTAATGAGAACATTTGGTTTAATCACCAAAACACAATGACCTTCTCACAGTTTAGTACTTTTAAAGGAATAGTTTTAAAGGAATACCCAAACAAATAGTTGATGACGGGTGTAACGATACACAAAACTGACGGTTCGGTTTTCCCACGGTTTTGACTTCTCGGTTCGGTTTAGAAAGGTAAATTGCTTTTTTTTTCTTTTTAAACAGTGGTTTAAAGAAAAAAATGTGTCTTTGTCTTTAAATGAATTGAATTACAATTAAATATTTTGCAAGGATTAAAAAAAAACTGCTAATGAAAACTATATCGGGAGCCACACATTACTATAATATTAAAGGTACGCAACAGAGCCTAGACTTGTAGCCTAAATTCAGATGCTATTTATTTTTTAGAAATAATAATCAACACACGACACATTGTATAAAAACATGTAAACTGAACGTAAGGCAGTTTTTGCATTAACTTATGTTTTTACACTAATTTGTTATTGAAATATAATAATTGATACAGTTGCTGTCATTTTCAAGAAAGATATTTTAAACATACATTAAATAATCAAAATTAACAGGTTAAGTATATAATATAGGCTAATATAGTGCATTTATTTAGTGCA